>NC_083761.1:85761951-86081951 GCF_963514075.1 Conger conger | reverse complement strand
GCCACGATAAGATCCGCACAGCCGTTGGGCCCTTGAGCAAGGCCCTTAACCCTGCATTGCTCCAGGGGAGGATTGTCTCCTGCTTAGTCTAATCAACTGTAAGTCACTCTGGATAAGAGCGTCTGCCGAATGCCAATAATGTATTGTAATGTAATGTACAGGAACCATCCTTCCCCTTCTGCGAAGATGGCGCCCGTGTTGGCTAGTCGTCCGCCTCATCTGCTAAACCTCTTGTTTGTGATTGCTCTGTTCTTATGTGTTTTCTGCCGGGAAACCTCTACTCTCTTGGTTTACGATCGCCAAGCTCTTCTAAACTTAAGGGCGTTTGGCGAAACGCTGTCAACACACTGTTTGGGTGAACAACCGACGAGTCTCCCCCCTGTTCTACTGGACATTCCTGCTCACCTTTACCGCCCCCCTGTGCCTTTTCGCGCAAAAAACGCTACAGAAGACGGGGAAAGCGAGGCGGAGTACTCGTAAAAATAAAGGCTTACCTGCTGGCTTCCTTGTCCGTGATCAACGATTGTCTCCTCTATGATGGATGCTACCTCCCCGCTGTCCGACGCTCACTACTCAGCAGAGCCCGCTGGCTTCGCTCCGCTGTTCCCGACCCTCTGCCGCCTGTCGCCACCTCCTCGCCCGGCCCGATGCTATCACCTGGCCGGCCCACTACTGCCCCTTCACCGGATCCTCTGCCACCTGTCGCCACCTCCTCGCCCGGCCCGATGCTATCACCTGGCCGGCCCACTACTGCCCCTTCACCGGATCCTCTGCCCCCTGTCGCCACCTCCTCGCCCGGCCCGATGCTATCACCTGGCCGGCCCACTACTGCCTCTTCACCGGATCCTCTGCCACCTGTCGCCACCTCCTCGCCCGGCCCGATGCTATCACCTGGCCGGCCCACTACTGCCTCTTCACCGGATCCTCTGCCCCCTGTCGCCACCTCCTCGCCCGGCCCGATGCTATCACCTGGCCGGCCCACTACTGCCTCTTCACCGGATCCTCTGCCCCCTGTCGCCACCTCCTCGCCCGGCCTGATGCTATCACCTGGCCGGCCCACTACTGCCTCTTCACCGGATCCTCTGCCACCTGTCGCCACCTCCTCGCCCGGCCCGATGCTATCACCTGGCCGGCCCACTACTGCCCCTTCACCGGATCCTCTGCCCCCTGTCGCCACCTCCTCGCCCGCCCCGATGCTATCACCTGGCCGGCCCACTACTGCCCCTTCACCGGATCCTCTGCCCCCTGTCGCCACCTCCTCGCCCGGCCCGATGCTATCACCTGGCCGGCCCACTACTGCCTCTTCACCGGATCCTCTGCCCCCTGTCGCCACCTCCTCGCCCGGCCCGATGCTATCACCTGGCCGGCCCACTACTGCCCCTTCACCGGATCCACTGCGCCACCACTGTAGACTACGGGCTCGCAGACTCAGTGGCGGTGTGAATCCTGATTTTCTTCGGCCGCTGAGACGTGCTTCGCCCTCGGCTAGCGCAGAGCTCAGCCTCCACCTAGCCTTGCTAAATGCTAGGTCGCTAGCAAACAAAAGATTTCTTCTGAACGACTTCTTCATCTCTCGTGGCTTGGACTTCATGTTTATAACCGAGACTTGGCTTCAGATGGGTGAGTTCTTGCCGTTCTCCGAACTTCTTCCTCCCGACTGTAACTTTTTTAGCTCCCCTCGCTCCTCTGGCAGAGGTGGAGGGTTAGCCTCGGTTTTCAAATCCACCTTTCACTGTCGCCTGTCACAGCCGACACCAAGCTACGCGAGCTTTGAACTGCAGTCCTTCGAACTGAACCTGTCGTCTGTTGTCTTCTGCGCCGTGATATACCGCCCGCCCAAATACAACAAGGATTTCATAAATGACTTTATGGACTTCCTCTCTGGATTAATGGTGCGATATGATTATATCCTTATATGCGGTGACTTTAATATCCACGTATGCTGCCAATCACACCCACTGTCTCGAGACTTCCTAAACCTCATTGAATCACTCAATTTCACCCAATCCGTTATGGCCCCGACGCACGAAAAAGGACACACTCTCGACCTCGTATTATCTTTTGGATTATCCGTCAATATAACTGATATATGTGCTGCTGGTATTTCTGATCATTCACCTATTGTGTTTTCAACTGCAACTCCCTGCCCTGCTGTTTCCTCTCATGTACCCATGCAACGGTCACGCGTGATTACCCCCGACACTGCTGTCCAGTTCTCTGATGCTTTTGCCAGTTTCCCAATCTGTGCGATGGATGCAAACTGTATCACCAATGTAGACGATTTTCTCTCCAAATTTAATGAGTCATGCACTGAAATTTTAAATACTATTGCACCTCTTAAGTCTACACGCAAGAAAACCCTCCCGACACCCTGGCTAAATGATTCCACGCGCGCTCTTAGATGCGCATGCAGACGCGCTGAGAGGAAGTGGAGGAAGGATAGGCTGCACGTCTCCCTTCAAATTCTGCGCAACGCTCTGTCCACCTACCAAACAGCTGTCAAAAGTGCAAAAACAACTTACATCTCCAACTTAGTCACAATTAATTGCAATAAACCCCAGGTTCTGTTTAAAGTCCTTAACTCCCTTATCAACCCTTGTGATACCCCCTCTGTTGTGCCTTCACCTGCCCTATGTGAAAGCTTTCTCAACTTCTTTATTAGTAAAGTCTCTGCCCTCAGACCCCCCTCTCTCTCGCCCCCCCCACCCCCTCCTCTCCCCCCTCACCCCCTGCCTGCTGTCTTTGATCAGTTTGTGCCGGTCTCCCTCTCCTCTCTCTCTGATGTCATTAAACACCTGCGACCCAATACCTGTGTAACATGGTTAGCTCAGCTAGTTCGCTAGTAAGCACGGATCGTGCAGTGAAAGCGAAGGCTGGTAGCAGGTTACCGTGACAACACTCCCCGATGACGTAACCCTCAAATTCAAAAGAACGTTGTTGCCCTTGGCTAGAGGCGAGTTCGTCTTTAGCTGATTGGTAACGCGTTCGTTCAACAAATAATTCGGACTCAGGCAATTTCTTCACCTGTTACACCTGCCCCTCTGATGCTCTCCCCTCACGCCTTCTCAAGGAAGTCCCTGACTCTGTCCTCCCTGTCATACTACTGCTGCTAAATGCCTGTCTCAGCATTGGCTGTGTCCCAGCTACCTTCAAGCATGCTGTGGTCCAGCCCCAAATAAAAAAGCCAAGTCTCGACCCCTCTGTCCTTGCAAATTTCAGACCCATCTCCCAATTACCATTTCTCTCAAAAGTCCTGGAGCGCATAGTTCACTCACAACTACAGTCTTTTCTTGAACAACAAAACCTACATGATAAATTCCAGTCTGGCTTTAAACCACGACATAGCACTGAAACAGCCCTTCTCCGTGTCTTCAATGACCTTATCCTGGCCGCCGATGCAGGCAACCCCTCTATCTTGCTGCTTCTTGACCTTACAGCAGCATTCGACACCGTAGACCACACGATTCTCCTAGCTCGGCTTGAGCATTATGTAGGCATCAGGGGTGTCGCCCTTGACTGGTTTCGGTCATACCTAAATGGCCGGTCTTTCTCCATTGAGATTGATGACCTCTCCTCCTCTGTGGCCCCCCTCACCTGTGGGGTGCCCCAAGGATCAATTTTGGGCCCCGCTCTCTTCTTACTGTACATGTTGCCTCTAGGTCAGATCCTAGCAAAATACAACATCTCTTTTCATTGCTTCGCTGATGATGTGCAGGTCTACCTCCCACTAAAGAAACTCCAAGGGAAAACCTCAATACAGCTCTTACTAGACTGTCTGGCCGACATAAAGTGCTGGATGTCCAATAATTTCCTGACCCTAAATGAGGACAAAACAGAGGTTATTGTTTTTAACAGTGTCCTCCCGGCCCCCCTCGTCGATGCTCTTGGCCCCCTGGGTTCTAATCTCTCGACCTCGGTCAGAAACCTTGGAGTCATTTTTGACAGTGCTTTTAAATGAGAAAAGCAGGTTAGCACTGTCGTAAAAAACAGTTTTTATCACCTCAGACTCCTGGCCAAGACTAAAGCCTACCTCTCCCAGAAAGACCTGGAGAGGGTGATACACGCTTTCGTCACCACCCGCCTTGATTATTGTAATGCACTTTATGCAGGGATCGACCAGTCCCAGCTCCGCCGCTTACAACTAGTGCAAAATGCAGCTGCGCGCCTCCTTACGAGGACAAAGAAACGTGACCACATCAGCCCAGTTCTGTCTGCACTACACTGGCTGCCCGTGCGTTTCCGCATTGATTTTAAATTAGCCTTGACCACTTTTAAACCGCTGCATGGAACGGCCCCTCTCTATCTCTCCGAGATCCTGCACCGCCACACCCCCTCCAGATCCCTTAGATCAGCAGACCAGCTACTGTTGGTGGTGCCCAGAACTAGGCTGAAAACTAGGGGAGACAGAGCTTTCGCGGCTGCTGCGCCCAAGTTGTGGAATAGCCTCCCCCTCCACGTACGGGCCGCTCAGACCCTAGAGGTTTTTAAATCCCTTTTGAAAACCCACCTGTTCTCCCTGGCCTTCCCCCCCACGTAGCCATCCTTCTTTACTACTTTGTCCTCGTTCGGTCCCTGGCTTCTGTTGTTTTACTGTTTATTCTTTTTAATTGCTTTTAGCCCTTTTATTTTCTCTCCTTTTTTAATTATTATCATATATTGTTTTATATTGTATTCTATTTGGTACTGTTGCACTTTTATCTGCATTTATGCTCCTTATTTTTATTTTCCTCAATCTGTAAAGCACTTTGGTTTCAGCTGTTGCTGCATGTAAATGTGCTAAACAAATAAAGTTGACTTGACTTGACCTGACTTGACTTGACTTCTGATGGGGATCACGGCTGAGTGCAGAAGATGCCTCTTCTGTGGAAATCATTTTCACTTTTCCAGTCTTTACCCTGCTACATGTCATTAGGGTGTCTTCCGTTTTCCAGATACTTTCATCCAGAGGGAATTAAAGTGTAAACACAGGTGCAAAGATCAGGGAAGGAAGTGCAGTAATTCTCTAGAGAGGGAAAGTATCATCCTGAGAGAGCCATGGTATCTGCAAAACCGGCGTGTTACGAACCACAAGAGTCTCTTGAGTCTTTTTGAGTGACCGTTTAGCCAGAAAATACAACCAGACACAAAGGAACAGATTTTTTTTCCAATGTCCAGATACTCCCTGACAGCACTGTAGTTTAAGTTTGGCTGTTAAAAACATAATCCAAGAAAGAACATGGTGTGCTACAGGTAGTGTTTTCTTTTTCTCTGAGGCCCTTGTGGTCAGGAAGACTAGTATCTTCTCTCACATCTCAGAGACCACTTCCTCTGCTCAAATGTTTGCTGCATTTTAAGAAAGCAACAAGGTAATTCAGCATCTGTTATTGACAGTACGTAGTGTACCACCATCTTGTAAAACTCCGATCTGCTTACTAAGGTATGTGCTATGGTGCAAAGTGAACAATGATTCGGCATAAGAGCGTCTGCCAAAATGCCATTAATTAATTAATGAATAAGGAAACAAGTGAAAACTGAAAATAACAAAATAAACATGTATGCCCAGCATAGCACAGCACTGATAACTTTTTAATCTTTTGACTTTTTCCTGTGGTGATATCAGTGGAGCCCTTTATCTGTGGGCCTCTCAGTTCCATAGATACTGATCTAAGATAATGTTCCATTTCTGCTACTCCGCAATGCTAGAAACAAACTCTATTACTGAAGACATTTACATTTTTGTCACTTAGCAGACGCTTTTAATCCAAAGCGACTTACAAGTGCATAGGTTCTTCCACAAGTTAAAGCATCACAAGAGGGATAGGGATATCAGAAAGGTATCAGAAATCAGGAGGGAGGACTAAGGTACAGTTTGAGAAAAACTGTTATTGATACAATTAGTTGTCCTGAAGGTAGGGCATGAGGAAGAAGCGTGAAGAGTGCGTGTTACCCTGGTGCTGATGTGCTGCACAGTGCATGCAATAGCTGCAGAGTAAAAGGAGCAGGCTGCTTCCTATTTAAAATGCATATACAATCACCGAGCACTTTATTAGGAACATTTTTACTTTATTACTTCTACTTATTCATGCGATTACCTAAATCACCCAGTTGTGTGGCAGCAGTGCAATGCATACAGTTAATGTTCCCATCAACCATCAGAATGGGGAAAAGAATGTTACAATCCGTAGTATTGCAATAATAATGCATAAAGATACAACAAAAATGACAACAAAGACAGTTCTGGTGGAATTAATAGCAAGGGAAAAGAAGTGAAGAAGTGAATGGATTTGAGCTGGGGTTTGAAGGTGTGTATGGATGGTGCAGACCTGATAGAGAGGGGCAGTTTGTTCCACAGTCTCGGTACGGCCACAGCAAAGCCCTGTCACCCTTTAGCTTTAGTCGAGACCGAGGAACAGAGAGGAGCAGTTGGGTAAGACCTCAGTGACCTGGGCACAGAATATGGGTGAAGGAGATCAGAGATATGGGGGGAGGGGGGAGAAGGCTAAACCATTGAGTGCTTTAGAAACAAAAAACAAGATGTTAAAATCAATCCTAAATCTAACCAGGAGCCAGTGCAGGGAAGCGAGAATTGGTGTGACATGTTCACATTACCTGTTAAAAGCCTTGCAGCAGCATTTTGTACTAGCTGCAGGCGGAGGAGGGATGATATAATGCATGAATAACTATGTCCAAGTTGTGAAATCAAAGAAAGGGCTTGGCCTTGGCTTGGCTTGGAGTTGAAAAAAGCTGGTTTTAATGACAGAATTAATGTGTTTGTTGAACGTGAGGGTGGAATCAAAAATGCTTTTGGCATGGGGTTTAGTGCAGTGAATAGAGGCCCTAGATTAATAGAGAGACCTCTAAGAGTGTCAGGTGGACCGAACCGGATCACCTCCATCTTACTTTCCCTTGGTTGGAGAAAGTATTTAGTCATCCAGTCTTCGATGTCAGCAAGACAATCACACCGGCTCTTAAGTGAAAACTTGTCGTTTGCTTTTACAGGGAGGTAAAGCTGAATATTGTCAGCATAACAGTGGAATAGTGCATTTCTCTACAATAGAGCCGAGGAGGATGCATTTACAGGCAGAAAAGAAATGGCCCAAAAATTGAACCCTGGGGGACTCCACATGGAATAGGAGCAGAGGAGGACGAGGAGCACTTGATGTTAACTGAGAAGGTCCTGTTCTTTAGATAAGAGGGAAACCATTTTGTGTGAGTGAATAGTGTATCTGCCCTGCGATGGACTGGCGACCTGTCCAGGGTGTATTCCTGCCTTTCACCCAATGTATGCTGGGATAGGCTCCAGCCCCCCTGTGACCCTGTTCAGGATAGGCGGGTTAAGATAATGGATGGATGGATGGCCTTGAATGGCACCTGTGTGCATAATCCGGTCCGATCATGGTCGACCTAAAATAGAGCATTCTCTGACGACACTTTAAGGAGCGCAGGTTCAGTACTGTGAAGGGCTGTGAAGCCAGGCTGAAACGTTTCAAAGATGTTAATTTGGTTTTGTAATTTGGTTAATAATAAGAGTTGTGAAAGAGCTATTTTTTCCAAGACTTTTGGGGCAGAAGTTATTTAGAATAGTGGGTTTGGTTTGGATTTTTTAACAGAGGCTGAACCACTGCATGTTTAAAGCAGGAAGGGACCATGGAACTAATTTCACACCAGCGCCAAAGCTCACACGTGGCAAACATTTGGGGTCCATTCATAAAATCATTCAATTTGCCTGTGGACTAACCCCCCAACCCCACCCTAACCAACATATACTCACATACTCTAGAAACACTATCCATACAATGCCAAATCCCAATCCAACCCATCCGTAATCATGCATATTTTCCTTTTACTGTTCCTTTTTTTGGTTTTGCTTTGTTATTCCATCCATCCATTATCTGAACCCGCTTATCCTGATCAGGGTCGCAGGGGGGCTGGAGCCTATCCCAGCATACATTGGGCGAAAGGCAGGACTACACCCTGGACAGGTCGCCAGTCTATCTCAGGGCACACACACCATTCACTCACACACTCATACCTACGGGCAATTTAGACTCTCCAGTCAGCTTAACGTGCATGTCTTTGGACTGTGGGAGGAAACCGGAGTACCCAGAGGAAACCCACACAGACACGGGGAGAACATGCAAACTCCGCACAGAGAGGCCTCGGCCGACGGGGATTCGAACCCAGGACCTCCTTGCTGTGAGGCGGCAGTGCTACCCACTGCACCATCCGTGCCGCCCATATTCATCATGTTCTTCTTATTTTATTTCATTTTTTCCCCATCGTTACTTTTATTATTATTACTTTTTCTCCTCTTCTCTCCCTTTTTCCATACAAGGCTCCAATCAACAACCACCCACCTGTCTGTTTGTCTGTTCATCCTCCTGTCTATCTGCCCGTTGGTCTGCGTATCCATGTGTACACAAGTCACTCTTTCCACACTCTATTATTCTTTTTATTATTATTCTTTTTTTCATTTATTGTTATTTTTAGTGACTCTGTCTGTTTTGTTTTACCCTCCCCTCAAAGGCTTCATATTGTTTTCTTCCTTTGCTCTCTCTCCTTCTCCCTCTAGCTCTCTCTCTCTCTCTCTCTCTCTCTCAAAATTACCAATGTATATATGTTTGTTTTTGTATTATTGAGAGTAAAGTTGACCTCCCAAGAGGGTGGGGGGGTGGTGGCGGGAATAAAAAATAAAAATAAAGCAGGAAGGGACAATGCCTGAGGTGAGTGGTTTATAAAAGATAGGATGCTGGGACCAATTGTGTCTAAAACCATTTTAAGGAGGTGTGAGAGGATAGTGTCAAGAGGGCAGGTAGGGGGCTTCATATGAGACACTGTATCTATCAGGACGGAAAGAGAGACTGGCTCAAACTGACTGAAGACAACAGTGTGCATAGGAAGGCTGGAAGGACCATGTGCAGGAGGTGGGATGTGAGATCAGATGTCATCAATCTTGGAAATAAAGACATTTTAAAAAATCATCATGTCACAGAGGAAGTGTCAGGATTAATTGTGTTTAACAGAAATTTAGGCCTGTGGTGTTTTGATATCACAGCACAAAAAACCCATGCTCTGGCTGCTTTAACTCCTACCTGGAACTTAACCAGACAGTTTCTCAGGATATCAGCGGGTACTGGGTGCGTGAGGGTACGGGTCCGTGGAGGGTAGAGGACTTACCAGAAGTGGAACTGAACTCGTGAAGGTGCTGTCACAACAAATTCTATCCCCTTTACAAAACTTATCCCCTCCACGGTCACGTGTCCGGTTTCCTGACAGCTGTCACATAGAATTTGTTGTGATAGCAACTTCACGAGTGAAGTGACCTTTCAGTTCCACCATCCACCGACCCGTGCCCACACCCAGTAGCGATGGGAAGACCTACCGGCTAATTTTATAAGTTTGGCGATCCTGTGGGTTTTTGTGTGGGTTTTCTACTGTTTTTTTGGATTGTAACAAATAAACTCTGTTTTTAATATTGAACTCATGTCTCTGCTTGTTCATTTAATTCTTAAATTCTTAAACTATTTCCTTGGGCATAATTCCCTAGGTGGCGTAATCGAGTGGTGTTATGCCAGGTCACACATGGTGGAGGTTCCTTGCAGGTTTGGGGCTGCATTTCTGCAAATGCACTTGGGAATTTGGTCAGGATTAATGGTCTCCTCAATGCTGCGAATTACAGGCAGATACTTACCCATCATGCAATACAGGGGAGGCATCTGATTGGCCCCAAATTTATTCTGCAGCAGGACAATGACTCCAAACAGTTGGTCGATGTCATTATGAACTATCTTCAGTGTAAAGAACAAGGAGTCCTGGAAGTGATGGTATGGCCCCCCACAGAGCCCTGATCTCAGCATAATTGAGTCTGTCTGGGATTACATGAAGAGACAGAAGCATTTGAAGCTGCCTAAATCCACAAAAGAACTGTGGCTAGTTCTCCAAGCTGTGTTACTGTTTTGAAGGCAAAGGGTGGTCACACCAAATATTGATTTGATTTAGATTTTTCTTCTGTTCATTCTCTTCTGTTTATGCATTTTGTTAATTGATAAAAATAAACTATTAACATTTCTATTTTTGAAAGCATTTTTTCACACCTGCCTAAAACCTTTGCACAGTACTGTATATATTTTGACAACAATGTCCAATATTTTTAAAATATTTCTGACAAGCTGAAAGTCTTCTGAGCATTGTCATACTAAGTTTTTATAATGAGTAGTTTTTGAGAACAAGAGCTTTGGTTTGACACCAGCACCAGTCTGTATCTGCACCTGCTCAATTGGCAAGTCCGGCAGTGCACTGACGTTAAATTAAATAGTTTCTCACCGGATCAATTGATAGCTAGCTTGCTCCGTGTCTTGTATATAAGTTGTATAGATAGATATATCGATAGATAGCTTCAGCACCAGTGTCAAGTAACAGTAGCTAGCTAGCTAGCTCCGTGTCTGGTAATGCCATGTTGCTGTCAAACAAAGCTCCCCTTCTCAAAAACTATTAATCGTAAACTTCATTTGGAAATGTTCCAAATATTTTCAGGCGATCTTATCCAGAAAGGTCCGGGGTGGGTGCAGGTTTCTGTTTTAGCCAAGCTTCAACTGATTAACTAATCATCATCTATGATCAATCAACATCTTGAAGTAGAATCGCGTGACTTCATGCTGGGCTTAAACGCCAACCTACATTTGAGCAAAAAAAGGAAATGGGAGGCCACAGCAAATGTCTTTCAGGGAAGGGCTCAGTTTATCTTAGAGCTCAGAGGTGCAGGTGTGAGGATCCACTCTGCTCTGTGGAAGGGTGCGTTTGTCTGCGCTGAAGATGGAGACATGTCTGCTGTTCCTCTCTCTCTCCTCCCTCCTCCTGCTCTCCACAGCCAGTGAGTACCAGCTTCATCCTCCTCTCCTGCTTCTCCACACCCAGTCAGGGTCAGAGACTGGGGGCCAGGGCCAAGGGGTCAGAGGGTCTGCTGGTCAAAGGGCTCTCCAGTAAGAGCAGGGTTACAGGCAGCCTCTAAACACCACAGATTACTGGAGGGACATTTCTCTGCATGATTCATTGAGTTTTCATCAAACAAATGTTATTATGAATTATTTAGAAAATGTTTCTGTATTTGATTCACAGGAAATTGACATACTCTCTTCACAGCAGTGCTCATTTCCCCAGGAGAGCACTTTAATAAATTATTAAAAAAATATATATTTAAAAAAAATGACAGAGAAAAAATTATATATATATATATATATACATATATATATATATATGTATATATATAGTACACAAACACTATTACTAGTACCAGTGGTAACGCCTGTGGAAACCTTAACTTTCGAAGCAGGGCTAAAGCAACATTGATCCAGAGTCAGACTTCTTATGGAAATCTTTTAAAATAACAGATCCTCAAATCCTAAAATAATATCCTCAACCTTTTTTTTAAAAGCATGTTGTCAACTAAAATAAAATAAATAAATAAATACGGAAATTTAACAAGAAATTAAAAAAAGATATACTGATAAATAGTGATTGTTTAACGGGCAGGCATTTCATGAAGCGCAACTACAGATATGAACTGTTTCCTCTTGGTGAAAACAACATTTGACTGAAAACAAAACCATCACAAATGTGAAACATTAAAAACACTTTTTGCTTCATATATAAAATGCAAAGTAGATGCCTACAGGTTTCTAGCCGTGGCTAATGTGCAACCCCTGTCCAAGGCCAGGTTTTTTTAAATTAAAACGGGAAATACAGAAGCATTGAACTAAAAATAATACCTAAACATTAAAAAGCGGTACAGATAAAAGACTAAAATAATGACAAACACTAAAATGGGCAAAGACAAAAATCTAAATTTTAATAATACAGAAAATCAGTGTTCACAGACTTGCTTCAGTTTCAGCATGTGTGTTTAAAAATCTTGAGCTCTTTCAATGTTTTAATTTCAGATGGTAATGCTTTCCGCAGTTGTATACTTCTTACTGACCAAATGTTGTTGCTGCTCTGTGATTTCCAGTTGTTGCACCTCTGATTCCACTGTTTTGTTTGTTTTATTTCTGGGGCAAGGTTGTTCACACTTAAAAATAAGTTTAATAAATGGTACATTTACAAAACTGTCAAAGCATGTTATGTTTCTGTAAAATTAGGCAATGGTGCCTGTTTATATAACGACCTGATGGGTGTAGTTGTTGTTTGGTTGGCCTAGCCCCAAACGGTTATACAGTATGATAAATGAGAAAATATAATGGCATGCATAAACTGCTGTGCTGCCTTAATAGGTATGTAATGTCTAATTAAGCGGAAGCAATTGAAATTTGTTTTGACAGTTTTGCACAACCTCTTTACATGTTTATCGAACTTAAGCTGAGAGTCTAAATTAACACCTAAAAATGTCATTTCATGTACCTCATCTATCTCTTGCTCGTCAATCTTTATTCTTAAATTTTCATTGAAATGTATTTTTTATTAAAAAGCACATTGAGACCGTCTTATTACAGTTCAAAGTCAGATGATTATTTCAGAGCCACTGTGACACACCAGACATTTATTTTGTGAGCATCTCTGCTGCCAGATGAGGGTTTTTTGCATGCACGTATATAATTGTGTCGTCCGCATTTGGCATCTAACTCTTTTACAGCTGTCAGGTAAGTCATTTACATAAAAACTAAAAAGTAAAGGGCCTAAAATTGAACCTTATGGAATTCCCATTTGCCATGTTTGGACAGATGACTGGGTAGAATTTATTCTCACACATTGCTCTCTGTATTCAAGATAAGGTCTAAAGCAGGTTATTGCATTGTTTGAAAAGTGAAATCGTTGCAGTTTATTTGAAAGAATTTCATGGTTCACAGTCCAAAAATACTGCTCCCACTACACTGCCTTCATCTAATGACTGTTTTATAGTTTCAGTGAGGTAACAGTTCGCTAACTCTGTTGAGTACCTTGGTCTGAATTCAAATTGTTTGGGGTGCAGAAGGTGATTACTTTCAAGGTAATCAACAAGTTGTTTAGCAACTGTTTTTTCAAGAACTCAAGAGAGTGCTGATAAAATTGAAATTGGTCTGTAATTACAGACCTGGTCAAGTGCTCCAGACTTGGAATTGGGGTGATAGTTACCGATTTCCAATGCTGAGGAAACTCATTAGTTCTGATTGATAAATTGACCACATGTGTTACTGGCGTTAAGAGAAGCGAACTATGTTTTTTTTGTAAACAAAATAACAAAATTATCCTTTGCCTTCACTGCGTGATAACCTTACCAGTCTTTCTTTGATCTACTTCTTTAAAAGAAAAGGACGTTGATTTGTCTCTCAGTGTATCTTTTACCTGTACTGGTTGGAAACTTGCTGCCATTTCCTCAGCTTATTGAGTAAAACATTTATGAAATTTGTTTGCAATTTCAATACTATCATTACTAACTAATTTCTATAATCAATTCCACTGTTGATTTTTGTGGGTTAGGCACTCAATTGGCTAAAATATTTAAGTGCTTCCAAAGTGCCAAGCTTTTCCCCTCTGATTCTGTGATCAACTGCATGAAGTAACATGTTTTTTCATCAGGTGGCGAATATCCTTATTCTGCCACAGTAAAGCCCTACTACACTGTGGGTGCTTCAATGAGTGTATTTCTGAATCACATCTATAAAGTGTTTTTGTCATTGTAGTACAGAAGGTATTTAAATCCTGAATTTGTTTAATGTTATCCCAATTAATATTCTGTAATTCATTTTCAAATTGTGTTATTTTATTCTTTGGGATGCCTGTGAACTCTGGATAATTTTCTAACAATTAAAATCATATTATGGTCGGACAGACCTGTAATTAAATTTGTACGTCTTTGTCACTCGCTCAGTTCTATTTGTGAAGATCAAATCAATAAGGGTTTTAGTGACTTTAGTAAGTCTTGTTGGTCCTTTAATTATTTGGTGAAAATGATGTTTTGAATACATTGTTTTCAGTTTTTGCTCACTGCTTTTGTTCACCAATTTATATTGAAGTCTCTGAAAAAGATAGTTTCACAGCGACAATTTATCTGTTTAATGAATTCATCAAAATCCTGGTAAAATGAAACACCATGTGAGGGAGGATTACATAGTGTCACAAGATTACATTTCATTTTTGTTGACAAGACTACATTAATAGCCACGCATTCTAAAGGTGTGTTTAAAAGTATCTCTAATATAGATCAACACTCCACCCCCCCATCAATCTGTCTTTTCTAAAACAAACATAACCAGATACATCAATTATATGTGTTGGGATATTACTCTTTAACCAAGATTCACTTCGACACTTCTTTAGAGGAACCATCCTTCCCCATCTGCAGGGGATCACGGCTGAGTGCAGAAGATGCCTCTTCTCTGGAAATCATTTTCACTTTTCCAGCCTTTACCATGTTACATGTCATTAGGGTGTCTTCCTTTTTCCAGATACTTTTATCCGGAGGGAATAAAAGTGTAAACACAGGTGCAAAGATCAGGGAAGGAAGTGAAGTAATTCTCTGGAGAGGGAAAGTATCATCCCAGGAGAGCTAACGTATCTGCAAAACCTCCTTTTTACGAACCACAGGGGTGTACTGAGCTCCATGGTTGGGTGACCGTTTGACCACAAAATGCAACAGAATGTTAAAACTGCTATTACTGCTTTTTAATACCATATCAGCATTCTCCTTCCAATTATCAGGGCAGTGAAACAGTTTTTGTGTCTGACAAAGTAAAAGGTTTTTCTCCCCCTTGTGGCCAACGTGTGTCCCTGCAGTTTGTAGGGGCTCCTTCTCCCTGAGAGATGAGCGCTGTCACAGGAGTGTCAAGAAGATGTTTTTATCCTGTATAGCATAAAAAATCAATGCATATTCTTCACTTCTTTAAGCAGTGTTGGCCAATGGTAAAAAGCATTCTGCAATCTTGAAGCCTTTACAGGCATAGCAGCAAATTTAGTTAATTTGCGTATTTCTCTCTCTCCCTCTTCATCCCTCCATTTCTCTCTCTCTCAGGCAGGGAGGATGTGAGGCTGGTGAATGGTAGCAGCCCCTGTGCTGGGAGAGTGGAGGTTTACCATCGGGGAGAGTGGGGGACAGTGTGTGGTCGTGACTGGGACATGAGAGGTGCTGGAGTGGTGTGCAGACAGCTGGGCTGTGGAGATGCTGTAGATGTACTAAGAGGGGGTCACTTTGGACCAGGGTCTGGGAGAATATGGAGGGGTGTTGTGTCCTGCAGTGGATCAGAATCCTCACTGAAGCAGTGTGGGTCACTAGGATGGGGTGAACATGCCTGTAATCATGGAGCGGATGCTGGAGTGATCTGCTCAGGTAGGACTCAGCTCTTACAATAGTCTTATACCAAACGGCACTTTGGATTTACGTGAGGATATGTACATTTTAAAAAACAAACTCATATTACAGGTGTCTAAAACATAGTATTTCATTTTTTGATGTTGTGTTATAAACTGATGTGTGCATTGTGCCATTCACTGAACTAACCAGAGTTTGCACAGCTGCAACAGACTCATGTTTATGTTCTGTCTTTTTATGTTGCTCTTATTTTGTTAATGTGATTGGCTCATCTCCTAAAGAGGTTTACAGGTGATTGGCTCACCTCAGACTGCAGTAGACGTGTGATTGGCTCATCTCACACCCCATGTATAATAGCTGTGCAGTCCTGTGTTCAGACAGCTGTGCTGAATGTTGTCTCTGGAATAAGGTGCTGGTCATTGCTGATGATTCTCTCTTTATTCTCTGTTCAACTACAGAGGTCAGGCTGGTGGGCGGGACTGACCTGTGCTCTGGGAGAGTAGAGGTGCATCATGGGAGCTCCTGGGGCACAGTGTGTGATGCTGACTTTGACCAGCAGGATGCAGAGGTTGTGTGCAGGGAGCTGGGCTGTGGGGCTCCTAAAGAGCTGCGCGGGGCAGCTGCATTCGGCCAGGGCGAGGGCCAGGTGTGGGCAGAGGAGATTCAGTGTAGAGGCAACGAATCTCAGATTAACTTCTGCCCCACTGCACCCTCACAGAATCAACCCTGCTCCCATGGAAACGATGTGGGCCTGGTGTGTTCTGGTAAGAGTCTTCTGTGCACTGTGAGAGTTTCTGTGATGCTGGGTGAATATAGCCCCTTAATAGGCCATATGAGTTTATATTTAACAAGGTCTTTATTCATTATACTGTGAAATGTTACACGTCAGTGTGTGTGAGTTTAATCAAGTGTGGAGTTTGTATGATCTCCCAGATATGTACCTCGAACCATCTCAACATCCTCATTTCTTCTATTCAGGGTGGAACTGTTCTTATATCTGAGAAAGTCAAACTTATATACTCGTGACCACTTTATTGGGTAGACCTGTACACCAGCTTGTTAATGCAAATATTGAATCAGCCAATCATGTGGCAGCATCTAAATGCATAAAAGCATGTAGACATGGTGAAGAGGTTCAGCTGTTTTTCAGACCAAATGTCAGAATGGGGAAGAAATGTGATCTAAGTGATTGTTTGATGTTGGTGCCAGACAGGGTGGTTTGAGTATCTGCTGATCTCCTGGGGTTTTCATGCACAACAGGCTCTAGAGTTTGTGGAGAATGGTGCGATAAACAAAAAACATCCAGGGAGCAGCGGTTCTGCGGACAGAAACACCTTGTTCAAAAGAGAGTTCAAAGGAGAAGGGCCAGACCGGTCGAAGCTGACAGGATGTCGACAGAAACGCAAACAACCACACATTACGGCAGTGGTATGCAGAAGAGTATCTCTGAACACACAACGTGTCAATCCTTGAAGTGGATAGGCTACAGTAGCAGAAGACCAATAAGTCTTGTAAGGCGGAAATTATTAACATCTGGCATTATCACTCAGGGCACTGGTCAACTTGCTGGCTTCCTCTGGTACTGTGGAATATGTGGCTGTGAAGTAATTTAACCCCAGGAGCATGCACCATTAACCCCCACTATCTCCGCACCCATACGGGCAGGAGCCTGTGGGGGAAGACTCAGGCCTCCAGCCGTAAAACTCGTTACGACGGGGCAACATCCTTTACGGCACCGGAAGGTTTCAGAGGGCACGGCCTGTTAGGCCCTGACCTTCTCCTGAACCCCCCTTCATTGCTCTCTCCCTCTTTACTCAGTCACTAAATGATGTGTACAGCACTGGATGTTTCATGACAAAGTCAGTTTCGATAATATTCATGTTTGGTATTATTCTGATTGTTTCAGTGCGACTGGTGCAATGGTTTCATTTCTGCAACAGCAAACCCTGGACATCATAACCAACCAGGAACCAGGGAAAAACTGTGTGGAGCTCTGCCCCAGTGAAAGCCATGTGCCTCAACTCCCCTGCGTTTCCTGGGGAGGCGTGGCTCCAAATTACAGATGGGTGACCCATTTTTAGGGTTAACATCAAAGGCCAGATTTTGGATTTAAGGACAGTAAACTAAGCATTCTGGGAGGATGCAATCAGTCTCTCCCGTGCACACCGTGCACGTAATTTCTATGTACAGGGTGTCTGTAGCCAGACCCCCGTATGTAGCTTTTATTACCAGGTATGACTTTTAAGACTCCGTAATTTGGTTTCCATTGTAATGTTTTTATTTGGAACTGGTGTATAATTACGTATGTAATCTGCCAGGTAAAATAAATTGTTAAAACTTGATCTGTGTGGTTTCGCTTACTGACACTCAAAGTTATACAGGGAATGCTTGGTTTACCCCCTCAAACTGGTCTAGGGAGGATGAATATTTACGCTTAATGAGTCACGGCGTATAGCACCCGTAGGCCTATGTTGGTAAATCCCTCGCCTCCGCGTGGTAGTTCATTCATGTCAAGCACAGCCGTAGCTAGGTTGGTCTGCTTGGGTCCCTAGGCTGTAAACAGATATACCCAAGAGTAGCTATTCCTGCGACCTCTGTAATGACTACAGATAGCTAGTCAGTTTGTGAGACGTGCACATAACGCGCGATGTGACATGTGGCGGTACCAGCAGAGGACTGTTCGGAGAGTAAGTCTCAGTACAGGATTCCTATAGCGATCAAGTCAAAATTATCAATAAGAAATCTACCTAATGTGGATAACTAATCTAAATTATTATTCTAAAATGGAGTCAGATAAACGAAGGTGAATCTATTGGCCCTATTGTGGAGATTCTCGTTCAGCCCGGACCAGTGAAGAGAGGAAGGCAGAGTGGTACTACTGCCTTTGTATCGTGGTTTATTTATTGGCTGATCTAGAATCTCCGCATAGGGGCCACTAATTTTTAACCCTATTAGTATTCTTTCAGCAACACCAGAAGGACGAGCACGCTGATACCTTCAGCCCTCGCTAAATTCCGTCGTTGGGTTAGCGTGGGGTTTTACAGTCTAAAAAATAAGTCTAATAAATACCTCTGTTGCACAAGTGGGGTGACATTGGCTCAGGAGGTATGAGCAGTTGTCAGGCAGTCGGAGTGTTGCTGTATCAATCCCCGCTCTGGGTTTGTCGAAGTCTCAAGACTGAGCAAGACACCCCCATTTGCTCTTGAAAAGCTGGTTGGTGCCTTGCATGGCAGCCAATCGCTGTTGGTGTGTGAGTGTGAGTGTGTGAATGAGAAGCATGAACTGTACAGCGTTTGGATGAATGCGTGATACAAATGCAGACCATTTCCCATTCATCTGTCATGTGACAGACAGAGCTCATGTCACTGGTGTACAGTGTACAAAGCCAGGGAGATAGAGACTCGGGTGCACTCTGTGTTCCTGCAGACACTGCTGGGGTCTTTCCCTTTGAATCCACAGTGAAGGTGTTTACGCTGTGTTCACAACTCAGCGCATCATCGGCTTGACACCAGAAGTCATTCATTCCAATGGAGAATGGTTATTGGACAGTTACGCTCCTGCGCCCCCTTGTGGCCAATATTTATGCTGGCCGACGGATGACATGTTCTTTGGATTTTTCCAAACTTTGTGTTGTTGGCGGACCATCAGATTAACCGGAAGTAGAGAAAATGACAGTGTGCTCACAGAGAAAATCGGGCATGCAATGCATTCCATTCATTTTCTATGGAGAGGCTTGCGGTGCGTGAAGTTTGCAGTCTGGTGAGTGCCGTGTACGTTTGGCGGTTCTGTATTTACATATCGTGATCTGCCCATGCAAATCAACTGAGTCCAGCACTGCTCGCATGGCTCACAAAACTAGGATCAAACTTTCAAACTAGGTGTTGCAGGTAAAATATGAATCAGCAAGTGTATTTTGTTTATTTTGCTCTTGAGATGTTTTCAAAAACACATTTTAATGGACTGTTTAAGAGAATAGGACCCGCCATATTGTGATGTTTTGCTAACACAAACAAATGCAGTGCTGTCCAATCAGGTGCTGACAGTGTTCTGCAGTAGATTACGTCCCTCCTCGTATTGATCCCATGGAGCAATCAATCAGACCGAACCAACCTACAGTACCGCTCATTATATGGACAACTTGGGGGAACAATTTGTCACCCTGTGTGGTCGCTGGATTTGGTGTGTGGGTATCTTGACAACTTGGGGGTATAAACCCACGCTACACCAGGTTAAGCAATTTTAAAGATCTATCAACAGTGTTTGCACAAAAGAACCATGTTCCTGAAGAAGATGCTCATGTACTGTATACTGGATAAAATCAATGCATGTTCTTCACTTCTTTTAGCACTTTTGGCTGCAGTTAAAAAGCATTCTACAATCTAGCAAACACCTCGGTGAAAGCACCTTTTATTTTAAATCAAGTAATTGGGACAGGGAGGAAACCCTTTGTGAGTTATAATAATTCTGTATTTCATTCATGAAGTTAATTTGAGTACATCACCCCCCCTTCCCTCTCCCTCTCTCTCTCTCTCTCCCTTTCACTCTCTCTCTCTCTCCCTCTCTCTCTCTCTCTCTCTCTCTCTCTCTCTCAGACAGTATAAGGCTGGTGAATGGTAGCAGCCCCTGTGCTGGGAGAGTGGAGGTTTACCATCAGGGAGAGTGGGGGACAGTGTGTGATGATGGCTGGGACCTGAAGGATGCTGTGGTGTTGTGCAGACAGCTGGGCTGTGGAGATGCTGTAGATGCACTAGGAGACGCTCACTTTGGACCAGGGTCTGGGAGAATATGGATGGCTTATGTGTCCTGCAGTGGATCAGAATCCTCACTGAAACAGTGTGGGTCACTAGGATGGGGTAAACATAACTGTAATCATGGAGAGGATGTTGGAGTGATCTGCTCAGGTAGGCCTCAGTGTTATTCAGCTCTTACCAATGTTCTTTAAAAAACCCACACATTACAACAGTGGTATGCAGAAGAGCATCACTGAACACATAACAAATCATAGGATAGGCTACAGCAGTAGAAGTCCAAAGAAAAGTCTAATAAAAACCTTATGAAGTGCTCACTGAGTGTGAGCACTTTATTAGGTATACATTAGACTCATCTTTTAGACTGGAGTCTTCTGCTCCTGTCGCCTATCCACTTAGAGCTTAGACGCGTTGTGTGTTCAGAGATGCTCTTCTGCAAACCATTGTTTTAATGTGTGGTTATTTGCATTACTGTCACCTTCCTGTCAGCTTTGACCAGTCTGGCCTTTCTCCTCTGACCTCTCTCATTAAAAAGGCATTTATGCCCACAGAAATGCTGCTAATTGGACTTCTTTTTGGTTTTTGCACCATTCTTTGCGAATGCTCGAGACAAGTGTGTGTGAAAATCGTTTTGTGTTTCTGAGATAATCAAACCACCCTGTCTTCCACAATCGTCTTTGTAATGGACAGGTTTAACATCTTCATCATCACTGCCACCGTGATCAGCACCATAGAGTATATATATTTATTTTATTAATTAACAAAGGAATACAGTAAGAATTCAGTATACAGGGAATAGTGTACAAACAGAACAAAAACAAAAGAGCCAGGGGTATATCACACTCGAAAAATATAAGAAATAACATTAAGTGCTTTGATAGCCTTTTTGTTTGTTGAATTAGAAAGTAGTTACACATATTGTTCGACATCTTTCATGAGAACAACAAAGTAAGGTTTTTTATTACTAAATTTACATTGATGAATGAAACATTTTGCCAGCATCAATATCAAATTTATTTTTCCCAAAATAAATTAAATTATTTAAAGATATTATCAATGACAAATCTGCAAAGGTCTTGCCACAATTTCTTGGTTTGAGAACAATGTCAAAATAGGCATAAAACTGTTTCTGGATATTCATCACAAAAAGAGCAGTTTGTGTTTATGTCTCTTTTAATTGTTTTGCATATGGCAGGGTAGTATTTATGGCCAGATAGTATTTATGAATCATTTTGAAGGACACCTCCTTAACCTTATCCACAATGAGGTATTCATGGGGAAGCATCCAGACTTTCTTCCAATACATGGAATTTACAAACCGATTCCAATATGCGGTGACATACAGAACAGAGACAACATCTCTGAAAAATGGCACGTCGAACTCACGTGTCGTCTCGTAGATCAGAGCGGTTATGCGTCACTGAAGCGTCCTAGGAATGCCACGCCCCCTTTCTGCGGCACATTTCAGCTGCTCCCATTGAAATCAGTAGTAAAAGAGTCATAGTACTACAACGACAAAGAGCAAAAACAGAAAAAGCTATAAAAACGCCACAAAATAAGTTGCAGCGTTGTGATCTGCACTGCCATTGGAAACCCCTGTTTTTCGTTTTTGTACGTTTGCCACGTCAGATTATATATGATTTGTTTTATGCTAAAAATAGCTACAATGGGGAACCTCACAGACGCGCCACATCGGTTGCAGGTTGCCATCGATAGGCCACTGATTACTGAATCTCGAGTTTCATTATTAACAATAAAAAACGAATGGTGGTTGGTCTCGCTTTCTTGCTTTTTATATGCAATTTGCACAAGAGGGCATCGAAGAAACACGATCATGAAAGTATTAAATATATCCGTTCTTTAGTTTTGGATAGGTAAGCGTTTTAAATGTATTGTCCTGTTTTCAACCGGTTGAGAATGTTCTCCTTGCAGTGCATCACATGAGGACGTGAGCAAGCTAAATAATTTGGTTTCATGAGGACGTTAACTTAAATGTATGGGTGTTTTTATCTTAACTTGGCTAGCTAGCAAGCAAAAATGATTATTGGATAAGCCAGCATCCTTACCTTAGCTATCGATCATAGTTGAAATAGTAAGTTAGCTAGCTTGTGAAAACTCACAGCGCGAGCGTCTATCATGGAGGTAGCTATGGTAACAAACCACAATGTGTGGAAAGTGGGGACACGGTCTATCAATCATAGCTAATTGATGTACATTTGTTTTATTGTTGCCTAAAGACAACTGGCAAGTGTCACATTCAACCACCATGTTACTGTTTAAATCAACAGAATGCAGTCCTCTCTGTTCTGATAGAATGGGAAATTATAATGCTTTAGCTCTTAGCCGTAACCCTAACCAGCTCCACTGCAGTCATATCTGCATTACAATAGCACAGGGGTGTCTAATCTTATCTGTAAAGGGCCAAGGTGGGTTTAGGTTTTTGTTTTAGCCTGTCAGAATCGGGGTATCGTAGTGCTGGGCAAAAACAAGAAAACAAGAAACAAGAACACCGGTCCTTTTTGGATAAGACTGGGGGCGACATTGGCTCAGGAGGTGAGAGCAGTCGTCTGGCAGTCGGGGGGTTGCTGGTTGATCCCCTGGGTGTGTCGAAGTGTCCCTGAGCAAGACACCTAACCCCCAGATGCTTCTGATGAGCTGGCTGGTGCCTTGCACGGTAGCCATTTGCTGTTGGTGTGTGTGTGTGTGAATGGATGAATGAGAACCATCAATTATACAGCGCTTTGGATAAAGGCGCTATATAAATGCAGACCATTTGCCATTTGATTAGACACCCCCGATCTAGCAGTTAGAGCGTTGACCCCGCCCACACCTACTCTGAGGGGGTCACATGGTTTCCCAGTACATGGATGAGTGAAATGCGCTCAGCTGAATACCAGGTTAAAGCTCGTTTGCACTGTATGTTTGATGAGAACATTATTATGAGGGAGAAGCTCAGTCTGTTCTCTGTCTTACAGAGACACCCCAGGCTGTCTTGACGGTCTCTCCACATGGGCGGATATATAGAGGACAAGCTGTCAGTCTCTCTTGTGAGGTCTCAGTGCCCTCTGCTGGCTGGGAATATTCCTGGTACAAAGGAGATGGATCAAGTGGCACTGCCCTCATTACCAGTACAGCTGAAGGCTCGTACACCCTCAGTGCTGCAGCTCTTGCACACACCGGGGAGTACAGCTGCAGAGCAGGGAGGAGCAACCCAGTCTGGTACACAGAGTACAGTCCCCCTGTCCACATACAGGTAACAGGTGAGTGCTGTTACACAGAGTACAGTCACCCTGTCCACATACAGGTAACAGGTGAGTGCTGTTACACAGAGTACAGTCACCCTGTCCACATACAGGTAACAGGTGAGTGCTGTTACACAGAGTACAGTCACCCTGTCCACATACAGGTAACAGGTGAGTGCTGGTACACAGAGTACAGTCACCCTGTCCACATACAGGTAACAGGTGAGTGCTGTTACACAGAGTACAGTCACCCTGTCCACATACAGGTAACAGGTGAGTGCTGTTACACAGAGTACAGTCATCCTGTCCACATACAGGTAACAGGTGAGTTCTGTTACACAGAGAACAGTCATCCTGTCCACATACAGGTAACAGGTGAGTGCTGTTACACAGAGTACAGTCACCCTGTCCACATACAGGTAACAGGTGAGTGCTGGTACACAGAGTACAGTCACCCTGTCCACATACAGGTAACATGTCAGTGCTGTTACACAGAGTACAGTCACCCTGTCCACACACAGGTAACAGGTGAGTGCTGACTGATATTGTTCTGTGTGTAAAACTTGCAAGGTCCGATAATGCAGTGGGATCCTGTTTGTTCCATAACTGCCGACATACTTTTCCGGCGTTCATTATGAAATGTCTTTTCTAAATAGTATTCATCAAAGAATTCCAGCTGCCTTTGTCCCTCTGTGAGGGTGATTTGTTTTCTCCACAATCATAAATACACTGGTGTGAAGACGGAACAGTGACCCAGTCTGTCTGCTTCCCACAGCACTGCCTAAGGCCACTCTGGATGTAGAGCCAAAATGGCGTCCACTGTACACTGTATTACATTACGCTGCATTCACTTACTGTAGCAGATGCATTACAGTACACTGCATACACTTACTGTAGCAGATGCATTACAGTACACTTACTGTTGCAGATGCATTACAGTCCACTTACTGTAGCAGTTGCATTACAGTACACTGCATTCACTTTCTGTAGCAGATGCATTACAGTACACTTACTGTTGCAGATGCATTACAGTCCACTTACTGTAGCAGATGCATTACAGTACACTGCATTCACTTTCTGTAGCAGATGCATTACAGTCCACTTACTGTAGCAGATGCATTACAGTACACTTACTGTAGCAGATGCATTACAGTACACTGCATTCACTTACTGTAGCAGATGCATTACAGTACACTGCATACACTTACTGTAGCAGATGCATTACAGTACACTTACTGTAGCAGATGCATTACAGTACACTTACTGTAGCAGATGCTTATGTTCAGAGTGACGTTCAGCACAGGAGCAATGTATAGCAGTATGCATCCCTCATCTCTGTGTCTCCACAGGCAGAGTGATGTGTGGTCTGGGTGCTGCTCCTCTCCTGCTGGCCACCATTGTACTGTGTGTGAAATGGTACAGGAGACCAGGTGATGTGCTTTCACTGGGATGCACACTTACTCTCTAAAACATGATGTGTGTTTCAGGGCTCAGGCTCAGCCCTGCTCACTCACAGTTCTCTCTCATCTGTTGTGTCTGTACGTGTTTGTTGATGTACAGGGCCGTCTACTGAAACAGCTGTCCGCTACACTGGAGGGAATGTGGAAATTGCCATATAAAACACACAGAGGCTGGGTCCGTGTACTCATGTGAAATGAGAATGAAGTCTGAGAGCTCAGGATTCTTTTTTCGTCATTGTGATGTTTCTCAGCTTGCAGGAGGGGAAATTGGGGGTGCAGTCATGGGGGCATTTTAGGGAATGGGAACAGGAAGATGTTGTGTCTTTAGAGCGCAGCATCTGTACGATATGAGCAGAGTTTCTGATTCACCTGGGCTGCACTTGTGATCCTCGTGTAGTTAGTTTGCGTTGATTGCTGTATGTTTGTTCTAGGTTAGGTCACTGAACTTTATGTTTGATGCAGTAAATTGACATAAATTGACTGAAATTGAATATGTCTGTCACCATGTGTCTGTATGTATTAAATTGGATAGATGTTAAACTCTGTGTTACATTATTTTTAAAGTGTAATGTAGCTCTGTTACTCTTTTTTATTCTAAAAAAAAAAAAAAAACAATGCACTATACCCATCCCTGCAATAATTTTTCCAAGCAAATCAATAATAACATAAATACTCGAGAATTTTTTTTTTTAATGAAACAACTAAGTAAAATAAGTCTTTTAAGCCTCACTTGAAATATATTAATGCATAGCCATTAATATGCTGGTATTGCTGAAGACAAAGAAATACATGTGAGCATTTTAGAAAATTTGAATATTTCCTATTTATGAAATGCTCTCTCAAAATCTGCATAATTCTTCAATATGTGGAATCCAAATGTCTAAAAATATGGGATGTTGATGATAATATTTGGCAAAAGATTTTTGAAAGTTGCGCGGTGGGGCCTCCATGGATTGGACTTGTTTATCCAGCACATCCCACAGATGCTCCATCGGATTGAGATCTGGGGGATTTGGAGGCCAGGGCAACACATTGAACTCTTTGTCCTGTTCCTTAAACCATTCCGCTTTCGACAGTAGACAGAGGTCAGAATGGGCACTCTGACTGACATATGTAACATGGTGTGTTGTGACACATTCATCACGTAGCCATCATTAAAATAGTCTGTGACTTGTGCCACAGTAGCCCTTGTGTCAGTTTGGACCAGATGGTATGGCCTTTGTTGCCTGTAGACGGTTCATGGATTGTCCCTCCTTGGACCACTGTAGGTAGGTGCTCACCACTGCTGACCGGGAGCGTTTCGGAGTTGCTCTGACCCAGTCGTCTGGCAATAACCATTTGGCCCTTCAGGTCACACAGGTCTTTACGTCTGCCCATTTCCCCCGCCTTCAACACGTCTACCAAGGCTTCACCACCTAGCGATAGCCTTATTTAAAATTATTTAGAAAATGTTTCTGTATTTGATTCACTTAAAATGTGGCAGACTCTCTTCACAGTGATACATTTGATTACCATGTGACAGCACTTTCATTATACATTACACAACCATACTACATTCTCATGAAACATAATACAGCCACTATTAAAAATAAACTTGGTCCACGTTAGTCAGTGCTAATGCCCATGGCATCTTCAACAGCAGGGCTGAAGCAGCCTTGATCCAGAGTCAGACTTCCTGTCTAAACCTTTTAAAATGACACACTCAGATAATATCCTCAGCTAACAACAGCAAATGCAAAATATTTTATTTCAAGCTCACATAAGTTTGAACATGTGGAATGTTTCATATAACATCATGTTGTCAACTAAAAAAATGGATGGAATGGAAATTTAACAAGAAATATGACAAAGATATACTCCATAGATTGGATTAAATCTAAGAAGTGGCTGGAATTTCATGAAGCACAACTACAAATATAAACTGTCACCTCGTGGTGAAAAGAACATTGAAAACAAAACCATCACAAATGTGAAACATAAAAAACCAGAGTAATGCACATGGGGGCGGCCTGTGGGTAAGGTAAATGACTGGGACCCGCTAGGTGGGTGGTTCTAATCCTGGTGTAGCCACAATAAGATCCGCACAGCCGTTGGGCCCTTGAGCAAGGCCCTTAACCCTGCATTGCTCCAGGGGAGGATTGTCTCCTGCTTAGTCTAATCAACTGTAAGTCACTCTGGATAAGAGCGTCTGCCGAATGCCAATAATGTATTGTAATGTAATGTACAGGAACCATCCTTCCCCTTCTGCTGGGGATCACGGCTGAGTGCAGAAGATGCCTCTTCTTTGGAAATCATTTTCACTTTTCCAGTCTTTACCCTGTTACATGTCATTAGGGTGTCTTCCGTTTTCCAGATACTTTCATCCAGAGGGAATTAAAGTGTAAACACAGGTGCAAAGATCAGGGAAGGAAGTGCAGTAATTCTCTAGAGAGGGAAAGTATCATCCCGAGAGAGCCATGGTATCTGCAAAACCGGCGTGTTACGAACCACAAGAGTCTCTTGAGTCTTTTTGAGTGACCGTTTAGCCAGAAAATGCAACCAGACACAAAGGAACAGATTGTTTTTTCCAATGTCCAGATACTCCCTGACAGCACTGTAGTTTAACTTTGGCTGTTAAAAACATAATCCAAGAAAGAACATGGTCTGCTACAGGAAGTGTTTTCTTTTTCTCTGAGGCCCTTGTGGTCAGGAAGACTAGTATCTTCTCTCACATCTCATAGACCAGTTCCTCTGCTCAAATGTTTGCTGCATTTTAAGAAAGCACCGAGGTAATTCAGCATCTGTTATTGACAGTACGTAGTGTACCACCATCTTGTAAAACTCCGATCTGCTTACTAAGGTATGTGCTATGGTGCAAAGCGAAGAATGATTCTGGATAAGAGCGTCTGCCAAAATGCCATTAATGTAATTAATGAATAAGGAAACAAGTGAAAACTGAAAATAACAAAATAAACATGTATGCCCAGCATAGCACAGCACTGCAGATAACTTTTTAATCTTTTGACTTTTTCCTGTGGTGATATCAGTGAAGCTCTTTATCTGTGGGCCTCTCAGTTCCATAGATACTGATCTAAGATAATGTTCCATTTCTGCTACTCCGCAATGCTAGAAACAAACTCTATTACTGAAGACATTTACATTTTTGTCACTTCGCAGACGCTTTTAATCCAAAGCGACTTACAAGTGCATAGGTTCTTCCACAAGTTAAAGCATCACAAGAGGGATAGGGATATCAGAAAGGTATCAGAAATCAGGAGGGAGGACTAAGGTACAGTTTGAGAAAAACTCTTATTGATACAATTAGTTGTCCTGAAGGTAGGGCATGAGGAAGAAGCGTGAAGAGTGCGTGTTACCCTGGTGCTGATGTGCTGCACAGTGCATGCAATAGCTGCAGAGTAAAAGGAGCAGGCTGCTTCCTATTTAAAATGCATATACACTCACCGAGCACTTTATTAGGAACATTTTTACTTTATTACTTCTACTTATTTATGCGATTATCGAAATCACCCAGTTGTGTGGCAGCAGTGCAATGCATACAGTTAATGTTCCCATCAACCATCAGAATGGGGAAAAGAATGTTACAATCCGTAGTATTGCAATAATAATGCATAAAGATACAACAAACATGACAACAAAGACAGTTCTGGTGGAATTCAAAGCAAGGGAAAAGAAGTGAAGAAGTGAATGGATTTGAGCTGGGTTTTGAAGGTGTGTATGGATGGTGCAGACCTGATAGAGAGGGGCAGTTTGTTCCACAGTCTCGGTACGGCCACAGCAAAGCCCTGTCACCCTTTAGCTTTAGTCGAGACCGAGGAACAGAGAGGAGCAGTTGGGTGTAAGACCTCAGTGACCTGGGCACAGAATATGGGTGAAGGAGATCAGAGATATAGGGGGAGGGGGGAGAAGGCTAAACCATTGAGTGCTTTAGAAACAAACAACACGATTTTAAAATCAATCCTAAAGCTAACCAGGAGTGAGAATTGGTGTGATGAATTCACATTACCTGTTAAAAGCCTTGCAGCTGCATTTTGCACTAGCTGCAGGCGGAGGAGGGATGATATAATGCATGAATAACTATGTCCAAGTTGTGAAACCAAAGAAAGGGCTTGGCCTTGGCTATGGCTGGGAGTTGAAAAAAGCTGGTTTTAATGACAGAATTAATGTGTTTGTTGACCGTGAGGGCGGAATCAAAAATGCTTTTGGCATGGGGTTTAGTGCAGTGAATAGAGCCCCTAGGTTAATAGAGAGACCTCTAAGAGTGTCAGGTGGACCGAACCGGATAACCTCCATCTTACTTTCTCTTGGTTGGAGAAAGTTTTTAGTCATCCAGTCTTCAATGTCAGCAAGAAAATCACACAGGCTCTTAAGCGAGCACTTGTTTGCTTTTACAGGGAGGTAAAGCTGAATATCGTCAGCATAACAGTGGAATATTGCATTTCTCTACAATAGAGCCGAGGGGGAGCATGTACAGGCAGAAAAGAAATGGCCCAAAAATTGAACCCTGGGGGACTCCACATGGAATAGGAGCAGAGGAGGACGAGGAGCACTTGATGTTAACTGAGAAGGTCCTGTTCTTTAGATAAGAGGGAAACCATTTTGTGTGAGTGAATAGTGTATCTGCCCTGCGATGGACTGGCGACCTGTCCAGGGTGTATTCCTGCCTTTCACCCAATGTATGCTGGGATAGGCTCCAGCCCCCCTGTGACCCTGTTCAGGATAGGCGGGTTAAGATAATGGATGGATGGATGGCCTTGAATGGCAACTGTGTGCATAATCCGGTCCGATCATGGTCTACCTAAAATAGAGCATTCTCTGGCGACACTTTAAGGAGCGCAGGTTCAGTACTGTGAAGGGCTGTGAAGCCAGGCTGAAACGTTTCAAAGATGTTAATTTGGTTTTGTAATTTGGTTAATAATAAGAGTTGTGAAAGAGCTATTTTTTCCAAGACTTTTGGGGCAGAAGTTATTTTGAATAGTGGGTTTGGTTTGGATTTTTTAACAGAGGCTGAACCACTGCATGTTTAAAGCAGGAAGGGACCATGGAACTAATTTCACACCAGCACCAAAGCTCACACGTGGCAAACATTTGGGGTCCTTTCATAAAATCATTCAATTTGCCTGTGGACTAACCCCCCAACCCCACCCTAACCAACATATACTCACATACTCTAGAAACACTATCCATACAATGCCAAATCCCAATCCAACCCATCCGTAATCATGCATATTTACCTTTAACTGTTCCTTCTTTTGGTTTTGCTTTGTTATTTGTTAGTTTTATTTTATTTTTATTTGTTTTGTATATATTTTTTCCTTTTTCTTTTGTACTTAAGAATGTGTTATTCATATTCATCATGTTCTTCTTATTTTATTTCATTTTTTCCCCATCGTTACTTTTATTATTATTACTTTTTCGCCTCTTCTCTCCCTTTTTCCATACAAGGCTCCAATCAACAACCACCCACTTGTCCACCTGTCTGTTTGTCTGTTCATCCTCTTGTCTATCTGCCCGTTGGTCTGCGTATCCATGTGTACACAAGTCACTCTTTCCACACTTTATTATTCTTTTTATTATTATTCTTTTTTTCATTTATTGTTATTTTTAGTGACTCTGTCTGTTTTGTTTTACCCTCCCCTCAAAGGCTCCATATTGTTTTCTTCCTTTGCTCTCTCTCCTTCTCCCTCTAGCTCTAGTGGGCTTCATATGAGACACTGTATCTATCAGGACGGAAAGAGAGACAGGCTCAAACTGACTGAAGACAACAGTGTGCATAGGAAGGCTGGAAGGACCATGTGCAGGAGGTGGGATGTGAGATCAGATGTCATCAATCTTGGAAATAAAGACATTTAAAAAAATCATCATATCACAGAGGAAGTGTCAGGATTAATTGTGTTTAACAGAAATTTAGGCCTGTGGTGTTTTGATATCACAGCACAAAAAACCCATGCTCTGGCTGCTTTAACTCCTACCTGGAACTTAACCAGACAGTTTCTCAGGATATCAGCGGGTACTGGGTGCGTGAGGGTACGGGTCCGTGGAGGGTAGAGGACTTACCAGAAGTGGAACTGAACTCGTGAAGGTGCTGTCACAACAAATTCTATCCCCTTTACAAAACTTATCCCCTCCACGGTCACGTTTCCGGTTTCCTGACAACTGTCACATAGAATTTGTTGTGATAGCAACTTCACGAGTGAAGTGACCTTTCAGTTCCACCCTCCACCGACCCGTGCCCACACCCAGTAGCGATGGGAAGACCTACCGGCTAATTTTATAAGTTTGGCGATCCTGTGGGTTTTTGTGTGGGTTTTCTACTGTTTTTTTGGATTGTAACGAATAAACTCTGTTTTTAATATTGAACTCATGTCTCTGCTTGTTAATTTAATTCTTAAATTCTTAAACTATTTCCTTGGGCATAATTCCCAAGGTGGCGTAATCGAGTGGTGTTATGCCAGGTCACACATGGTGGAGGTTCCTTGCAGGTTTGGGGCTGCATTTCTGCAAATGCACTTGGGAATTTGGTCAGGATTAATGGTCTCCTCAATGCTGCGAATTACAGGCAGATACTTACCCATCATGCAATACAGGGGAGGCATCTGATTGGCCCCAAATTTATTCTGCAGCAGGACAATGACTCCAAACAGTTGGTCGATGTCATTATGAACTATCTACAGTGTAAAGAACAAGGAGTCCTGGAAGTGATGGTATGGCCCCCACAGAACCCTGATCTCAGCATAATTGAGTCTGTCTGGGATTACATGAAGAGACAGAAGCATTTGAAGCTGCCTAAATCCACAGGAGAACTGTGGCTAGTTCTGTGGCTATGTGGTCACACCAAATATTGATTTGATTTAGATTTTTCTTCTGTTCATTCTCTTCTGTTTATGCATTTTGTTAATTGATAAAAATAAACTATTAACATTTCTATTTTTGAAAGCATTTTTTCACACCTGCCTAAAACCTTTCCACAGTACTGTATATATTTTGACAACAATGTCCAATATTTTTAAAATATTTCTGACAAGCTGAAAGTCTTCTGAGCATTGTCATACTAAGTTGACATTTTTATAATGAGTAGTTTTTGAGAACAAGAGCTTTGGTTTGACATCAGCACCAGTCTGTATCTGCACCTGCTCTATTGGCAAGTCCGGCAGTGCACTGAATTAAATCGTTTCTCACCGGATCAATTGATAGCTAGCTTGCTCCGTGTCTTGTATATAATTTTTATAGATAGATATATCGATAGATAGTTTCAGCACCAGTGTCAAGTAACAGTAGCTAGCTAGCTAGCTCCGTATCTGGTAATGCCATGTTGCTGTCAAACAAAGCTCCCCTTCTCAAAAACTATTCATCGTAAAAATGTCAACTTCATTTGGAAATGCTCAAAATACTTTCAGGTGATCTTATCCGGAAAGGTCCGGAGTGGGTGCAGGTTTCTGTTTTAGCCAAGCTTCAACTGATTAACTAATCATGATCTATGATCAATCAAGATCTTGAAGTAGAATCGCGTGACTTCATGCTGGGCTTAAACGCCAACCTACATTTGAGCAAAAAAAGGAAATGGGAGGCCACAGCAAATGTCTTTCAGGGAAGGGCTCAGTTTATCTTAGAGCTCAGAGGTGCAGGTGTGAGCATCCACTCTGCTCTGTGGAAGGGTGCGTTTGTCTGCGCTGAAGATGGAGACATGTCTGCTGTTCCTCTCTCTCTCCTCCCTCCTCCTGCTCTCCACAGCCAGTGAGTACCAGCTTCATCCTCCTCTCCTGCTTCTCCACACCCAGTCAGGGTCAGAGACTGGGGGCCAGGGCCAAGGGGTCAGAGGGTCTGCTGGTCAAAGGGCTCTCCAGTAAGAGCAGGGTTACAGGCAGCCTGTAAACACCACAGATTACTGGAGGACATTTCTCTGCATGATTCATTGAGTTTTCATCAAACAAATGTTATTATGAATTATTTCGAAAATGTTTCTGTATTTGATTCACAGGAAATTGGCACACTCTCTTCACAGCAGTGCTCATTTCCTCATGAGAGCACTTTAATAAATTATTTAAAAAATATATATTTAAAAAAAATGACTGAGAAAAAATTATAGATATATATATATAGTATACAAACACTATTACTAATTACTAGTGGTAATCCATCCATCCATTATCTGAACCCGCTTATCCTGAACAGTTTCGCAGGGGGGCTGGAGCCTATCCCAGCATACATTGGGCGAAAGGCAGGAATACACCCTGGACAGGTCGCCAGTCCATCGCAGGGCACACACACCATTCGCTCACACACTCACACCTACGGTCAATTTAGACTCTCCAAACAGCCTAACAGAGAGGCCCTGGCCGACGGGGATTCAAACCCAGGACCTCCTTGCTGTCAGGCAGCAGTGCTACCCACTGCACCATCCGTGCCGCCTCTACTAGTGGTAATGCCTGTGGAAACCTTAACTTTCTAAGCAGGTCTAAAGCAACATTGATCCAGAGTCAGACTTCTGATGGAAATCTTTTTAAATAACAGATTCTGAACAGTTAATATCCTTAACATCTTCTTATACCAATATATAATAATAATATTATATGTAATATTATATTTCAAGCTCACATTGGTTTGAATATGTGGCATGTTTTTTTTAAAAGCATGTTGTCAACTAAAATAAAATAAATAAATAAATATGGAAATTTAACAAGAAATTAAAAAATTATACATAAATAGTGATTGTTTAACGGGCAGGCATTTCATGAAGCGCAACTACAGATATGAACTGTTTCCTCTTGGTGAAAACAACATTTGACTGAAAACAAAACCATCACAAATGTGAAACATTAACATTGCTTTATATATAAAATGCAAAGTAGATGCCTACAGGTTTCTAGCCTTGGCTAATGTGCAACCCCTGTCCCGGGCCAGGTTTTTTAAAGTTAAAACGGGAAATACAGAAGCATTGAACTAAAAATAATACCTAAACATTAAAAAGTGGTACAGATAAAAGACTAAAATAAGTACAAACACTAAAATAAGGGCAAAGACAAAAATCTAAATGTTAATAATACATAAAATCAGTTTTTCACAGACTTGCTTCAGTTTCAGCATGTGTGTTTAATAATCTTGAGATCTTTCAATGTTTTAATTTCAGATGGTAATGCGTTCCACAGTTGTATACTTCTTACTGAGAAAGATTTCTGACCAAATGTTGTTCTGCGTTTTGCTGCTCTGTGATTTCCAGTTGTTGCACCTCTGATTCCACTGTTTTGTTTGTTTTATTTCTGGGGCAAGGTTGTTCACATTTAAAAATAAGTTTAATAAATGGTACATTTACAAAACTGTCAAAGCATGTTATGTTTCTGTAAAATTAGGCAATGGTGCCTGTTTATATAACAACCTGATGGGTGTAGTTGTTGTTTGGTTGGCCTGGCCCCAAACGGTTATACAGTATGATAAATGAGAAAATATAATGGCATGCATAAACTGCTGTGCTGCCTTAATAGATATGTAATGTCTAATTAAGCAGAAGCAATTGAAATTTGTTTTGACAGTTTTGCACAACCTCTTTACATGTTTATCGAACTTAAGCTGAGAGTCTAAATTAACACCTAAAAATGTCATTTCATGTACCTTATCTATCTCTTGCTCGTGAATCTTTATTCTTAAATTTTCATTGAAATTTATTTTTATTAAAAAGCACATTGAGACCATCTTATTACAGTTCAAAGTCATGAGGTTTTTTTTGCATGCACATATATAATTGTGTCGTCCGCATAGATTTGGCATCTAACTCTTTTACAGCTATCAGGTAAGTCATTTACATATAAACTAAAAAGTAAAGGGCCTAAAATTGAACCTTATGGAATTCCCATTTGGCAAGTTTGGGCAGATGACTGGGTAGAATTTATTCTAACACATTGCTCTGTGTATTCAAGATAAGATCTAAAGCAGGTTATTGCATTGTTTGAAAAGTGAAATCGTTGCAGTTTATTTGAAAGAATTTCATGGTTCACAGTCCAAAAATACTGCTCCCACTACACTGCCTTCATCTAATGACTGTTTTATAGTTTCAGTGAGGTAACAGTTTGCCAACTCTGTTGAGTACCTTGGTCTGAATTGTTTGGGGTGCAGAAGGTGATTACTTTCAAGGTAATCAACAAATTGTTTAGCAACTGTTTTTTCAAGAACCTTTGAGAGTGCTGATAAAATTGAAATTGGTCTGTAGTTACAGACCTGGGGCCTCATTTATAAAACTGTGCTTAGGATTCACGTCAAAAGGTTGCGTAAGCATGAAACCTAGGACGTGCGTACGCAAAAAAATATTCTGATTTATAAAACTGCATACACACGTCCCACGCCAGTTTTCCTTTATAAATCACAATCAACTCTAAATGTGGCGCAACTTTGCCAGCTTCGTGTCCCGCCCACAGTTGCCTATAAATAGGCAGTGAAACACCCCTAATAAATATGCATTTCACGAAGACGACAATGGCAAACGCTGAAAAGAAGGCCAAGAAAAGGGATTTCAGCCATTTGATTGCCTCTGAAAAGCTACAGGTGTGGGAATTACCCTGATTGATTGTAAATGACGAACAGTTCTGCACAACGAATGTGATGATGACGATAATAATAATAATAATAATAATAATAATAATAATAATAATAATAATAATAATAATACACGTTATTTGTCTAGCACCATTGGAAAAAAAACATAATATATGAATATGATAACAATATATGAAACTATGCTTGTATCTGCCGACTGACGCATTGTAAACGGCATCAGTGCAGCGCAATTTGTCCGACTGTTCACCATATTATTTATGAGAATACATTTAATAACATGAAGTATTGTTTAACAATTCGTCTACATATTTGAGGGATTATTTTACAACATCTCCGTTTATATTTATCATCCTAAATCATATTTTTTGGGCACTCCAGGGAGCATCAATCAAACAGCTGTTTGTTTATTCATTGTGAGAGGCTTTTATCCATTTTTGCTAATTAACTCTTCGTATATGATACGTGAGAGGTAATATTTCATTACATTACATTGCATGGCATTTAGCAGACTCTCTTATCCAGAGCGACGTACAACAAAGTACAAATTAAACACAAGAACAAGTGCAAAGAGGACCTGAGAGGACAGTATAGTTCCGAGTCCTAGTGTAAACATGCAGAAAATCAGAACCCTTTAAGAGTACAATAAACAACAATCAATTTCGATTTATTTTACACAGTGGTATCTGTTGTGTATCATTTTCGACTTCTCTCGTCGCCAAATGTTTTGTTGCACTTAGGAAGGGAGAGAACCCGTATAGCGAGATTCAACAATACAACACTTTAGTAAGTATAACAGGGACGAAGCACGTCCTTTTAGCAGCCATACCCAGCCACAACTCCCGGCAAATCTTTATACCTTTTTATATCCTGTTTCACTTCCTGTTTTCCTGGTCTTACGTCACGAGCATTAAATGCACAGTTTCTCATTTCTCCAGTTAATGTGCGTACGCATGGGTCAGAGTTTCTGTGGAGGACCGCATATTTTCCGGTCAAGTTCGTTTTTTATAAATGCCAAAGTTTGCTTAGAAAGTGGCGTACGCATTCTTTAGTGCCTACGCAACGTTTATAAATGAGGCCCCTGGTCAAGTGCTCCAGACTCGGAATTGGAGTGATAGTTACCGATTTCCAATGCTGAGGAAACTCATTAGTTCTGATTGATAAATTGACCACATGTGTTACTGGCGTTAAGAGAAGAGAACTATGTTTTTTTTTGTAAACAAAATAACAAAATTATCCTTGGCCTTAGATTGCCTTCACTGCGTGATAACCTTACCAGTCTTTCTTTGATCTACTTCTTTAATATAAAAGGATGTTGATTTGTCTCTCAGTGTATCTTTTACCTGTACTGGTTGGAAACTTGCTACCATGTCCTCAGCTTATTGAGTAAAACATTTATTAAATTTGTTTGCAATTTCAATACTATCATTACTAACTCATTTCAATAATCAATTCCACTGTTGATTTTTGTGGGTTAGGCACTCAATTGGCTAAAATATTCAAGTGCTTCCAAAGTGCCAAGCTTTTCCCCTCTGATTCTGTGATCAACTGCATGAAGTAACATGTTTTTTCATCAGGTGGCGAATATCCTTATTCTGCCACAGTAAAGCCCTACTACGCTGTGGGTGCTTCAATGAGTGTATTTCTGAATCACATCGAAAAGTGTTTTTGTCATTGTAGTACAGCAGGTATTTAAATCCTGAATTTGTTTAATGTTATCCCAATTAATATTCTGTAATTCATTTTCAAATTGTGTTATTTTATTCTTTGGGATGCCTGTGAACTCTGGATAATTTTCTAACAATTAAAATCATATTATGGTCGGACAGACCTGTAATTAAATTGTACGTCTTTGTCACTCGCTCAGTTCTATTTGTGAAGATCAAATCAATAAGGGTTTTAGTGACTTTAGTAAGTCTTGTTGGTCCTTTAATTATTTGGTGAAAATGATGTTTTGAATACATTGTTTTCAGTTTTTGCTCTCTGCTTTTGTTCACCAATTTATATTGAAGTCTCTGAAAAAGATAGTTTCACAGCGACAATTTATCTGTTTAATGAATTCATCAAAATCCTGGTAAAATGAAACACCATGTGAGGGAGGATTACATAGTGTCACAAGATTTCATTTCATTTTTGTTGACAAGACTACATTAATAGCCACGCATTCTAAAGGTGTGTTTAAAAGTATCTCTAATATAGATCAACACTCCACCCCCCCATCAATCTGTCTTTTCTAAAACAAACATAACCAGATACATCAATTATATGTGTTGGGATATTACTCTTTAACCAAGATTCACTTCGACACTTTTTTAGAGGAACCATCCTTCCCCATCTGCAGGGGATCACGGCTGAGTGCAGAAGATGCCTCTTCTCTGGAAATCATTTTCACTTTTCCAGTCTTTACCCTGTTACATGTCATTAGGGTGTCTTCCATTTTCCAGATACTTTTATCCAGAGGGAATTAAAGTGTAATAAAGATCAGGGAAGGAAGTGCAGTAATTCTCTGGAGAGGGAAAGTATCATCCCAGGAGAGACAACGTATCTGCAAAACCTCCGTTTTAGGAACCACAGGGGTCTACTGAGCTCCATGGTTGGGTGACCGTTTGACCACAAAATGCAACAGAATGTTAAAACTGTTATTACTGCTTTTTAATACCATATCAGCATTCTCCTTCCAATTATCAGGGCAGTGAAATAGTTTTTGTGTCTGACAAAGTAAAAGGTTTTTCTCCCCCTTGTGGCCAACGTGTGTCCCTGCAGTCTGTAGGGGCTTCTTCTCCCTGAGAGATGAGCGCTGTCACAGGAGTGTCATCTGCTTAATCAGTCATGTGACAGGCCTCACTGGCAGAGCTCATATCACTGGTGTCCAGTGCACAACGCAAGGCAGATAGAGCGCACCCTAGTGGTGTCCCTGTGTTCCTGCAGACACTGCTGGGGTCATCCTTTGAAGCCACAGGGAATATGGTCCAACAGGTTAACCCCTTCCCCGTCAATTATTTTGGAAAAAACCTGTCATTTTCAGACGATTTTTAAATTTTTAAATTTAATATAGTATTTTTATGCTGATTATGAAAAAGAACTTGTATTTCATTTTTTTTCCCATTTTTGTGGTTGAAATTTTATTTTGAAAATAAAAGTGTTTAGACCTGTTTACTCGTCCGTGACTGAAAAAAAACACATTCGGTCAAAACGTATATACTCGTCTCCGCCGGGGAAGGGGTTAAACAGTATTAAAGATCTATAATCAGTGTTTTTACATGACCATGTGTATCAAGAAGATGTTTCTATCCTGTATAGCATAAAAAATCTATGCATATTCTTCACTTCTTTAGGCCGTGTTGGCCATTCTGCAATCTTGAAGCCTTTACAGGCATAGCAGCAAATACCTTTCAGTTTAAGGAAATCTTTCTTGAGTTGTCTTAAATCTGTTCATTCATCAAGTTAATTTGCGTATTTCTCTCTCTCCCTCTTCCCTCCATTTCTCTCTCTCTCTCTCTCTCACTCTCTCTCTCTCTCTCTCTCTCTCTCTCTCTCTCTCTCAGGCAGGGAGGATGTGAGGTTGGTGAATGGTAGCAGCTCCTGTGCTGGGAGAGTGGAGGTTTACCATCGGGGAGAGTGGGGGACAGTGTGTGATGATGGTTGGGACATGAGGGATGCTGGAGTGGTGTGCAGACAGCTGGGCTGTGGAGAAGCTGTAGATGCACTAGGAGAGGGTCACTTTGGACCAGGGTCTGGGAGAATATGGATGGGTGCTGTGTTCTGTAGTGGATCAGAATCCTCACTGAAGCAGTGTGAGTCACGAGGATGGGGTAAACATCGCTGTGATCATGGAGAGGATGCTGGAGTGATCTGCTCAGGTTGGACTCAGCTCTTACAATAGTCTTATACCAAACGGCACTTTGGATTTAAATGAGGATATGTACATTTTTAAAAGCAAACTTATATTACATGTGTCTAAAACATAGTATTTCATTTTTTTATGTTGTGTTATAAACTGATGTGTGCATTGTGCCATTCAGTGAACTAACCAGAGTTTGCACAGTTGCAACAGACTCATGTTTATGTTCTGTCTTTTTATGTTGCTCTTATTTTGTAAATGTGATTGGCTCATCTCCTAAAAAGGTTTACAGGTAATTGTCTCACCTCAGACTGCAGTAGACGTGTGATTGGCTCATCTCACACCCTATGTATAATAGCTGTGCAGTCCTGTGTTCAGACAGCTGTGCTGAATGTTGTCTCTGGAATAAGGTGCCGGCCATTGCTAATGATTCTCTCTTTATTCTCTGTTCAACTGCAGAGGTCAGGCTGGTGGGCGGGACTGACCTGTGCTCTGGGAGAGTAGAGGTGCATCATGGGAGCTCCTGGGGCACGGTGTGTGATGCTGACTTTGACCAGCAGGACGCAGAGGTTGTGTGCAGGGAGCTGGGCTGTGGGGCTCCTAAAGAGCTGCGCGGGGCAACTGCATTCGGCCAGGGCGAGGGCCAGGTGTGGGCAGAGGAGATTCAGTGTAGAGGCAACGAATCTCAGATTAACTTTTGCCCCACAGCAGCCTCACAGGATCAACCCTGCTCCCATGGAAACGATGTGGGCCTGGTGTGTTCTGGTAAGAGTCTTCTGTGCACTGTGAGAGTTTCTGTGATGCTGGGTGAATATAGCCCCTTAATAGGCCATATGAGTTTATATTTAACAAGGTCTTTATTCATTATACTGTGAAATGTTACACGTCAGTGTGTATGAGTTTAATCAAGTGTGGAGTTTGGATGATCTCCCAGATATGTACTTTGAACCATCTCAACATCCTAATTTCCTCTATTCAGGGCAGAACTGTTCTTACATCTGGAAAGGCAAACTTATATACTCAGTGACCACTATATTAGGTAGACCTGTACACCAGCTTGTTAATGGAAATATTGAATCAGCCAATAATGTGGCAGCACCTAAATGCCTAAAAGAATGCAGACATGGTCGAGAGGTTCAGTTGTTTTTCAGACCAAATCTCAGAATGGGGAAGAAATGTGATCTAAGTGACTGGTTGATGTTGGTGCCAGACAGGGTGGTTTGAGTATCTGCTGATCTCCTGGGGTTTTCATGCACAACAGTCTCTAGAGTTTGTGGAGAATGGTGCGAAAAACTAAAAACATCAAGTGAGCAGCAGTTCTGCGGGCAGAAACACCTTGTTAATGAGAGAGGTCAGAGGAGAAGGGCCAGACTGGTCAAAGCTGACAGGAAGTCGACAGTAACGCAAACTACTACACATTACAGCAGTAGAACAGCATCTCTGAACACACAACGTGTCAAACCTCTAAGTAGATAGGCTACAGCAGCAGAAGACCAATAAGTCTAATAAATGCCTAAAACAGTGCTCACTGAGTGTATATAGTGCTATTATTTCAATTTGAGTATCTCTATCTCTCTATCTCTCTCTCTCTCTCCCTCTCTCTCTCAAATTCAAATTCAAATTCAAATTGCTTTATTGGCATGACAAAATTTGCATTTGTATTGCCAAAGCATGGCAAGGAACATGTTAAAACAGATGAAAATAACACAGTAATATGATTATTATATTTAAAAAAATATATATAAAAAATAAAATAAAATAAATAAATAAATAAATTAAGGATAATAATTAACAATAATAAATCTATATATACATATATATACACACATATACATGCACATGCATATTCATACACACGTATATACACATATATATATACATACATACATATAATTAGACACATCTTTCTAACATACTAATAACAAGCTAATCTAATAATAACAGTTTATATAACAGGTAAATTTAATGTGTGTGTGTGTGTGTGTGTGTGTGTGTTTGTTTTGTCACTCACTGTCTCTGAGTATGTGACATTCAGACACATATTTTACTGCAATATGTGCAGTTGTTCCCTCTCCCAAGACTATCGGCAGTTGGTTGCTCTCTTCTAGATGGAGAAAGTTGGGGATATGTTTTTTAAATTTATTAAAATATTTTTTTCTGATATTTTTGTATTTTTCACATTTTAGAAGGAAGTGCACCTCCGTTTCAACCTCACCTGTCATACAGTGACCACATATCCTCTGTTCTTTTGGTAGCCAGGACTTTTTATGTCTACCTTTTTCAATGGCTAGGTTGTGGTCACTGAGTCTGTACTTGGTAAGGAGTCGTCTCTGCTTCATATCTCGGACAGTTACAAGATATTCAGCCAATTTGTATTCTCGTTTTAGGGCCAGGTAGCAAGTAAGCTTGTTTTGTGTTTTGGTTTGGTTGTTCCAATGTTCCAGATAAATGGTTTTATTTTGTTTAGCAATTTGGTTTATTCTGATTTGTGTTTGTGAAGCAGTGCTGGCCTGAGAGATGTTCTTGTTAGATGTGAGATGATTAGTTAGTCTCAGTACCAGCTGACTTAGTGGACTCTTTTCAGGGTTCAGCTCTTGGGTTTGAAATGCGTGGAACTGCAATGTTGTTTTGGGACTTGATTTCAGATGCATCCAGAATTTGAGTGACCTTTTTTGTATGTTTATAATCAATGGGAATCGTCCTAATTCAGCCCTGCATGCATTGTTTGGTGTTTTTTGTTGGATGTTTAAAATTGTTCTGCAGAATTCTGCATGTAGGGCTCTCTCTCTCTCTCTCTCTCTCTCTCTCTCTCTCTCTCCCTCTCCCTATCCCTATCTCTCTCTCTCCCTCTCTCTCTCTCTCTCTCTCTCTCCCTCTCTCTATCTCTCTCTCTCCCTCTCTCTCCCTTTCTCTCTCTCTCTCTCTCTCTCTCTCTCTCTCTCTCTCTCTCTCTCTCTCTCTCTCTCTCAGGCAGGGAGGATGTGAGGCTGGTGAATGGTGGCAGCCCCTGTGCTGGGAGAGTGGAGGTTTACCATCGGGGAGAGTGGGGGACAGTGTGTGATGATTGGTGGGACATGAGTGATGCTGGAGTGGTGTGCAGACAGCTGGGCTGTGGAGATGCTGTAGATGCACTAAGAGAGGCTCACTTTGGACCAGAGTCTGGGAGAATATGGATGGGTGATGTGTACTGCAGTGGATCAGAATCCTCACTGAAGCAGTGTGGGTCACCAGGATGGGGCAAACATGACTGTAATCATGGAGCGGATACTGGAGTGATCTGCTCAGGTATGACTCAGCTCTTACAATAGTCTTATACCAAATGGCACTTTGGATTTAAATGAGGATATGTACATTTTTAAAAGCAAACTTATATTACATGTGTCTAAAACATAGTATTTCATTTTTTTTGTTGTGTTATAAACTGATGTGTGCATTGTGCCATTCACTGAACTAACCAGAGTTTGCACAGTTGCAACAGACTCATGTTTATGTTCTTTCTTTTTATGTTGCTCTTATTTTGTAAATATGATTGACTCATCTCCTAAAGAGGTTTACAGGTGATTGTCTCACCTCAGACTGCAGTAGACGTGTGATTGGCTCATCTCACACCCTATGTATAATAGCTGTGCAGTCCTGTGTTCAGACAGCTGTGCTGAATGTTGTCTCTGGAATAAGGTGCCAGCCATTGCTAATGATTCTCTCTTTATTCTCTGTTCAACTGCAGAGGTCAGGCTGGTGGGCGGGACTGACCTGTGCTCTGGGAGAGTAGAGGTGCATCATGGGAGCTCCTGGGGCACGGTGTGTGATGCTGACTTTGACCAGCAGGACGCAGAGGTTGTGTGCAGGGAGCTGGGCTGTGGGGCTCCTAAAGAGCTGCGTGGGGCAGCTGCATTCGGCCAGGGCGAGGGCCAGGTGTGGGCAGAGGAGATTCAGTGTAGAGGCAACGAATCTCAGATTAACTTTTGCCCCACAGCACCCTCACAGAACCAACCCTGCACCCATGGAAACGATGTGGGCCTGGTGTGTTCTGGTAAGAGTCTTCTGTGCACTGTGAGAGTTTCTGTGATGCTGGGTGAATATAGCCCCTTAATAGGCCATATGAGTTTATATTTAACAAGGTCTTTATTCATTATACTGTGAAATGTTACCTGTCAGTGTGTGTGAGTTTAATCAAGAGTGGAGTTTGGATGATCTCCCAGATATGTACTTAGAACCATCTCAACATCCTAATTTCCTCTATTCAGGGCAGAACTGTTCTTACATCTGGAAAGGCAAATTTATATACTCAGTGACCACTATATTAGGTAGACCTGTATACCAGCTTGTTCATGGAAATATTGAATCAGCCAATAATGTGGCAGCACCTAAATGCCTAAAAGAATGCAGACATGGTCGAGAGGTTCAGTTGTTTTTCAGACCAAATGTCAGAATGGGGAAGAAATGTGATCTAAGTGACTGGTTGATGTTGGTGCCAGACAGGGTGGTTTGAGTATCTGCTGATCTCCTGGGGTTTTCATGAACAACAGTCTCTAGAGTTTGTGGAGAATGGTGCAAAAAACAAAAAACATCTAGTGAGCAGCAGTTCTGCGGGCAGAAACACCTTGTTAATGAGAGAGGTCAGAGGAGAAGGGCCAGACTGGACAAAGCTGACAGGAAGTCGACAGTAACGCAAACTACTACACATTACAGCAGTAGAACAGCATCTCTTCACACACAACGTGTCAAACCTCTAAGTAGATAGGCTACAGCAGCAGAAGACCAATAAGTCTAATAAATGCCTAAAACAGTGCTCACTGAGTGTATATAGTGCTATTATTTCAATTTGAGTATCTCTATCTCTCTATCTCTCTTTCTCTCCATCTCTCTCTCTCCCTCTCTCTCTCTCTCTCTCTATCTCTCTCTCTCTCCCTCTCCCTCTCTCTCTCTCTCTCCCACTATCTCTCTATCTCTCTCTCTCCCTCTCTCTCACTCTCTCTCTCTCTCTCTCTCTCTCTCTCTCTCCCTCTCTCTATCTCTCTATCTCTCTCTCTCCCTCTCTCTCTCTCCCTCTCTCTCTCTCTCTCTCTCTCTCTCTCTCTCTCTCTCTCTCTCTCTCTCTCTCTCTCTCTCTCTCAGGCAGGGAGGATGTGAGGCTGGTGAATGGTGGCAGCCCCTGTGCTGGGAGAGTGGAGGTTTACCATCGGGGAGAGTGGGGGACAGTGTGTGGCCATGACTGGGACATGAGAGGTGCTGGGGTGGTGTGCAGACAGCTGGGCTGTGGAGATGCTGTAGATGCACTAGGGGAGGCTCACTTTGGACCAGAGTCTGGGAGAATATGGATGGGTGATGTGTACTGCAGTGGATCAGAATCCTCACTGAAGCAGTGTGGGTCACCAGGATGGGGTAAACATGACTGTTATCCTAGAGAGGATGCTGGAGTGATCTGCTCAGGTATGACTCAGCTCTTACAATAGTCTTATACCAAATGGCACTTTGGATTTAAATGAGGATATGTACATTTTTAAAAGCAAACTTATATTACATGTGTCTAAAACATAGTATTTCATTTTTTATGTTGTGTTATAAACTGATGTGTGCATTGTGCCATTCACTGAACTAACCAGAGTTTGCACAGTTGCAACAGACTCATGTTTATGTTCTGTCTTTCTATGTTGCTCTTATTTTGTAAATGTGATTGGCTCATCTCCTAAAGAGGTTGACAGGTAATTGTCTCACCTCAGACTGCAGTAGATGTGTGATTGGCTCATCTCACACCCTATGTATAATAGCTGTGCAGTCCTGTGTTCAGACAGCTGTGCTGAATGTTGTCTCTGGAATAAGGTGCTGGTCATTGCTGATGATTCTCTCTTTATTCTCTGTTCAACTACAGAGGTCAGGCTGGTGGGCGGGACTGACCTGTGCTCTGGGAGAGTAGAGGTGCATCATGGGAGCTCCTGGGGCACGGTGTGTGATGCTGACTTTGACCAGCAGGACGCAGAGGTTGTGTGCAGGGAGCTGGGCTGTGGGGCTCCTAAAGAGCTGCGTGGGGCAGCTGCATTCGGCCAGGGCGAGGGCCAGGTGTGGGCAGAGGAGATTCAGTGTAGAGGCAATGAATCTCAGATTAACTTCTGCCCCAAAGCAGCCTCACAGAATCAACCCTGCTCCCATGGAAATGATGTGAGCCTGGTGTGTTCTGGTAAGAGTCTTCTGTGCACTGTGAGAGTTTCTGTGATGCTGGGTGAATATAGCCCCTTAATAGGCCATATGAGTTTATATTTAACAAGGTCTTTATTCATTATACTGTGAAATGTTACATGTCAGTGTGTGTGAGTTTAATCAAGTGTGGAGTTTGGATGATCTCCCAGATATGTACTTAGAACCATCTCAACATCCTAATTTCCTCTATTCAGGGCAGAACTGGTCTTACATCTGGAAAGGCAAACTTATATACTCAGTGACCACTATATTAGGTAGACCTGTACACCAGCTTGTTAATGGAAATATTGAATCAGCCAATAATGTGGCAGCACCTAAATGCCTAAAAGAATGCAGACATGGTCGAGAGGTTCAGTTTGTTTTTCAGACCAAATGTCAGAATGGGGAAGAAATGTGATCTAAGTGACTGGTTGATGTTGGTGCCAGACAGGGTGGTTTGAGTATCTGCTGATCTCCTGGGGTTTTCACGCGCAACAGTCTCTAGAGTTTGTGGAGAATGGTGCAAAAAACTAAAAACATCTAGTGAGCAGCAGTTCTGCGGGCAGAAACACCTTGTTAATGAGAGAGGTCAGAGGAGAAGGGCCAGACTGGTCAAAGCTGACAGGAAGTCGACAGTAACGCAAACTACTACACATTACAGCAGTAGAACAGCATCTCTTCACACACAACGTGTCAAACCTCTAAGTAGATAGGCTACAGCAGCAGAAGACCAATAAGTCTAATAAATGCCTAAAACAGTGCTCACTGAGTGTATATAGTGCTATTATTTCAATTTGAGTATCTCTATCTATCTCTCTATCTGTATCTCTCTCTCTCTCTCTCTCTCTCTCTCTCTCTCAGACAGTATAAGGCTGGTGAATGGTAGCAGCCCCTGTGCTGGGAGAGTGGAGGTTTACCATCGGGGAGAGTGGGGGACAGTGTGTGATGATCGCTGGGACATGAGGGATGCTGGGGTGGTGTGCAGACAGCTGGGCTGTGGAGATGCTGTAGATGCACTAGGAGAGGCTCACTTTGGACCAGGGTCTGGGAGAATATGGATGGGTGCTGTGTTCTGCAATGGATCAGAATCCTCACTGAAGCAGTGTGAGTCACGAGGATGGGGTAAACATCGCTGTAATCATGGAGAGGAAGGTGGAGTGATCTGCTCAGGTTGGACTCAGCTCTTACAATAGTCTTATACCAAATGGCACTTTGGATTTAAATGAGGATATGTACATTTTTAAAAGCAAACTTATATTACATGTGTCTAAAACATAGTATTTCATTTTTTTATGTTGTGTTATAAACTGATGTGTGCATTGTGCCATTCACTGAACTAACCAGAGTTTGCACAGTTGCAACAGACTCATGTTTATGTTCTGTCTTTTTATGTTGCTCTTACTTTGTAAATGTGATTGGCTCATCTCCTAAAGAGGTTTACAGGTAATTGTCTCACCTCAGACTGCAGTAGATGTGTGATTGGCTCATCTCACACCCTATGTATAATAACTGTGCAGTCCTGTGTTCAGACAGCTGTGCTGAATGTTGTCTCTGGAATAAGGTGCTGGTCATTGCTGATTATTCTCTCTTTATTCTCTGTTCAATTGCAGAGGTCAGGCTGGTGGGCGGGACTGACCTGTGCTCTGGGAGAGTAGAGGTGCATCATGGGAGCTCCTGGGGCACGGTGTGTGATGCTGACTTTGACCAGCAGGACGCAGAGGTTGTGTGCAGGGAGCTGGGCTGTGGGGCTCCTAAAGAGCTGCGCGGGGCAGCTGCATTCGGCCAGGGCGAGGGCCAGGTGTGGGCAGAGGAGATTCAGTGCAGAGGCAACGAATCTCAGATTAACTTTTGCCCCACTGCACCGTCACAGAATCAACCCTGCACCCATGGAAACGATGTGAGCCTGGTGTGTTCTGGTAAGAGTCTTCTGTGCACTGTGAGAGTTTCTGTGATGCTGGGTGAATATAGCCCCTTAATAGGCCATATGAGTTTATATTTAACAAGGTCTTTATTCATTATACTGTGAAATGTTACACGTCAGTGTGTGTGAGTTTAATCAAGTGTGGAGTTTGGATGATCTCCCAGATATGTACTTAGAGCCATCTCAACATCCTCATTTCCTCTATTCAGGGCAGAATTGTTCTTACATCTGGGAAAGTCAAACTTATATACTCGGTGACCACTTTATTGGGTAGACCTGTACACCAGCTTGTTAATGCAGATATTGAATCAGCCAATAATGTGGCAGCAATGCATAAAAGCATGTAGACATGTTGAAGAGGTTCAGCTGTTTTTCAGACCAAATGTCAGAATGGGGAAGAAATGTGATCTAAGTGACTGGTTGATGTTGGTGCCAGACAGGGTGGTTTGAGTATCTGCTGATCTCCTGGGATTTTCACGCACAACAGTCTCTACAGTTTGCAGAGAATGGTGCGAAAAACAAAAATCATCTAGCGAGCAGAAGTTCAGTGGGAAGAAATGCCCTGTTAATGAGAGAGGTCAGAGGAGAAGGGCCAGACTGGTCAAAGCTGACAAACATTACAAACATTACAGGAACGTTCCAGTGTGCTCACACACCAAATCCAGCATGCTACACATTCCATTCATTTTCTATGGAGAGGCTTGCGGTGCGTGAAGTTTGCAGTCTGATGAGTGCCGTGTACATTTGGCGGTTCTGTATTTACATATCGTGATCTGCCCATGCAAATCAACTGAGTCCAGCACTGCTCGCATGGCTCACAAAACTAGGATCAAAATAGGTTTTGCAGGTAAAATATGAATCAGCACATCTATTTTGTTTATTTTGCTCTTCAGATGTTTTCAAAAACATATTTTAATGGACTGTTTAAGAGAATAGGACCCGCCATATTGTGATGTTTTGCCAAAATTCTCTCTCTCTCTCTCTCTCTCTCTCTCTCAGGCAGGGAGGATGTGAGGCTGGTGAATGGTAGCAGCCCCTGTGCTGGGAGAGTGGAGGTTTACCATCGGGGAGAGTGGGGGACAGTGTGTGGTGATTGGTGGGACATGAGGGATGCTGGGGTGGTGTGCAGACAGCTGGGCTGTGGAGATGCTGTAGATGCACTAGGAGATGGTCACTTTGGACCAGGGTCTGGGAGAATATGGATGGGTGTTGTGTCCTGCAGTGGATCAGAATCCTCACTGAAGCAGTGTGAGTCACCAGGATGGGGCAAACATTCCTGTAATCATGGAGAGGATGTTGGAGTGATCTGCTCAGGTAGGACTCAGTGTTATTCAGCTCTTACCAATGTTCTTTAAAAACCCACACATTACAACAGTGGTATGCAGAAGAGCATCACCGAACACACAACAAATCATAGGATAGGCTACAGCAGTAGAAGTCCAAAGAAAAGTCTAATAAAAACCTTATGAAGTGCTCACTGAGTGTGAGCACTTTATTAGGTATACATTAGACTCATCTTTTAGACTGGAGTCTTCTGCTCCTGTCGCCTATCCACTTAGAGCTTAGACGCGTTGTGTGTTCAGAGATGCTCTTCTGCAAACCACTGTTGTAATGTGTGGTTATTTGCGTTACTATCACCTTCCTGTTAGCTTTGACCAGTCTGGCCCTTCTCCTCTGACCTCTCTCATTAACAAGGCATTTATGCCCACAGAAATGCTGCTAATTGGACTTATTTTTGTTTTTTGCACCATTCTTTGCGAAATCTCGAGACAAGTGTGTGTGAAAATCGTTCAGCAGAAGTTCAGCAGTTTCTGAGATAATCAAACCACCCTGTCTTCCACCATCGTCTTTGTAATGGACAGGTTTAACATCTTCATCATCACTGCCACCGTAATCAGCACCATAGAGTATATATATTTATTTTATTAATTAACAAAGGAATACAGTAAGAATTCAGTATACAGGGAATAGTGTACAAACAGAACAAAAACAAAAGAGCCAGGGGTATATCACACTCGAAAAATATAAGATATAACATTAAGTGCTTTGATAGCCTTTTTGTTTGTTGAATTAGAAAGTAGTTTCACATATTGTTCTCCATCTTTCATGAAAACAACAAAGTAAGGTTTTTTATGACTAAATTTACATTTATGAATGAAACATTTTGCCAGCATCAATATCAAATTTATTTTTCCCAAAATAAATTAAATTATTTAAAGATATTATCAATGAAAAATCTGCAAAGGTCTTGCCACAATTTCTTGGTGTGAGAACAATGCCAAAATAGGCATAAAACTGTTTCTGGATATTCATCACAAAAAGAGCAGTTTGTGTTTAAGTCTCTTTTAATTGTTTTGCATATGGCAGGGTAATATTTATGGCCGGATAGTATTTATGAATCATTTTGAAGGACACCTCCTTAACCTTATCCACAATGAGGTATTTATGGGGAAGCATCCAGACTTTCTTCCAATACATGGAATTTACAAACCGATTCCAATATGCGGTGACATACAGAACAGAGACAACATCTCTGAAAAATGGCACGTCGAACTCGCGTGTCGTCTCGTAGATCAGAGGGGTTATGCGTCACTGAAGCGTCCTAGGAATGCCACGCCCCCTTTCTGCGGCACATTTCAGCTGCTCCCATTGAAATCAGTAGTAAAAGAGTCATAGTACTACAACGACAAAGAGCAAAAACAGAAAAAGCTATAAAAACGCCACAAAATAAGTTGCAGCGTTGTGATCTGCACTGCCATTGGAAACCCCTGTTTTTCGTTTTTGTACGTTTGCCACGTCAGATTATGTATGATTTTTTTATTGCTAAAAATAGCTACAATGGGGAACCTCACAGACGCGCCACATCGGTTGCAGGTTGCCATCGATAGGCCACTGATTACTGAATCTTGAGTTTCATTAACAATAAAAAACGCATGGTGGTTGGTCTCGCTTTCATGATTTTTATATGCAATTTGCACAAGAGGGCATCGAAGAAACACGATCATGAAAGTATTAAATATATCCTTTCTTTAGTTTTGGATAGGTAAGCGTTTTAAATGTATTGTCCTGTTTTCTGAGACAGGTGCGTGGGGGTTGGACCCAAAATGCACGACTCAGAAACAATAGTTATATAAAGACCCCTCAGGGCTTTATTCGGGACGAATCCCAGGAGCGTAGTCAAAACAAGTCCATACACGTAGATCCAGCCAAACAAATAGTAAACAAACAAAAAGCACGGTGCCGAGGGAAGAGGCAAACTCGTAGTCGGTAGACGTGCAAGGAGGTCCGGTAGCAGGAGAGCTGTCAGCGGGGCAGATGAACAGGCGGACGGCAGGCAGAGGCGTAGTCGTGGGCGAAGCGGAAGTCGAAACCATGAAACAATCAGCGAAGCAAAAGTACAAAACGGTAGGCGAGGACGTGGTCAAAAACAAACAGTGGTCAACAAAACAGAAATCAATGGACAATGGTCGGTAAAAGGCTTGGATCGTAACGTGTAATCAAACAGTAAATAATGCTCAAGAGTTGCGTAGTAAACTAGAGGCAGACAATTTCGCAGTGAACAGTAGCGCGACTGGGATACAAATGCAGATGTAGACAGGTGTAGACAATTAGTTAGAGCGTAGCAAGGAAATGGAAAACAGGTGCGATGGATGACAAGTTTAACAAGGTGATTAGTAATCGTTAGTAATAAACCTATCCTGCCCTAGCATTAGTAAATTAGTAAATGACATGCACGAGAAACGTAAGGTAACATGAACACATGATTAGTTTGTTAGTTTCTACCCAGTCCTGATCTAGCGTTAGTAGTTTTAGTAAATAGACAAATGAAAACAATTAGGGAGTGAATGACAGAAAGAGAGAGAGAGAAAAGGCGGAACGCAAGGTTTGCGGAAAAACATGTAAAAGTGTATGCATAAACAACGACCAGTTAACGTAACAATAAACATAAATCAAAACATAACACAAAGCGAAACTAAGACGATAACCACTCAACATAACAAGGTAATATAATCGTACAAAACATAACTAGACATGACAAGAAAATAAATCATAACGAAACATAACTAAACAACATGACGAACCTAGACTAACATAATACATGATAAGACACTACGTGACTAAGACAACATGAATAAACATAAAACATGGCAAGACAGACCTGAAACGTGACATTTTCAACCGGTTGAGAATGTTCTCCTTGCAGTGCATCACCTGAGGACGTGAGCAAGCTAAATAATTTGGTTTCATAAGGACGTTAACTTAAATGTATGGGTGTTTTTATCTTAACTTGGCTAGCTAGCAAGCAAAAATTATTATTGGATAAGCCAGCATCCTTACCTTAGCTATTGATCATAGTTGAAATAGTAAGTAAGCTAGCGTGTGAAAACTCACAGCGCGAGCGTCTATCATGGAGGTAGCTATGGTAACAAACCACAATGTGTGGAAAGTGGGGACACGGTCTGTCAATCATAGCTAATTGATGTACATTTGTTTTATTGTTGCTTAAAGACAACTGGCAAGTGTCACATTCAACCACCATGTTACTGTATAAATCAACAGAATGCAGTCGTCTCTGTTCTGATAGAATGGGAAATCATAATGCTTTAGCTCTTAGCCGTAACCCTAACCAGCTCCACTGCAGTCATATCTGCATTACAATAGCACAGGGGTGTGTAATCTTATCTGTAAAGGGCCAAGGTGGGTTCAGGTTTTTGTTTTAGCCCGTCAGAATCGGGGTATCGTAGTGCTGGGCAAAAACAAGAACTCACGCTCACACCGGTCCTTTTTGGATAAGACTGGGGGCGACATTGGCTCAGGAGGTAAGAGCAGTCGTCTGGCAGTCGCGGGGTTGCTGGTTGATCCCCTGGGTGTGTCGAAGTGTCCCTGAGCAAGACATCTAACCCCCAATTGCTTCTGATGAGCTGGCTGGTGCCTTGCATGGTAGCCATTTGCTGTTGGTGTGTGTGTGTGTGAATGGATGAATGAGAACCATCAATTATACAGCGCTTTGGATAAAGGCACTATATAAATGCAGACCATTTTCCATTTGATTGGACACGCCTGATCTAGCAGTTAGAGCGTTGACCCAGCCCACACCTACTCTGAGGCAGTCACATGGTTTCCCAGGACATGGATGAGTGAAATGCGCTCAGCTGAATACCAGGTTAAAGCCCGTTTGCACTGTATGTTTGATGAGATCATTATTATGAGGGAGAAGCTCAGTCTGTTCTCTGTCTTACAGAGACACCCCAGGCTGTCTTGACAGTCTCTCCACATGGGCGGATATATAGAGGACAAGCTGTCAGTCTCTCTTGTGAGGTCACAGTGCCCTCTGCTGGCTGGGAGTATTACTGGTACAAAGGAGATGGATCAAGTGGCACTGCTCTCATTGCCAGTACAGCTGAAGGCTCGTACACCCTCAGTGCTGCAGCTCTTGCACACACCGGGGAGTACAGCTGCAGAGCAGGGAGGAGCAACCCAGTCTGGTACACAGAGTACAGTCACCCTGTCCACATACAGGTAACAGGTGAGTGCTGTTACACAGAGTAGTCACCCTGTCCACATACAGGTAACAGGTGAGTGCTGTTACACAGAGTACAGTCACCCTGTCCACATACAGGTAACAGGTGAGTGCTGGTACACAGAGTACAGTCACGATGTCCACATACAGGTAACAGGTGAGTGCTGGTACACAGAGTACAGTCACCCTGTCCACATACAGGTAACAGGTGAGTGCTGGTACACAGAGTACAGTCACCCTGTCCACATACAGGTAACAGGTGAGTGCTGGTACACAGAGTACAGTCATCCTGTCCACATACAGGTAACATGTCAGTGCTGTTACACAGAGTACAGTCACCCTGTCCACATACAGGTAACAGGTGAGTGCTGACTGATATTTTTCTGTGTGTAAAACTTGCAAGGTCCCATAATGCAGTGGGATCCTGTTTGTTCCATAACTGCCAACATACTTTTCCAGCGTTCATTATGAAATGTCTTTTCTAAATAGTATTCATAAAAGAATTCCAGCTGCCTTTGTCCCTCTGTGAGGGTGATTTGTTTTCTCCACAGTCATAAATACACTGGTGTGAAGACGGAACAGTGACCCAGTCTGTCTGCTTCCCACAGCACTGCCTAAGGCCACTCTGGATGTAGAGCCAAAATGGCATCCACTGTACACTGTATTACATTATGCTGCATACACTTACTGTAGCAGATGCATTACAGTACACTGCATACACTTACTGTAGCAGATGCATTACAGTACACTTACTGTAGCAGATGCATTGCAGTACACTTACTGTAGCAGATGCTTATGTTCAGAGTGACATTCAGCACAGGAGCAATGTATAGCAGTATGCATCCCTCATCTCTGTGTCTCCACAGGCAGAGTGATGTGTGGTCTGGGTGCTGCTCCTCTCCTGCTGGCCACCATTGTACTGTGTGTGAAATGGTACAGGAGACCAGGTGATGTGCTTTCACTGGGATGCACACTTACTCTCTAAAACATGATGTGTGTTTCAGGGCTCAGGCTGCAGCTCTGCTCACTCACAGTTCTCTCTCATCTGTTGTGTCTGTACGTGTTTGTTGATGTACAGGGCCGTCTACTGAAACAGCTGTCCGCTACACTGGAGGGAATGTGGAAATTGGCATGTAAAACACACAGAGGCTGGGTGCGTGTACTTATGTGAAATGAGAATGAAGCCTGAGAGCTCAGGACTCTTTTTTCATCATTGTGATGTTTCTCAGCTTGCAGGAGGGGAAATTGGGGGTGCAGTCATGGGGGCATTTTAGGGAATGGGAACAGGAAGAAGTTGTGTCTTTAGAGCGCAGCATCTGTACGATATGAGCAGAGTTTCTGATTCACCTGGGCTGCACTTGTGATCCTCGTGTAGTTAGTTTGCTTTGATTGCTGTATGTTTGTTCTTGGTTAGGTCACTGAACTTCATGTTTGATGCAGTAAATTGACATAAATTGACTGAAATTGAATATGTCTGTCACCATGTGTCTGTATGTATTAAATTGGATAGATGTTAAACTCTGTGTTACATTATTTTTAAAGTGTAATGTAGCTCTGTTACTCTTTTTTATTCTAAAAAAAATAAAAAAAACAATGTACTATACCCATCCCTGCAATAATTTTTCCAAGCAAATGAATAATAACATAAATACTCAAGAATTTTTTTTTTTATGAAACAACTAAGTAAAATAAGTCTTTTAAGCCTCACTTGAAATATCATATTAATGCATAGCCATTAATATGCTGGTATTGCTGAAGACAAAGAAATACATGTGAGCATTTTAGAAAATTTGAATATTTCCTATTTATGAAATGCTCTCTCAAAATCTGTATAATTATTCAATTTGTGGAATCCAAATGTCTAAAAATATGGGATGTTGATGATAATATTTGGCAAAAGATTTTTGAAAGTTGCGCGGTGGGGCCTCCATGGATTGGACTTGTTTATCCAGCACATCCCACAGATGCTCCATCGGATTGAGATCTGGGGGATTTGGAGGCCAGGGCAACACATTGAACTCTTTGTCATGTTCCTTAAACCATTCCGCTTTCGACAGTAGACAGAGGTCAGAATGGGCACTCTGACTGACATATGTAACATGGTGTGTTGTGACACATTCATCACGTAGCCATCATTAAAATAGTCTGTGACTTGTGCCACAGTAGCCCTTGTGTCAGTTTGGACCAGATGGTATGGCCTTTGTTGCCTGTAGACGGTTCATGGATTGTCCCTCCTTGGACCACTGTAGGTAGGTGCTCACCACTGCTGACCGTGAGCGTTTCGGAGTTGCTCTGACCCAGTCGTCTGGCAATAACCATTTGGCCCTTCAGGTCACACAGGTCTTTACGTCTGCCCATTTCCCCGCCTTCAACACATCTACCAAGGCTTCACCACCTAGCGATAGCCTTATGTAAAATTATTTAGAAAATGTTTCTGTATTTGATTCACTGAAAATGTGGCAGACTCTCTTCACAGCAATACATTTGATTACCATGTGACAGCACTTTCATTATACATTACACAACCAAACTACATTCTCATGAAACATATTACAGCCACTATTAAAAATAAACTTGGTCCATGTTAGTCAGTGCTAATGCCTGTGGCATCTTCAACAGCAGGGCTGAAGCAGCCTTGATCCAGAGTCAGACTTCCTGTCTAAACCTTTTAAAATGACACACTCAGATAATATCCTCAGCTAACAACAGCAAATGCAATATATTTTATTTCAAGCTCACATAACTTTGAATATGTGGCATGTTTCATACAACATTTTTAAAGCATGTTGTCAACTAAAAGAAAAAGTTTTTTTAAGGGAATGGAAATTTAACAAAACATGAGATATACTTCATAGATTGGATTAAATCTAAAATGTGATTGTTTCACAGGCTGGAATTTCATGAAGCACAACTACAAATATAAAATGTCACCTCGTGGTGAAAAGAACATTTGACTGAAAACAAAACCATCACAAATGTGAAACATAAAAAACCAGAGTAATGCACATGGGGGCGGCCTGTGGTTAAGGTAAATGACTGGGACCCGCAAGGTCGTGGGTTCTAATCCTGGTGTAGCTGCAATAAGATCCGCACAGCCTTTGGGCCCTTGAGCAAGGCCCTTAACCCTGCATTGCTCCAGGGGAGGATTGTCTCCTGCTTAGTCAAATCAACTGTACGTCGCTCTGGATAAGAGCGTCTGCCAAATGCCAATAATGTATTGTAATGTAATGTACAGGAACCATCCTTCCCCATCTGCAGGGGAGTGCAGAACATGCCTCTTCTGTGGAAATCATTTTCACTTTTCCAGTCTTTACCCTGTTACATGTCATTAGGGTGTCTTCCGTTTTCCAGATACTTCCATCCAGAGGGAGATCAGGGAAGGAAGTGCCGTAATTCTCTCGAGAGGGAAACTATCATCCCGAGAGAGCCATGGTATCTGCAAAACCGGCGTATTACGAACCACAAGAGTCTCTTGAGTCTTTTTGAGTGACCGTTTAGCCAGAAAATGCAACCAGACACAAAGGAACAGATTTTTTTCCCAATGTCCAGATACTCACTGACAGCACTGTAGTTTAAGTTTGTCTGTTGAAAAAATAATCCAAGAAAGAACATGGTGTGCTACAGGTAGTGTTTTCTTTTTCTCTGAGGCCCTTGTGGTCAGGAAGACTAGTATCTTCTCTCACATCTCACAGACCACTTCCTCTGCTCAAATGTTTGCTGCATTTTAAGAAAGCAACAAGGTAATTCAGCATCTGTTATTGACAGTACGTAGTGTACCACCATCTTGTAAAACTCCAATCTGCTTACTAAGGTATGTGCTATGGTGCAAAGTGAACAATGATTCTGGATAAGAGCGTCTGCCAAAATGCCATTAATTAATTAATGTATAAGGAAACAAGTGAAAACTGAAAATAACAAAATAAACATGTATGCCCAGCATAGCACAGCACTGCAGATAACTTTTTTATCTTTTGACTTTTTCCTGTGGTGATATCAGTGGAGCTCTTTATCTGTGGGCCTCTCAGTTCCATAGATACTGATCTAAGATAATGTTCCATTTCTGCTACTCCGCAATGCTAGAAACAAACTCTATTACTGAAGACATTTACATTTTTGTCACTTAGCAGACGCTTTTAATCCAAAGCGACTTACAAGTGCATAGGTTCTTCCACAAGTTAAAGCATCACAAGAGGGATAGGGATATCAGAAAAGTATCAGAAATCAGGAGGGAGGACTAAGGTACAGTTTGAGAAAAACTGTTATTGATACAATTAGTTGTCCTGAAGGTAGGGCATGAGGAAGAAGCGTGAAGAGTGCGTGTTACCCTGGTGCTGATGTGCTGCACAGTGCATGCAATAGCTGCAGAGTAAAAGGAGCAGGCTGCTTCCTATTTAAAATGCATATACACTCACCGAGCACTTTATTAGGAACATTTTTACTTTATTACTTCTACTTATTCATGCGATTACCTAAATCACCCAGTTGTGTGGCAGCAGTGCAATGCATACAGTTAATGTTCCCATCAACCATCAGAATGGGGAAAAGAATGTTACAATCCGTAGTATTGCAATAATAATGCATAAAGATACAACAAAAATGACAACAAAGACAGTTCTGGTGGAATTAATAGCAAGGGAAAAGAAGTGAAGAAGTGAATGGATTTGAGCTGGGTTTTGAAGGTGTGTATGGATGGTGCAGACCTGATTGAGAGGGGCAGTTTGTTCCACAGTCTCGGTACGGCCACAGCAAAGCCCTGTCACCCTTTAGCTTTAGTCGAGACCGAGGAACAGAGAGGAGCAGTTGGGTGTAAGACCTCAGTGACCTGGGCACAGAATATGGGTGAAGGAGATCAGAGATATGGGGGGAGGAGGGAGAAGGCTAAACCATTGAGTGCTTTAGAAACAAACAACAAGATGTTAAAATCAATCCTATATCTAACCAGGAGCCAGTGCAGGGAAGCGAGAATTGGTGTGACGTGTTCACATTACCTGTTAAAAGCCTTGCAGCAGCATTTTGCACAAGCTGCAGGTGGAGGAGGGATGATATAATGCATGAATAACTATGTCCAAGTTGTGAAACCAAAGAAAGGGCTTGGCCTTGGCTTGGCTCGGAGTTGAAAAAAGCTGGTTTTAATGACAGAATTAATGTGTTTGTTGACCGTGAGGGTGGAATCAAAAATGCTTTTGGCATGGGGTTTAGTGCAGTGAATAGAGGCCCTAGATTAATAGAGAGACCTCTAAGAGTGTCAGGTGGACCGAACCGGATCACCTCCATCTTGCTTTCTCTTGGTTGGAGAAAGTATTTAGTCATCCAGTCTTCAATGTCAGCAAGACAATCACACAGGCTCTTAAGCGAGCACTTGTCATTTGCTTTTATAGGGAGGTAAAGCTGAATATCGTCAGCATAACAGTGGAATATTGCATTTCTCTACAATAGAGCCGAGGAAGATCCATTTACAGGCAGAAAAGAAATGGCCCAAAAATTGAACCCTGGGGGACTCCACATGGAATAGGAGCAGAGGAGGACGAGGAGCACTTGATGTTAACTGAGAAGGTCCTGTTCTTTAGATAAGAGGGAAACCATTTTGTGTGAGTGAATAGTGTATCTGCCCTGCGATGGACTGGCGACCTGTCCAGGGTGTATTCCTGCCTTTCACCCAATGTATGCTGGGATAGGCTCCAGCCCCCCTGTGACCCTGTTCAGGATAGGCGGGTTAAGATAATGGATGGATGGATGGCCTTGAATGGCACCTGTGTGCATAATCCGGTCCGATCATGGTCGACCTAAAATAGAGCATTCTCTGGCGACACTTTAAGGAGCGCAGGTTCAGTACTGTGAAGGGCTGTGAAGCCAGGCTGAAACGTTTCAAAGATGTTAATTTGGTTTCGTAATTTGGTTAATAATAAGAGTTGTGAAAGAGCTATTTTTTCCAAGACTTTTGGGCCAGAAGTTATTTTGAATAGTGGGTTTGGTTTGGATTTTTTAACAGAGGCTGAACCACTGCATGTTTAAAGCAGGAAGGGACCATGGAACTAATTTCACACCAGCGCCAAAGCTCACACGTGGCAAAAATCCTTTCATAAAATCATTCAATTTGCCTGTGGACTAACCCCCCAACCCCACCCTAACCAACATATACTCACATACTCTAGAAACACTATCCATACAATGCCAAATCCCAATCCAACCCATCCGTAATCATGCATATTTTCCTTTTACTGTTCCTTTTTTTGGTTTTGCTTTGTTATTTGTTAGTTTTATTTAATTTTTATTTGTTTTGTATATATTTTTTTCTTTTTATTTTGTATTTAAGAATGTGTTATTCATATTCATTATGTTCTTCTTATTTTATTTCATTTTTTCCCCATCGTTACTTTTATTATTATTACTTTTTCTCCTCTTCCATACAAGGCTCCAATCAACAACCACCCACTTGTCCACCTGTCTGTTTGTCTGTTCATCCTCCTGTCTATCTGCCCGTTGGTCTGCGTATCCATGTGTACACAAGTCACTCTTTCCACACTTTATTATTCTTTTTATTATTATTCTTTTTTTCATTTATTGTTATTTTTAGTGACTCTGTCTGTTTTGTTTTACCCTCCCCTCAAAGGCTTCATATTGTTTTCTTCCTTTGCTCTCTCTCCTTCTCCCTCTAGCTCTCTCTCTCTCTCTCTCTTTCTCTCTCCCTCTCTCTCTCTCTCTCTCTCTCTCTCTCTCTCTCCCTCTCTCTCTCTCTCTCTCTCAAAATTACCAATGTATATATGTTTGTTTTTGTATTATTGAGAATAAAGTTGACCTCCCAAGAGGGTGGGGGGGTGGTGGCGGGAATAAAAAAAATAAAAATAAAAATAAAGCAGGAAGGGACAATGCCTGAGGTGAGTGGTTTATAATAGATAGGATGCTGGGACCAATCGTGTCTAAAACCATTTTAAGGAGGTGTGAGAGGATAGTGTCAAGAGGGCAGGTAGTGGGCTTCATATGAGACACTGTATCTATCAGGACGGAAAGAGAGACAGGCTCAAACTGACTGAAGACAACAGTGTGCATAGGAAGGCTGGAAGGACCATGTGCAGGAGGTGGGATGTGAGATCAGATGTCATCAATCTTGGAAATAAAGACATTTTAAAAAATCATCCTATTACAGCGGAAGTGTCAGGATTAATTGTGTTTAACAGAAATTTAGGCCTGTGGTGTTTTGATATCACAGCACAAAAAACCATGCTCTGGCTGCTTTAACTCCTACCTGGAACTTAACCAGACAGTTTCTCAGGATATCAGCGGGTACTGGGTGCGTGAGGGTACGGGTCTGTGGAGGGTAGAGGACTTACCAGAAGTGGAACTGAACTCGTGAAGGTGCTGTCACAACAAATTCTATCCCCTTTACAAAACTTACCCCCTCCACGGTCACGTTTCCGGTTTCCTGACAGCTGTCACATAGAATTTGTTGTGATAGCAACTTCACGAGTGAAGTGACCTTTCAGTTCCACCCTCCACCGACCCGTGCCCACACCCAGTAGCGATGGGAAGACCTACCGGCTAATTTTATAAGTTTGGCGATCCTGTGGGTTTTTCTGTGGGTTTTCTACCGTTTTGTTGGATTGTAACGCATAAACTCTGTTTTTAATATTGAACTCATGTCTCTGCTTGTTAATTTAATTCTTAAATTCTTAAACTATTTCCTTGGGCATAATTCCCAAGGTGGCGTAATCGAGTGGTGTTATGCCAGGTCACACATGGTGGAGGTTCCTTGCAGGTTTGGGGCTGCATTTCTGCAAATGGAGTTGGGAATTTGATCAGGATTAATGGTCTCCTCAATGCTGCGAATTACAGGCAGATACTTACCCATCATGCAATACAGGGGAGGCATCTGATTGGCCCCAAATTTATTCTGCAGCAGGACAATGACTCCAAACAGTTGGCCGATGTCATTATGAACTATCTTCAGTGTAAAGAACAAGGAGTCCTGGAAGTGATGGTATGGCCCCCACAGAGCCCTGATCTCAGCATAATTGAGTCTGTCTGGGATTACATGAAGAGACAGAAGCATTTGAAGCTGCCTAAATCCACAAAAGAACTGTGGCTAGTTCTCCAAGCTGTGTTGCTGTTTTGAAGGCAACGGGTGGTCACACCAAATATTGATTTGATTTAGATTTTTCTTCTGTTCATTCTCTTCTGTTTATGCATTTTGTTAATTGATAAAAATAAACTATTAAGATTTCTATTTTTGAAAGCATTTTTTCACACCTGCCTAAAACCTTTGCACAGTACTGTATATATTTTGACAACAATGTCCAATATTTTTTAAATATTTCTGACAAGCTGAAAGTCTTCTGAGCATTGTCATACTAAGTTGACATTTTTATAATGAGTAGTTTTTGAGAACAAGAGCTTTGGTTTGACACCAGCACCAGTCTGTATCTGCACCTGCTCAAGTCCGGCAGTGCACTGAATTAAATCGTTTCTCACCGGATCAATTGATAGCTAGCTTGCTCCATGTCTTGTATATAATTTGTATAGATAGATATATCGATAGATAGTTTCAGCACCAGTGTCAAGTAACAGTAGCTAGGTAGCTAGCTCCGTGTCTGGTAATGCCATGTTGCTGTCAAACAAAGCTCCCCTTCTCAAAAACTATTAATCGAAAAAATGTCAACATTTGGAAATGCTCAAAATACTTTCAGGCAATCTTATCCAGAAAGGTCCGGGGTGGGTGCAGGTTTCTGTTTTAGCCAAGCTTCAACTGATTAACTAATCATGATCTATGATCAATCAACATCTTGAAGTAGAATCGCGTGACTTCATGCTGGGCTTAAACGGAAACCTAAATTTGAGCAAAAAAAGGGAAATGGGAGGCCACAGCAAATGTCTTTCAGGGAAGGGCTCAGTTTATCTTAGAGCTCAGAGGTGCAGGTGTGAGGATCCACTCTGCTCTGTGGAAGGGTGCGTTTGTCTGCGCTGAAGATGGAGAGATGTCTGCTGTTCCTCTCTCTCTCCTCCGTCCTCCTGCTCTCCACAGCCAGTGAGTACCAGCTTCATCCTCCTCTCCTGCTTCTCCACACCCAGTCAGGGTCAGAGACTGGGGGCCAGGGCCAAGGGGTCAGAGGGTCTGCTGGTCAAAGGGCTCTCCAGTAAGAGCAGGGTTACAGGCAGCCTGTAAACACCACAGATTACTGGAGGAACATTTCTCTGCATGATTCATTGAGTTTTCATCAAACAAATGTCATTATGAATTATTTTCGAAAATGTTTCTGTATTTGATTCACAGGAAATTGGCATACTCTTCACAGCAGTGCTCATTTCCTCCTGAGAGCACTTTAATAAATTATTTAAAAAATACATATTTTAAAAAAATGACAGAGAAAGAATTATAGATATGTATATAGTATACAAACACTATTACTAAGTACGAGTGGTAATCCATCCATCCATCCATTATCTGAACCCGCTTATCCTGATCAGGGTCGCAGGGGGGCTGGAGCCTATCCCAGCATACATTGGGCAAAAGGCAGGAATACACCCTGGACAGGTCTCCAGTCTATCGCAGGGCACACACACCATTCACTCACACACTCACATACTCATACACTCAAACTTACGGGCAATTTAGACTCTCCAAACAGCCTAACATGCATGTCTTTGGACTGTGGGAGGAAACCGGAGTACCCGGAGGAAACCCACACAGACACGGGGAGAACATGCAAACTCCGCACAGAGAGGCCCTGACCGACGGGGATTCGAACCCAGGACCTCCTTGCTGTGAGGCGGCAGTGCTACCCACTGCAACATCCGTGCCGCCTCTACTAGTGGTAATGCCTGTGGAAACCTTAACTTTCTAAGCAGGTCTAAACATTGATCCAGAGTCAGACTTCTGATGGAAATCTTTTAAAATAACAGATTCTGAACAGTTAATATCCTCAACCTCTTCTTATACCAATATATAATAATAATATTTTATGCAATATTATATTTCAAGCTCACATTGGTTTGAATATGTGGCATGTTTTTTTTTAAAAGCATGTTGTCAACTAAAATAAAATTTAATAAATAAATATGGAAATTTAACAAGAAATTAAAAAAAGATATACTGATAAATAGTGATTGTTTAACGGGCAGGCATTTCATGAAGCACAACTACAGATATGAACTGTTTCCTCATGGTGAAAACAACATTTGACTGAAAACAAAACCATCACAAATGTGAAACATTAAAAACCCTTTTTGCTTTATATATGAAATGCAAAGTAGATGCCTACAGGTTTCTAGCCATGGCAAATGTGCAACCCCTGTCCCGGGCCAGGTTTTTTAAAGTTAAAACGGGAAATACAGAAGCATTGAACTAAAAATAATACCTAAACATTAAAAAGCGGTACAGACTAAAATAAGTACAAACACTAAAATAAGGGCAAAGACAAAAATCAAAATGTTAATAATACATAAAATCAGTGTTCACCGACTTGCTTCAGTTTCAGCATGTGTGTTTGAAAATCTTGAGCTCTTTCAATGTTTTAATTTCAGATGGTAATGCGTTCCGCAGTTGTATACTTCTTACTGAGAAAGATTACTGACCAAATGTTGTTCTGCGTTTTGCTGCTCTGTGATTTCCAGTTGTTGCACCTCTGATTCCACTGTTTTGTTTGTTTTATTTCTGGGGCAAGGTTGTTCACACTTAAAAATAAGTTTAATAAATGGTACATTTACAAAACTGTCAAAGCATGTTATGTTTCTGTAAAATTAGGCAATGGTGCCTGTTTATATAACGACCTGATGGGTGTAGTTGTTGTTTGGTTATACAGTATGATAAATGAGAAAATATAATGGCATGCATAAACTGCTGTGCTGCCTTAATAGGTATGTAATGTCTAATTAAGCGGAAGCAATTGAAATTTGTTTTGACAGTTTTGCACAACCTCTTTACATGTTTATCGAACTTAAGCTGAGAGTCTAAACACCTAAAAATGTCATTTCATGTACCTCATCTATCTCTTGCTCGTCAATCTTTATTCTTAAATTTTCATTGAAATGTATTTTTATTAAAAAGCACATTGAGACCGTCTTATTACAGTTCAGAGTCAGATGATTATTTCAGAGCCACTGTGACACACCAGACATTTATTTTGTGAGCATCTCTGCTGTCATCTGAGGGTTTTTTTGGATTTACATATATAATTGTGTCGTCCGCATACATTTGGCATCTAACTCTTTTACAGCTATCAGGTAAGTCATTTACATATAAACTAAAAAGTAAAGGGCCTAAAATTGAACCTTATGGAATTCCCATTTGGCAAGTTTGGGCAGATGACTGGGTAGAATTTATTCTAACACATTGCTCTGTGTATTCAAGATAAGATCTAAAGCAGGTTATTGCATTGTTTGAAAAATGAAATCGTTGCAGTTTATTTGAAAGAATTTCATGGTTCACAGTACAAAAATACTGCTCCCACTACACTGCCTTCATCTAATGACTGTTTTATAGTTTCAGTGAGGTAACAGTTTGCCAACTCTGTTGAGTACCTTGGTCTGAATTCAAATTGTTTGGGGTGCAGAAGGTGATTACTTTCAAGGTAATCAACAAGTTGTTCAGCAACTGTTTTTTCAAGAACCTTTTAGAGTGCTGATAAAATTGAAATTGGTCTGTAGTTACAGACCTGGTCAAGTGCTCCAGACTTGGAATTGGAGTGATAGTTACCGATTTCCAATGCTGAGGAAACTCATTAGTTCTGATTGATAAATTGACCACATGTGTTACTGCCGTTAAGAGAAGAGAACTGTGTTTTAAAAAAATAAACAAAATAACAAAATTATCCTTGGCCTTAGATTGCCTTCACTGCGTGATAACCTTACCAGTCTCACTTTGATCTACTTCTTTAATATAAAAGGACGTTGATTTGTCTCTCAGTGTATCTTTTACCTGTACTGGTTGGAAACTTGCTGCCATTTCCTCAGCTGATTGAGTAAAACATTTATTAAATTTGTTTGCAATTTCAATACTATCATTACTAACTCATTTCTATAATCAATTCCACTGTTGATTTTTGTGGGTTAAGCACTCAATTGGCTAAAATAATTTAAGTGCTTCCAAAGTGCCAAGCTTTTCCCCTCTGATTCTGTGATCAACTGCATGAAGTAACATGTTTTTTCATCAGGTGGCGAATATCCTTATTCTGCCACAGTAAAGCCCTACTACGCTGTGGGTGCTTCAATGAGTGTATTTCTGAATCACATCTATAAAGTGTTTTTGTCATTGTAGTACAGAAGGTATTTAAATCCTGAATTTGTTTAATGTTATCCCAATTAATATTCAGTAATTCATTTTCAAATTGTGTTATTTTATTCTTTGGGATGCCTGTGAACTCTGGATAATTTTCCAACAATTAAAATCATATTATGGTCGGACAGACCTGTAATTAAATTGTACGTCTTTGTCACTCGCTCAGTTCTATTTGTGAAGATCAAATCAATAAGGGTTTTAGTGACTTTAGTAAGTCTTGTCGGTCCATTAATTATTTGGTGAAAATTATGTTTTGAATACATTGTTTTTAGTTTTTGCTCACTGCTTTTGTTCACCAATTTATATTGAAGTCTCTGAAAAAGATAGTTTCACAGCGACAATTTATCTGTTTAATGAATTCATCAAAATCCTGGTAAAATGAAACACCAGGTGAGGGAGGATTACATAGTGTCACAAGATTTCATTTCATTTTTGTTGACAAGACTACATTAATAGCCACGCATTCTAAAGGTGTGTTTAAAAGTATCTCTATCAACACTCCACCTCCCCATCAATCTGTCTTTTCTAAAACAAACCTAACCAGATACATCAATTATATATGTTGGGATATTACTCTTTAACCAAGATTCACTTCGACACTTCTTTAGAGGAACCATCCTTCCCCATCTGCAGGGGATCACGGCTGAGTGCAGAAGATGCCTCTTCTCTGGAAATCATTTTCACTTTTCCAGTCTTTACCCTGTTACATGTCATTAGGGTGTCTTCCATTTTCCAGATACTTTTATCCAGAGGGAATTAAAGTGTAAACACAGGTGCAAAGATCAGGGAAGGAAGTGCAGTAATTCTCTGGAGAGGGAAAGTATCATCCCAGGAGAGCCAACGTATCTGCAAAACCTCCGTTTTACGAACCACAGGGGTGTACTGAGCTCCATGGTTGGGTGACCGTTTGACCAGAAAAGGCAACAGAATGTTAAAACTGTGCCTACCAAACTGCAATAAGAATGGACATCATCCCAGTCGAAATAAAAGTTTTACAACTCTTATTTTTTGTACAAAGTAGATCCTGATTACATTTTGACTATGTCCTTTTTTGTAATGGCATGGAACTTCTGATATCTGCAAGTGCTTTTTAATGCCATATCAGCATTCTTCTTCCAATTATCAGGGCAGTGAAACAGTTTTTGTGTCTGACAAAGTAAAAGGGTTTTTCTCCCCCTTGTGGCCAACGTGTGTCCCTGTAGTCTGTAGGGGCTTCTTCTCCCTGAGAGATGAGCGCTGTCACAGGAGTGTCATCTGCTTAATCAGTCATGTGACAGGCCTCACTGGCAGAGATCATATCACTGGTGTCCAGTGCACAAAGCAAGGCAGATAGAGCGCACCCTAGTGGTGTCCCTGTGTTCCTGCAGACACTGCTGGGGTCATCCTTTGAAGCCACAGGGAATATGGTCCAAAAGATTAACCCCTTCCCCGCCAATTATTTTGGAAAAAACCTGTCATTTTCAGACGATTTTTAAATTTTTAAATTTAATATAGTATTTTTATGCTGATTATGAAAAAGAACTTGTATTTCATTTTTTTCCCATTTTTGTGGTTGAAATTTTATTTTGAAAATAAAAGTGTTTAGACCTGTTTTCTCGTCCGTGACTGAAAAAAAACACATTCGGTCAAAACGTATATACTCGTCTCCGCCAGGGAAGGGGTTAAACAGTATTAAAGATCTATAATCGGTGTTTTTACATGACCATGTGTATCAAGAAGATGTTTCTATCCTGTATAGCATAAAAAATCTATGCATATTCTTCACTTTTTTAGGCCGTGTTGGCCAATGGTAAAAAGCATTCTGCAATCTTGAAGCCTTTACAGGCATAGCAGCAAATACCTTTCAGTTTAAGGAAATCTTTCTTGAGTTGTCTTAAATCTGTTCATTCATCAAGTTAATTTGCGTATTTCTCTCTCTCCCTCTTCCCTCCATTTCTCTCTCTCTCTCTCTCTCTCTCTCTCTCTCTCAGAGAGTATAAGGCTGGTGAATGGTAGCAGCCCCTGTGCTGGGAGAGTGGAGGTTTACCATCGGGGAGAGTGGGGGACAGTGTGTGATTATCGGTGGGACATGAGTGATGCTGGGGTGGTGTGCAGACAGCTGGGCTGTGGAGATGCTGTAGATGCACTAGGAGAGGCTCACTTTGGACCAGAGTCTGGGAGAATATGGATGGGTAATGTGTACTGCAGTGGATCAGAATCCTCACTGAAGCAGTGTGGGTCACCAGGATGGGGTAAACATGACTGTAATCCTAGAGAGGATGCTGGAGTGATCTGCTCAGGTATGACTCAGCTCTTACAATAGTCTTATACCAAATGGCACTTTGGATTTAAATGAGGATATGTACATTTTTAAAAGCAAACTTATATTACATGCGTCTAAAACATAGTATTTCATTTTTTATGTTGTGTTATAAACTGATGTGTGCATTCACTGAACTAACCAGAGTTTGCACAGTTGCAACAGACTCATGTTTATGTTCTGTCTTTCTATGTTGCTCTTATTTTGTAAATGTGATTGGCTCATCTCCTAAAGAGGTTGACAGGTAATTGTCTCACCTCAGACTGCAGTAGATGTGTGATTGGCTCATCTCACACCCTATGTACAATAGCTGTGCAGTCCTGTGTTCAGACAGCTGTGCTGAATGTTGTCTCTGGAATAAGGTGCCAGCCATTGCTAATGATTCTCTCTTTATTCTCTGTTCAACTGCAGAGGTCAGGCTGGTGGGCAGGACTGACCTGTGCTCTGGGAGAGTAGAGGTGCATCATGGGAGCTCCTGGGGCACGGTGTGTGATGCTGACTTTGACCAGCAGGACGCAGAGGTTGTGTGCAGGGAGCTGGACTGTGGGGCTCCTAAAGAGCTGCGTGGGGCAGCTGCATTCGGCCAGGGCGAGGGCCAGGTGTGGGCAGAGGAGATTCAGTGCAGAGGCAACGAATCTCAGATTAACTTCTGCCCCACTGCACCCTCACAGAATCAACCCTGCTCCCATGGAAACGATGTGAGCCTGGTGTGTTCTGGTAAGAGTCTTCTGTGCACTGTGAGAGTTTCTGTGATGCTGGGTGAATATAGCCCCTTAATAGGCCATATGAGTTTATATTTAACAAGGTCTTTATTCATTATACTGTGAAATGTTACACGTCAGTGTGTATGAGTTTAATCAAGAGTGGAGTTTGGATGATCTCCCAGATATGTACTTAGAGCCATCTCAACATCCTAATTTCCTCTATTCAGGGCAGAACTGTTCTTACATCTGGAAAGGCAAACTTATATACTCAGTGACCACTATATTAGGTAGACCTGTACACCAGCTTGTTAATGGAAATATTGAATCAGCCAATAATGTGGCAGCACCTAAATGCTGAAAAGAATGCAGACATGGTGGAGAGGTTCAGTTGTTTTTCAGACCAAATCTCAGAATGGGGAAGAAATGTGATCTAAGTGACTGGTTGATGTTGGTGCCAGACAGGGTGGTTTGAGTATCTGCTGATCTCCTGGGGTTTTCATGAACAACAGTCTCTAGAGTTTGTGGAGAATGGTGCGAAAAACTAAAAACATCAAGTGAGCAGCAGTTCTGCGGGCAGAAACACCTTGTTAATGAGAGAGGTCAGAGGAGAAGGGCCAGACTGGTCAAAGCTGACAGGAAGTCGACAGTAACGCAAACTACTACACATTACAGCAGTAGAACAGCATCTCTGAACACACAACGTGTCAAACCTCTAAGTAGATAGGCTACAGCAGCAGAAGACCAATAAGTCTAATAAATGCCTAAAACAGTGCTCACTGAGTGTATATAGTGCTATTATTTCAATTTGAGTATCTCTATCTCTCTATCTCTCTTTCTCTCTATCTCTCTCTCTCTCTCTCTCCCCCTCTCTCTCTCCCTCTCTCCCTCTCTCTCTCTATCTCTCTATCTCTCTCTCTCCCTCTCTCTATCTCCCTCTCTCCCTCTCTCTCTCTCTCTCTCTCTCTCTCTCTCCCTCTCTCTATCTCTCTCTCTCCCTCTCTCTCTCTCTCTCTCTCTCTCTCTCTCTCTCTCTCTCTCTCTCTCTCTCTCTCTCAGGCAGGGAGGATGTGAGGCTGGTGAATGGTAGCAGCCCCTGTGCTGGGAGAGTGGAGGTTTACCATCGGGGAGAGTGGGGGACAGTGTGTGATAATTGGTGGACCATGAGTGATGCTGGGGTGGTGTGCAGACAGCTGGGCTGTGGAGATGCTGTAGATGCACAAGGAGAGGCTCACTTTGGACCAGAGTCTGGGAGAATATGGATGGGTGATGTGTACTGCAGTGGATCAGAATCCTCACTGAAGCAGTGTGGGTCACCAGGATGGGGTAAACATGACTGTAATCATGGAGAGGATACTGCAGTGATCTGCTCAGGTATGACTCAGCTCTTACAATAGTCTTATACCAAATGGCACTTTGGATTTAAATGAGGATATGTACATTTTTAAAAGCAAACTTATATTACATGTGTCTAAAACATAGTATTTCATTTTTTTTGTTGTGTTATAAACTGATGTGTGCATTGTGCCATTCACTGAACTAACCAGAGTTTGCACAGTTGCAACAGACTCATGTTTATGTTCTGTCTTTCTATGTTGCTCTTATTTTGTAAATGTGATTGGCTCATCTCCTAAAGAGGTTTACAGGTAATTGTCTCACCTCAGACTGCAGTAGACGTGTGATTGGCTCATCTCACACCCTATGTATAATAGCTGTGCAGTCCTGTGCTCAGACAGCTGTGCTGAATGTTGTCTCTGGAATAAGGTGCTGGTCATTGCTGATGATTCTCTCTTTATTCTCTGTTCAACTGCAGAGGTCAGGCTGGTGGGCGGGACTGACCTGTGCTCTGGGAGAGTAGAGGTGCATCATGGGAGCTCCTGGGGCACGGTGTGTGATGCTGACTTTGACCAGCGGGACGCAGAGGTTGTGTGCAGGGAGCTGGGCTGTGGGGCTCCTAAAGAGCTGCACGGGGCAGCTGCATTCGGCCAGGGCGAGGGCCAGGTGTGGGCAGATGAGATTCAGTGTAGAGGCAACGAATCTCAGATTAACTTTTGCCCCATAGCACCCTCACAGTATCAACCCTGCACCCATGGAAACGATGTAAGCCTGGTGTGTTCTGGTAAGAGTCTTCTGTGGACTGTGAGAGTTTCTGCGATGCTGGGTGAATATAGCTCCTTAATTGGCCATATGAGTTTATATTTAACAAGGTCTTTATTCATTATACTGTGAACTGTTACCTGTCAGTGTGTGTGAGTTTAATCAAGTGTGGAGTTTTGATGATCTCCCAGATATGTACTTAGAACCATCTCAACATCCTAATTTCCTCTATTCAGGGCAGAACTGTTCTTACATCTGGAAAGGCAAATTTATATACTCAGTGACCACTATAGTAGGTAGACCTGTATACCAGCTTGTTAATGGAAATATTGAATCAGCCAATAATGTGGCAGCACCTAAATGCCGAAAAGAATGCAGACATGGTCGAGAGGTTCAGTTGTTTTTCAGACCAAATGTCAGAATGGGGAAGAAATGTGATCTAAGTGACTGGTTGATGTTGGTGCCAGACAGGGTGGTTTGAGTATCTGCTGATCTCCTGGGGTTTTCATGAACAACAGTCTCTAGAGTTTGTGGAGAATGGTGCGAAAAACTAAAAACATCTAGTGAGCAGCAGTTCTGCGGGCAGAAACACCTTGTTAATGAGAGAGGTCAGAGGAGAAGGGCCAGACTGGTCAAAGCTGACAGGAAGTCGACAGTAACGCAAACTACTACACATTACAGCAGTAGAACAGCATCTCTGAACACACAACGTGTCAAACCTCTCAGTAGATAGGCTACAGCAGCAGAAGACCAATAAGTCTAATAAATGCCTAAAACAGTGCTCACTGAGTGTATATAGTGCTATTATTTCAATTTGAGTATCTCTATCTCTCTATCTCTCTTTCTCTCTATCTCTCTCTCTCCCTCTCTCTCTCTCTCTCTCTCTCTATCTCTCTCTCTCTCCCTCTCTCTCTCTCTCTCTCTCCCACTATCTCTCTCTCTCCCTCTCTCTCACTCTCTCTATCTCTCTCTCTCTCTCTCTCTCTCTCTCAGGCAGGGAGGATGTGAGGCTGGTGAATGGTGGCAGCCCCTGTGCTGGGAGAGTGGAGGTTTACCATCGGGGAGAGTGGGGGACAGTGTGTGGCCATGACTGGGACATGAGAGGTGCTGGGGTGGTGTGCAGACAGCTGGGCTGTGGAGATGCTGTAGATGCACTAGGGGAGGCTCACTTTGGACCAGAGTCTGGGAGAATATGGATGGGTGATGTGTACTGCAGTGGATCAGAATCCTCACTGAAGCAGTGTGGGTCACCAGGATGGGGTAAACATGACTGTAATCCTAGAGAGGATGCTGGAGTGATCTGCTCAGGTATGACTCAGCTCTTACAATAGTCTTATACCAAATGGCACTTTGGATTTAAATGAGGATATGTACATTTTTAAAAGCAAACTTATATTACATGTGTCTAAAACATAGTATTTCATTTTTTATGTTGTGTTATAAACTGATGTGTGCATTGTGCCATTCACTGAACTAACCAGAGTTTGCACAGTTGCAACAGACTCATGTTTATGTTCTGTCTTTCTATGTTGCTCTTATTTTGTAAATGTGATTGGCTCATCTCCTAAAGAGGTTGGCAGGTAATTGTCTCACCTCAGACTGCAGTAGATGTGTGATTGGCTCATCTCACACCCTATGTATAATAGCTGTGCAGTCCTGTGTTCAGACAGCTGTGCTGAATGTTGTCTCTGGAATAAGGTGCCGGCCATTACTAATGATTCTCTCTTTATTCTCTGTTCAACTGCAGAGGTCAGGCTGGTGGGCAGGACTGACCTGTGCTCTGGGAGAGTAGAGGTGCATCATGGGAGCTCCTGGGGCACGGTGTGTGATGCTGACTTTGACCAGCGGGACGCAGAGGTTGTGTGCAGGGAGCTGGGCTGTGGGGCTCCTAAAGAGCTGCGCGGGGCAGCTGCATTCGGCCAGGGCGAGGGCCAGGTGTGGGCAGAGGAGATTCAGTGTAGAGGCAACGAATCTCAGATTAACTTCTGCCCCAAAGCAGCCTCACAGAATCAACCCTGCACCCATGGAAACGATGTGGGCCTGGTGTGTTCTGGTAAGAGTCTTCTGTGCACTGTGAGAGTTTCTGTGATGCTGGGTGAATATAGCCCCTTAATAGGCCATATGAGTTTATATTTAAAAAGGTCTTTATTCATTATACTGTGAAATGTTACACGTCAGTGTCTGTGAGTTTAATCAAGTGTGGAGTTTGGATGATCTCCCAGTTATGTACTTAGAACCATCTCAACATCCTAATTTCCTCTATTCAGGGCAGAACTGTTCTTACATCTGGAAAGGCAAACTTATATACTCAGTGACCACTATATTAGGTAGACCTGTACACCATCTTGTTAATGGAAATATTGAATCAGCCAATAATGTGGCAGCACCTAAATGCCTAAAAGAATGTAGACATGGTCGAGAGGTTCAGTTGTTTTTCAGACCAAATGTCAGAATGGGGAAGAAATGTGATCTAAGTGACTGGTTGATGTTGGTGCCAGACAGGGTGGTTTGAGTATCTGCTGATCTCCTGGGGTTTTCACGCGCAACAGTCTCTACAGTTTGTGGAGAATGGTGCAAAAAACTAAAAACATCTAGTGAGCAGCAGTTCTGCGGGCAGAAACACCTTGTTAATGAGAGAGGTTAGAGGAGAAGGGCCAGACTGGTCAAAGCTGACAGGAAGTCGACAGTAACGCAAACTACTACACATTACAGCAGTAGAACAGCATCTCTTAACACACAACGTGTCAAACCTCTAAGTAGATAGGCTACAGCAGCAGAAGACCAATAAGTCTAATAAATGCCTAAAACAGTGCTCACTGAGTGTATATAGTGCTATTATTTCAATTTGAGTATCTCTATCTCTCTATCTCTCTTTCTCTCTATCTCTCTCTCTCTCCCTCTCTCTCTCTCTCTCTCTCTCTTTCTCTCTATCTCTCTCTCCCTCTCTCTCTCTCTCTATCTCTCTCTCTCCCTCTCTCTCTCTCTCTCTCTCTCCCACTATCTCTCTATCTCTCTATCTCTCTCTCTCCCTCTCTCTCACTCTCTCTATCTCTCTCTCTCTCTCTCTCTCTCTCTCTCTCTCTCTCTCTCAGGCAGGGAGGATGTGAGGCTGGTGAATGGTGGCAGCCCCTGTGCTGGGAGAGTGGAGGTTTACCATCGGGGAGAGTGGGGGACAGTGTGTGGCCATGACTGGGACATGAGAGGTGCTGGGGTGGTGTGCAGACAGCTGGGCTGTGGAAACGCTGTAGATGCACTAGGAGAGGCTCACTTTGGACCAGGGTCTGGGAGAATATGGATGGGTGATGTGTACTGCAGTGGATCAGAATCCTCACTGAAGCAGTGTGGGTCACGAGGATGGGGTAAACATGACTGTAATCCTAGAGAGGATGCTGGAGTGATCTGCTCAGGTATGACTCAGCTCTTACAATAGTCTTGTACCAAATGGCACTTTGGATTTAAATGAGGATATGTACATTTTTAAAAGCAAACTTATATTACATGTGTCTAAAACATAGTATTTCATTTTTTATGTTGTGTTATAAACTGATGTGTGCATTGTGCCATTCACTGAACTAACCAGAATTTGCACAGTTGCAACAGACTCATGTTTATGTTCTGTCTTTCTATGTTGCTCTTATTTTGTAAATGTGATTGGCTCATCTCCTAAAGAGGTTGACAGGTAATTGTCTCACCTCGGACTGCAGTAGATGTGTGATTGGCTCATCTCACACCCTACGTATAATAGCTGTGCAGTCCTGTGTTCAGACAGCTGTGCTGAATGTTGTCTCTGGAATAAGGTGCCAGCCATTGCTAATGATTCTCTCTTTATTCTCTGTTCAACTGCAGAGGTCAGGCTGGTGGGCGGGACTGACCTGTGCTCTGGGAGAGTAGAGGTGCATCATGGGAGCTCCTGGGGCACAGTGTGTGATGCTGACTTTGACCAGCAGGACGCAGAGGTTGTGTGCAGGGAGCTGGGCTGTGGGGCTCCTAAAGAGCTGCGTGGGGCAGCTGCATTCGGCCAGGGCGAGGGCCAGGTGTGGGCAGAGGAGATTCAGTGTAGAGGCAATGAATCTAAGATTAACTTCTGCCCCAAAGCAGCCTCACAGAATCAACCCTGCTCCCATGGAAACGATGTGAGCCTGGTGTGTTCTGGTAAGAGTCTTCTGTGCACTGTGAGAGTTTCTGTGATGCTGGGTGAATATAGCCCCTTAATAGGCCATATGAGTTTATATTTAACAAGGTCTTTATTCATTATACTGTGAAATGTTACACGTCAGTGTGTGTGAGTTTAATCAAGTGTGGAGTTTGGATGATCTCCCAGTTATGTACTTAGAACCATCTCAACATCCTAATTTCCTCTATTCAGGGCAGAACTGTTCTTACATCTGGAAAGGCAAACTTATATACTCAGTGACCACTATATTAGGTAGACCTGTACACCAGCTTGTTAATGGAAATATTGAATCAGCCAATAATGTGGCAGCACCTAAATGCCTAAAAGAATGTAGACATGGTCGAGAGGTTCAGTTGTTTTTCAGACCAAATGTCAGAATGGGGAAGAAATGTGATCTAAGTGACTGGTTGATGTTGGTGCCAGACAGGGTGGTTTGAGTATCTGCTGATCTCCTGGGGTTTTCACGCGCAACAGTCTCTAGAGTTTGTGGAGAATGGTGCAAAAACCTAAAAACATCTAGTGAGCAGCAGTTCTGCGGGCAGAAACACCTTGTTAATGAGAGAGGTTAGAGGAGAAGGGCCAGACTGGTCAAAGCTGACAGGAAGTCGACAGTAACGCAAACTACTACACATTACAGCAGTAGAACAGCATCTCTTCACACACAACGTGTCAAACCTCTAAGTAGATAGGCTACAGCAGCAGAAGACCAATAAGTCTAATAAATGCCTAAAACAGTGCTCACTGAGTGTATATAGTGCTATTATTTCAATTTGAGTATCTCTATCTCTCTCTCTCTCTCTCTCTCTCTCTCTCTCTCTCTCTCTCTCCCTCTCTCTCTCTCTCTCTCTCTCTCTCTCAGACAGTATAAGGCTGGTGAATGGTAGCAGCCCCTGTGCTGGGAGAGTGGAGGTTTACCATCGGGGAGAGTGGGGGACAGTGTGTGATGATCGCTGGGACATGAGAGGTGCTGGAGTGGTGTGCAGACAGCTGGGCTGTGGAGATGCTGTAGATGAACTAGGAGAGGGTTACTTTGGACCAGGGTCTGGGAGAATATGGATGGGTGCTGTGTCCTGCAGTGGATCAGAATCCTCACTGAAGCAGTGTGGGTCACCAGGATGGGGTAAACATCGTTGTAATCATGGAGAGGATGCTGGAGTGATCTGCTCAGGTTGGACTCAGCTCTTACAATAGTCTTATACCAAATGGCACTTTGGATTTAAATGAGGATATGTACATTTTTAAAAGCAAACTTATATTACATGTGTCTAAAACATAGTATTTCATTTTTTTATGTTGTGTTATAAACTGATGTGTGCATTGTGCCATTCACTGAACTAACCAGAGTTTGCACAGTTGCAACAGACTCATGTTTATGTTCTGTCTTTTTATGTTGCTCTTACTTTGTAAATGTGATTGGCTCATCTCCTAAAGAGGTTTACAGGTGATTGTCTCACCTCAGACTGCAGTAGAAGTGTGATTGGCTCATCTCACACCCTATGTATAATAACTGTGCAGTCCTGTGTTCAGACAGCTGTGCTGAATGTTGTCTCTGGAATAAGGTGCTGGCCATTGCTGATGATTCTCTCTTTATTCTCTGTTCAACTGCAGAGGTCAGGCTGGTGGGCGGGACTGACCTGTGCTCTGGGAGAGTAGAGGTGCATCATGGGAGCTCCTGGGGCACGGTGTGTGATGCTGACTTTGACCAGCGGGACGCAGAGGTTGTGTGCAGGGAGCTGGGCTGTGGGGCTCCTAAAGAGCTGCGTGGGGCAGCTGCATTCGGCCTGGGCGAGGGCCAGGTGTGGGCAGAGGAGATTCAGTGCAGAGGCAACGAATCTCAGATTAACTTTTGCCCCACTGCAGCCTCACAGAATCAACCCTGCTCCCATGGAAACGATGTGAGCCTGGTGTGTTCTGGTAAGAGTCTTCTGTGCACTGTGAGAGTTTCTGTGATGCTGGGTGAATATAGCCCCTTAATAGGCCATATGAGTTTATATTTAACAAGGTCTTTATTCATTATACTGTGAAATGTTACATGTCAGTGTGTGTGAGTTTAATCAAGTGTGGAGTTTGGATGATCTCCCTGATATTACATTACATTACATTATTGGCATTTGGCAGACGCTCTTATCCAGAGCGACGTACAACAAAGTGCATACCCATAACCAGGGATAAGTTCGCTGAAAGACCCTAGAGGGAAGTACAATTTCAACTGCTACCTGTACAACAAAGATAAGGACAAGGGTCATTTTTTTTTTTTTTTTTTTGAACAAACAAACAAACAGAGCAAAAGTGACCAAAGTTAACTATCCAAACACTGCTTACCTAGCCACATAAAAATACTGATTACTGATTTGTACCTCGAACCATCTCAACATCCTTATTTCTTCTATTCAGGGTGGAACTGTCCTTACATCTGGGAAAGTCAAACTTCTATACTCGTGACCACTTTATTGGGTAGACCAGTACACCAGCTTGTTAATGCAAATATTGAATCAGCCAATAATGTGGTAGCATCTAAATGCATAAAAGCATGTAGACATGGTGAAGAGGTTCAGTTGTTTTTCAGACCAAATGTCAGAATGGGGAAGAAATGTGATCTAAGTGATTGTTTGATGTTGGTGCCAGACAGGGTGGTTTGAGTATCTGCTGATCTCCTGGGGTTTTCATGCACAACAGTCTCTAGAGTTTGTGGAGAATGGTGCGATAAACAAAAAACATCCAGGGAGCAGCGGTTCTGCGGACAGAAACACCTTGTTCAAAAGAGAGTTCAAAGGAGAAGGGCCGGTCGAAGCTGACAGGAAGTCGACAGAAACGCAAACAACCACACATTACGGCAGTGGTATACAGAAGAGTATCTCTGAACACACAACGTGTCAATCCTTGAAGTGGGTCGGCTACAGCAGCAGAAGACCAATAAGTCGTGTAAGGCGGAAATTATTAACATCTGGCATTATCACTCAGGGCACTGGTCAACTTGCTGGCTTCCTCTGGTTCTGTGGAATATGTGGCTGTGAAGTAATTTAACCCAGGAGCATGCACCATTAACCCCCACTATCTCCGCACCCATACGGGCAGGAGCCTGTGGGGGAAGACTCAGGCCTCCAGCCGTAAAAATCGTTACGACGGGGCAACATCCTTTACGGCACGGGAAGGTTTCAGAGGGCATGGCCTGTTAGGCCCTGACCTTCTCCTGAACCCCCCTTCATTGCTCTCTCCCTCTTCACTCAGTCACTAAATGATGTGTACAGCATTGGATGTTTCATGACAAAGTCAGTTCAGATAATATTCATGTTTGGTATTATTCTGATTGTTTCAATGCGACTGGTGCAATGGTTTCATTTCTGCAACAGCAAACCCTGGACATCATAACCAACCAGGAACCAGGGAAAAACTGTGTGGAGCTCTGCCCCAGTGAAAGCCATGTGCCTCAACCCCCCTGCGTTTCCTGGGGAGGCGTGGCTCCAAATTACAGATGGGTGACCCATTTTTAGGGTTAACATCAAAGGCCAGATTTTGGATTTAAGGACAGTAAACTAAGCATTCTGGGAGAATGCAATCAGTCTCTCCCGTGCACACCGTGCACGTAATTTCTATGTACAGGGTGTCTGTAGCCAGACTCCCGTATGTAGCTTTTATTACCAGGTATGACTTTTAAGACTCCGTAATTTGGTTTCCATTGTAATGCTTTTTTGATTTGGAACTAGTGTGTAATTACGTATGTAATCTGCCAGGTAAAATAAATTGTTAAAACTTGATCTGTGTGGTTTCGCTTACTGACACTCAAAGTTATACAGGGAATGCTTGGTTTACCCCCTCGAACTGGTCTAGGGAGGATGAATTTTTACGCTTAATGTATCACGGCGTATAGCACCCGTAGGCCTATGTTGGTAAATCCCTCGCCTCCGCGTGGTAGTTCATTCATGTCAAGCACAGCCGTAGCTAGGTTGGTCTGCTTGGGTCCCTAGACTGTAAACAGATATACCCAAGAGTAGCTATTCCTGCGACCTCTGTAATGACTACAGATAGCTAGTCAGTTTGTGAGACGTGCACATAACGCGCGATGTGACATGCGGCGGTACCAGCAGAGGACTGTTCGGAGAGTAAATCTCAGTACAGGATTCCTATAGCGATCAAGTCAAAATTATCAATAAGAAATCTACCTAATGTGGATAACTAATCTAAATTATTTTTCTAAAATGGAGTCAGATAAATGAAGGTGAATCTATTGGCCCTATTGTGGAGATTCTCGTTCAGCCCGGACCAGTGAAGAGTGGAAGGCAGAGTGGTACTACTGCCTTTGTATCATGGTTTATTTATTGGCTGATCTAGAATCTCCGCATAGGGGCCACTAATTTTTAACCCTATTAGTATTCTTTCAGCAACACCAGAAGGACGAGCACGCTGATACCTTCAGCCCTCGCTAAATTCCGTCGTTGGGTTAGCGTGGGGTTTTACAGTCTAAAAAATAAGTCTAATAAATACCTCTGTTGCACAAGTGGGGTGACATTGGTTCAGGAGGTATGAGCAGTTGTCAGGCAGTCGGAGTGTTGCTGTATCAATCCCCGCTCTGGGTGTGTCGAAGTCTCAAGACTGAGCAAGACACCCCCATTTGCTCTTGAAAAGCTGGTTGGTGCCTTGCATGGCAGCCAATCGCTGTTGGTGTGTGAGTGTGAGTGTGTGAACGAGAAGCATGAACTGTACAGCGTTTGGATGAATGCGTGATACAAATGCAGACCATTTCCCATTCATCTGTCATGTGACAGACAGAGCTCATGTCACTGGTGTACAGTGTACAAAGCCAGGGAGATAGAGACTCGGGTGCACTCTGTGTTCCTGCAGACACTGCTGGGGTCTTACCCTTTGAATCCACAGTGAAGGTGTTTACGCTGTGTTCACAACTCAGCGCATCATCGACTTGACACCAGAAGTCATTCATTCCAATGGAGAATGGTTATTGGACAGTTACGCTCCTGCGCCCCCTTGTGGCCAATATTTATGCTGGCCGACGGATGACGTGTTCTTTCGATTTTTCCAAACCTTGTGTTGTTGGTGGACCATCGGATTAACGGGAAGTAAAGAAAATCACAGTGTGCTCACAGAGAAAATCGGGCATGCAATGCATTCCATTCATTTTCTATGGAGAGGCTTGCGGTGCGTGAAGTTTGCAGTCTGGTGAGTGCCGTGTACGTTTGGCGGTTCTGTATTTACATATCGTGATCTGCCCATGCAAATCAACTGAGTCCAGCACTGCTCGCATGGCTCACAAAACTAGGATCAAACTTTCAAACTAGGTGTTGCAGATAAAATATGAATCAGCACATCTATGTTGTTTATTTTGCTCTTCAGATGTTTTCAAAAACATATTAATGGACTGTTTAAGAGAATAGGACCCGCCATATTTTGACGTTTTGCCAAAACTCTCTCTCTCTCTCTCCCTCTCCCTCTCCCTCACTCTCTCTCTCTCTCTCTCTCTCTCTCTCTCTCTCTCTCTCTCTCTCTCTCAGGCACGGAGGATGTGAGGCTGGTGAATGGTAGCAGCCCCTGTGCTGGGAGAGTGGAGGTTTACCATCGGGGAGAGTGGGGGACAGTGTGTGATGATCGCTGGGACATGAGAGGTGCTGGAGTGGTGTGCAGACAGCTGAGCTGTGGAGATGCTGTAGATGCACTAGGAGAGGCTCACTTTGGACCAGGGTCTGGGAGAATATGGATGGGTCCTGTGTTCTGCAGTGGATCAGAATCCTCACTGAAGCAGTGTGGGTCACCAGGATGGGGTAAACATCGCTGTGATCATGGAGAGGATGTTGGAGTGATCTGCTCAGGTAGGACTCAGTGTTATTCAGCTCTTACCAATGTTCTTTATAAAACCCACACATTACAACAGTGGTATGCAGAAGAGCATCACTGAACACACAACAAATCATAGGATAGGCTACAGCAGTAGAAGTCCAAAGAAAAGTCTAATAAAAACCTTATGAAGTGCTCACTGAGTGTGAGCACTTTATTAGGTATACATTAGACTCATCTTTTAGACTGGAGTCTTCTGCTCCTGTCGCCTATCCACTTAGAGCTTAGACGCGTTGTGTGTTCAGAGATGCTCTTCTGCAAACCACTGTTGTAATGTGTGGTTATTTGCGTTACTGTCACCTTCCTGTCAGCTTTGACCAGTCTGGCCCTTCTCCTCTGACCTCTCTCATTAAGAAGGCATTTATGCCCACAGAAATGCTGCTAATTGGACTTCTTTTTGGTTTTTACACCACTCTTTGCGAAATCTAGAGACAAGTGTGTGTGAAAATCGCAGAAGTTCAGCAGTTTCTGAGATAATCAAACCACCCTGTCTTCCACCATCCTCTTTGTAATGGACAGGTTTAACATCTTCATCATCACTGCCACCGTAATCAGCACCATAGAGTATATATATTTATTTTATTAATTAACAAAGGAATACAGTAAGAATTCAGTATACAGGGAATAGTGTACAAACAGAACAAAAACAAAAGAGCCAGGGGTATATCACACTCGAAAAATATAAGATAAAACATTAAGTGCAAAGTGTAAAAGCCTTTTTCTTTGTTGAATTAGAAAGTAGTTTCACATATCGTTCAACATCTTTCATGAAAACAACAAAGTAAGGTTTTTTATTACTAAATTTACATTTATGAATGAAACATTTTGCCAGCATCAATATCAAATTTATTTTTCCCAAAATAAATTAAATTATTTAAAGATATTATCAATGACAAATCTGCAAAGGTCTTGCCACAATTTCTTGGTGTGAGAACAATGCCAAAATAGGCATAAAACTGTTTCTGGATATTCATCACAAAAAGAGCAGTTTGTGTTTATGTCTCTTTTAATTGTTTTGCATATGGCAGGGTAGTATTTATGGCCGGGTAGTATTTATGAATCATTTTGAAGGACACCTCCTTAACCTTATCCACAATGAGGTATTTATGGGGAAGCATCCAGACTTTCTTCCAATACATGGAATTTACAAACCGATTCCAATATGCGGTGACATACAGAACAGAGACAACATCTCTGAAAAATGGCACGTCGAACTCGCGTGTCGTCTCGTAGATCGGAGCGGTTATGCGTCACTGAAGCGTCCTAGGAATGCCACGCCCCCTTTCTGCGGCACATTTCAGCTGCTCCCATTGAAATCAGTAGTAAAAGAGTCATAGTACTACAACGACAAAGAGCAAAAACAAAAAAAGCTATTAAAACGCCACAAAATAAGTTGCAGCGTTGTGATCTGCACTGCCATTGGAAACCCCTGTTTTTCGTTTTTGTACGTTTGCCACGTCAGATTATATATGATTTGTTTTATGCTAAAAATAGCTACAATGGGGAACCTCACAGACGCGTCACATCGGTTGCAGGTTGCCATCGATAGGCCACTGATTACTGAATCTCGAGTTTCATTATTAACAATAAAAAACGCATGGTGGTTGGTCTCGCTTTCTTGCTTTTTATATGCAATTTGCACAAGAGGGCATCGAAGAAACACGATCATGAAAGTATTAAATATATCCGTGCTTTAGTTTTGGATAGGTAAGCGTTTTAAATGTATTGTCCTGTTTTCAACCGGTTGAGAATGTTCTCCTTGCAGTGCATCATATGAGGACGTGAGCAAGCTAAATAATTTGCTTTCATAAGGACGTTAACTTAAACGTATGGGTGTTTTTATCTTAACTTGGCTAGCTAGCAAGCAAAAATTATGATTGGATAAGCCAGCATCCTTACCTTAGCTATCGATCATAGTTGAAATAGTAAGTTAGCTAGCTTGTGAAAACTCACAGCGCGAGCGTTTATTATGGAGGTAGCTATGGTAACAAATCACAATGTGTGGAAAGTGGGGACACGGTCTATCAATCATAACTAATTGATGCACATTTGTTTTATTGTTTGCTTAAAGACAACTGGCAAGTGTCACATTCAACCGCCATGTTACTGTTTAAATCAACAGAATGCAGTCCTCTCTGTTCTGATAGAATGGGAAATCATAATGCTTTAGCTCTTAGCCGTAACCCTAACCAGCTCCACTGCAGTCATATCTGCATTACAATAGCACAGGGGTGTGTAATCTTATCTGGAAAGGGCCAAGGTGGGTTCAGGTTTTTGTTTTAGCCCGTCAGAATCGGGGTATCGTAGTGCTGGGCAAAAACAAGAACTCACGCTCACACCGGTCCTTTTTGGATAAGATTGGGGGCGACATTGGCTCAGGAGGTAAGAGCAGTTGTCTGGCAGTCGGGGGGTTGCTGGGTGATCCCCTGGGTGTGTCGAAGTGTCCCTGAGCAAGACACCTAACCCCCAGATGCTTCTGATGAGCTGGCTGGTGCCTTGCACGGTAGCCATTTGCTGTTGGTGTGTGTGTGTGTGTGTGTGAATGGATGAATGAGAACCATCAATTATACAGCGCTTTGGATAAAGGCACTAAATAAATGCAGATTTGATTGGACATCCCTGATCTAGCAGTTAGAGCGTTGACCCCGCCCACACCTACTCTGAGGCGGTCACATGGTTTCCCAGTACATGGATGAGTGAAATGCGCTCAGCTGAATACCAGGTTAAAGCCCGTTTGCACTGTATGTTTGATGAGAACATTATTATGAGGGAGAAGCTCAGTCTGTTCTCTGTCTTACAGAGACACCCCAGGCTGTCTTGACGGTCTCTCCACATGGGCGGATATATAGAGGACAAGCTGTCAGTCTCTCTTGTGAGGTCACAGTGCCCTCTGCTGGCTGGGAATATTACTGGTACAAAGGAGATGGATCAAGTGGCACTGCCCTCATTGCCAGTACAGCTGAAGGCTCGTACACCCTCAGTGCTGCAGCTCTTGCACACACCGGGGAGTACAGCTGCAGAGCAGGGAGGAGCAACCCAGTCTGGTACACAGAGTACAGTCACCCTGTCCACATACAGGTAACAGGTGAGTGCTGTTACACAGAGTACAGTCACCCTGTCCACATACAGGTAGCAGGTGAGTGATGCTACACAGAGCACAGTCATCCTGTCCACATAGAGGTAACAGGTGAGTGCTGGTACACAGAGAACAGTCACCCTGTCCACATACAGGTAACAGGTGAGTGCTGTTACACAGAGTACAGTCATCCTGTCCACATACAGGTAACAGGTGAGGGCTGACTGATATTCTTCTGTGTGTAAAACTTGCAAGGTCCCATAATGCAGTGGGTATTACTGAAAAACCACATAAATTCTGGTCATTCTGGTATCCTGTTTGTTCCATAACTGCCAACATACTTTTCCGGAGTTCATTATTGAATATCTTTTCTAAATAGTATTCATAAAAGAATTCCAGCTGCCTTTGTCCCTCTGTGAGGGTGATTTGTTTTCTCCACAGTCATAAATACACTGGTGTGAAAACGGAACAGTGACCCAGTCTGTCTGCTTCCCACAGCACTGCCTAAGGCCACTCTGGATGTAGAGCCAAAATGGTGTCCACTGTACACTGTATTACAGTACACTGCATTTACTTACTGTAGCAGATGCATTACAGTATACTGCATTCACTTACTGTAGCAGATGCATTACAGTACACTGCATACACTGTAGCAGATGCATTACAGTACACTGCATACACTTACTGTAGCAGATGCATTACGGTACACTGCCTACACTTACTGTACCAGATGCATTACAGTACACTGCATTCACTTACTGTAGCAGATGCATTACAGTACATGGCATTAACTTACTGTAGCAGATGCATTACAGTACACTTACTGTAGCAGATGCATTACAGTACACTGCATTCACTTACTGTAGCAGATGCATTACAGTATGCTGCATTCACTTACTGTAGCAGATGCATTACAGTACACTGCATACACTGTAGCAGATGCATTACAGTACACTGCATACACTTACTGTAGCAGATGCATTACGGTACACTGCCTACACTTACTGTACCAGATGCATTACAGTACACTGCATTCCCTTACTATAGCAGATGCATTACAGTACACGGCATAAACTTACTGTAGCAGATGCATTACAGTACACTGCATTCACTTACTGTAGCAGATGCATTACAGTACACTGCATTCACTTACTGTAGCAGATGCATTACAGTACACTGCAAAGACTGTAGCAGATGCATTACAGTACACTGCATACACTTACTGTAGCAGATGCATTACGGTACACTGCCTACACTTACTGTACCAGATGCATTACAGTACACTGCATTCACTTACTGTAGCAGATGCATTACAGTACACGGCATTAACTTACTGTAGCAGATGCATTACAGTACACTTACTGTAGCAGATGCATTACAGTACACTGCATACACTTACTGTAGCAGATGCATTGCAGTGCACTTACTGTAGCAGATGCATTACAGTACACTGCATTCACTTACTGTAGCAGATGCATTACAGTACACTTACTGTAGCAGATGCATTACAGTACACTTACTGTAGCAGATGCATTACAGTACACTTACTGTATCAGATGCATTACAGTGCACTTTCTGTAGCAGATGCATTTCAGTATACTGCATACACTTACTGTAGCAGTTGCATTACAGTACACTACATTCACTTACTGTAGCAGATGCATTACACTACACTTACTGTAGCAGATGCATTACAGTACACTTACTGTAGCAGATGCATTACAGTACGCTTACTGTAGCAGATGCTTATGTTCAGAGTGACGTTCAGCACAGGAGCAATGTATAGCAGTATGCATCCCTCATCTCTGTGTCTCCACAGGCAGAGTGATGTGTGGTCTGGGTGCTGCTCCTCTCCTGCTGGCCACCATTGTACTGTGTGTGAAATGGTTCAGGAGACCAGGTGATGTGCTTTCACTGGGATGCACACTTACTCTCTAAAACATGATGTGTGTTTCAGGGCTCAGGCTGCAGCTCTGCTCACTCACAGTTCTCTCTCATCTGTTGTGTCTGTACGTGTTTGTTGATGTACAGGGCCGTCTAATGAACCAGCTGTCCGCTACACTGGAGGGAATGTGGAAATTGGCATATAAAACACACAGAGGCTGGGTCCGTGTACTTATGTGAAATGAGAATGAAGTCTGAGAGCTCAGGACTCTTTTTTCATCATTGTGATGTTTCTCAGCTTGCAGGAGGGGAAATTGGGGGTGCAGTCATGGGGGCATTTTAGGGAATGGGAACAGGAAGATGTTGTGTCTTTAGAGCGCAGCATCTGTACGATATGAGCAGAGTTTCTGATTCACCTGGGCTGCACTTGTGATCCTCGTGTAGTTAGTTTGCTTTGATTGCTTTATGTTTGTTCTACGTTAGGTCACTGAACTTCATGTTTGATGCAGTAAATTGACATAAATTGACTGAAATTGAATATGTATGTCACCATGTGTCTGTATGTATTAAATTGGATAGATGTTAAACTCTGTGTTACATTATTTTTAAAGTGTAATGTAGCTCTGTTACTCTTCCCCTACAACGTGTGTCCCTGCAGTCTGTAGGGGCTTCTTCTCCCTGAGAGATGAGCGCTGTCACACGAGTGTCATCTGCTTAATCAGTCATGTGACAGGCCTCACTGGCAGAGATCATATCACTGGTGTCCAGTGCACAAAGCAAGGCAGATAGAGCGCACCCTAGTGGTGTCCCTGTGTTCCTGCAGACACTGCTGGGGTCATCCTTTGAAGCCACAGGGAATATGTTTAAACAGTATTAAAGATCTAAAATCAATGTGTATCAAGAAGATGTTTCCATCATGTATAGTATAAAAAATCAATGCATAGTCTTCACTTCTTTAGGCAGTGTTGGCCAATGATAGATGTCAAAATAGTAGTAATAATAGTGGCAATATACTTATTTTGCACTTGCCTGATTTATTTCCAACATGTGTATATATATCCTCTTTGGGATCTTGTATTACTCTACATAGCTTGCCCACAAACTGTCGATGCATCGCACACAATTTGTAAACTGTGATTGATTGATAGATAGCCGGCTGTATGTCATTCTGGATAAAAGTGCAGCAGCAGATATATCCCCTGCAGTATGTACTATATGGGCTTATACATTGTATCGCTTTCTGCACTCCAGCACATTGGATTTTCAAAAAACTGGCCACACTGTGTGTGTGCTGAAGACCACCCACATATTTCCTGTCTTCTGAAAAAAACATTTCCTCCCCACCAATAGTGCTCACAGTGACCTGCAGAAAAACTTGCAAACGAGTTGTATGCAGTACATACTGCTATTGAAAAACTAGAGACTTCTGCACCTGTTTTTCTGGACATATTGTTTGGTGTCTGACATATGGAAGAAGCTCCATACCACAGTGTGGAAAGCACTGATATTGAACTGCACAGGACTGGGGGGAGGGCGGTGGCTGGAGGTATATTATCACTGTAGATATGCCCAGGGCCGTATTAAGGTTTTACTCTGTCATAAGCACGGGCCATTTCTATGTTTGCAAATGCATACCCATATATGGGCAAAGAGCAGAGTGCTCACATGCAGCTGGCCGGCTACTCTATAAAACATCAAAAGATATATTCAATGGTATCTGTAATTATGAAATCAGAAGACTAATAATATTATCCGCTGCCAACTACATTGTCACATGCACTAGCTTCATATATCAATGCAATGTTCATTTATGCGCTCTCTTGGGAGAGAGGAAAGAGCCTACTGCCACTCTCTGCACTGACAGCTCGTCATTGTCTCTGTGAACCCGATGTAACGTAGTCACCTAATCATAATCAGCGGTGAGTTGCATTTTCTGTGAGCTATTTCACATATTAGCTATCTAATTAACACATTAAGTTCTATCAGTGTTTACCCGGTTAACAAACTACCCTCAACGGTAAAATAATTGCAATGCTAGAAGAATAAAGTAAACCATATTTTACAGAGGGCTCCCCAAAAATGTAAGTAGTAGGCCAAAGAGAAAAAGTAGCTGGCCAGGGGGTTTCAGTTGAAATATCATAGTATCAGGCACTCAGAACGGAGGATCCAATAGCGAGACCACAACAAAAGTTATTTATAAAATAAGGTCTTTATTTTCTCAGGGTAGGTTGGTACAGCGAGGGTCAATAGCCAGCAAACAGTTATAGCAGGGATAAGGCAGTTCATAAGCGATAGTCCAGGCGATAGTCCAGGCAAGAATAGTTAAGAATAGTCGCGGTCACAGGCAATGGGTCAAAAACAAACGGGCTAATTAAACAGAAACACAATCCAGAAACAAAGATAAACAGAAACAGGTTGGAAAAACTACAGGTCAGAACAAGACAGAAGGAATAAGCTAAACTTGGTTGGGGACGAAACAGGTCAAAACAGGTATCAATACGAAAATGCTGGAGAATATGGATTAAACACATAACAATCTGGCAACTAAATGCACAAACAGAGGGGTTTTTGTACACAGGTAACTCGAGGGAATGGGAATCAGGTGGGAAACAATCAGGAAGTGAAACAGGTGAAACGAATGAATGAAGTGACAGGGAGACTACGGTGTGCAAGGAGGTCACAAAAACACGAAAACGCAAACAACAGAATTTCGCAGAATACAGAACATGAAAAACACGAAACCACATAGTTTCATTCACTTTTTATGGCTTAGAGTGGCTCCACTTTTAGAAAGACCCAGACTGGTGGTCCCCTGTGCTGGCACTAGCAGGGCTACATCTGACCTGTTTCACATCCGACCAAAGAATCCAAGTAGGCTAATTAAAAAAATAACCTCCGGAGGATAATGAGGGCATTTTCTTCTACATAACTAGGTGGAGAGCACATTTTTTAAAATTGTTTCTTATCCCCAAACTATTATTTCTTGTGGGAGCTGGCTTAATGGTATGGGTAACAATTAGCCAATGTTTTTTGAATGAAAGTATTATTTTCCGTTTTTTGATCCATCCATCCATCCATTATCTGAACCCGCTTATCCTGAACAGGGTCACAGGGGGGCTGGAGCCAATCCCAGCATACATTGGGCAAAAGGCAGGAATACACCCTGGACAGGTCGCCAGTCCATCACAGGGCACACACACCATTCACTCACACACTCATACCTATGGGCAATTTAAACTCTCCAATCAGCCTAACCTGCATGTCTTTGGACTGTGGGAGGAAACCGGAGTACCCGGAGGAAACCCACGCAAACACGGGGAGAACATGCAAACTCCACACAGAGAGGCCCCGGCCAACAGGGATTCGAACCCAGGACCTCCTTGCTGTGAGGTGGCAGTGCTACTCACTGCACCATCCGTGCCACCCCGTATATTGACAAGTAGCAAATTGTTTTATTTGGAGCATCTTTGGGAGAGACTGGCAAAGGTGTGTGTGCAGACAGTAGCAACAAGCGAAGGAGAATAAAGTAGCAAATCACAGCACTGTATTTTTTATAAAAATGTATTGTTCGATTTTGTCACAATAATTAATCCCACCAATCTTCAACATCTTATTAGTCTTACAATAATAACAATCTTATTATTATTATTATTATTTTCAATGTAAATACATGTTTAAAGATCATTGGTTTGAATAGGCAACAGTACCTGCCTTAAAACAAAAATGTGCTCTTCAAAGTCCCATTCAGCTGGCAGATTTCAGTAAAGGATTCATTAATGTGCTGCTTTCATGAATGAAAGCTCTAGATGACATGAAATGGTGGTCAGAAGTCTATGCAACTTCCAGTGGGGGTTACATCCCCTCAGAACCTCCCCCATTTGTGTCCCTACCAATGTGAAAATCGAACCTACGCCCTTGGACTCTTCCCAGTCCCTGTCAAAAGACACCAATGCTCTACAAAGCTCCTCTCCGAGACTGGGAACGGATGTTGTGTCAATTTGAACTGATTTGCTTATTAGGGCATGGGCTTCTTCCTCCTCTATCTCTGCACTGCATGGAGGCTCTCTGTGAGGCTGGCGTTGGTGCTATCTGTGGGCCTGTCTGTGAGGCTGGCATTGGTGCTATCTGTAGGCCTGTCTGTGTGGCTGACTGGGGCCTGACTGGCACTGGTGTGGAGGCTGACTGATCCCCTCTACAAAAGCAAATGCCATTCCAAGATGAGATTTCATCTTTCATATTCTTCATATTAGTTTAGGACACAAATTGAATCACTCAGGTCTTAGTAATAAAATACCATATTGGTAAAATCATAATTAAGCACCTATAAAATTTAGAGCATGTTTTCCAAGTCATAGTCACTGATGAATCAAATTAACTCTTTATTACGGTTTCTTATAGTAGCCTGAAGTAGCCTGAATAATATGCACACTTCACCTTACATAATCTAAAACATACCTGAATTGTATTTAAGACATTTTCACTGCAACACCAAATGACACATGGGTTTGCTAATTTTACAAAAATTAAATCGATATAGATGCAATAACTTTACATTGTTCAACACCAAATCCGACGGAGACAAACAGTGGATTCAGTGGTTTCTCCTGTTCGCTTATAGCCTAAAAAGCAAAGTGGCTTCACAACGTCGATCACGTTTGCTTTTACTTTCGTCAATCTGTTCAGGTTGTGACGGCTGATGAACTGAACTGAATTTCAATTTCATAAATTGGTAACGTTAGAAGGTTTATTATGTTAACGCCTCCATTTTACAATTGCCTAACTTCACCATTCTATGCTCGACATATATAGAATATATATCACTGACGTTATAACTGATGTTCAAACCCTGAAGTCCATCCATCCATCCATCCATCCATCTATCCATCCATCCATTATCTGAACCCGCTTATCCTGAACAGGGTCGCACGGTGGCTGGAGCCTATCCCAGCATACATTGGGCAAAAGACAGGTCGCCAGTCCATCGCAAGGCACATACACCATTCACTCACACACTCATACCTACTGGCAATTTAAACTTTCCAATCAGCCTTACCTGCATGTCTTTGGACTGTGGGAGGAAACCGGAGTACCCGGAGGAAACCCACGCAGACACGGGGAGAACATGCAGACTCCACACAGAGAGGCCCCGGCCAACGGGGATTCAAACCCAGGACCTCCTTGCTGTGAGGCGGCAGTGCACCATCCATGCCGCCACCCCTGAAGACTCATATGAAATTGACAGATTTCCGAGTCCACAAAAATCGGATCTTAAGAATGAATGAATTGATCCAGGATATCTATATCTGTCAGGTTCTGTCAGGTACGGGGAGACAGAGGACCCCAACGCAGACTCAGGGACAAAAATAGCAGGTTTAATGACACAGGGGGGCAGATCCAGAACACAATCCAGAAAACAGGCAAAGGTCGAGATCCAGGCAGCCAGGTCAATGTGGGGCAGGCAGAGTTTATAAGTCGAGGAGACAGAAAAACAGAAGCACAAATCCAAGAATCAAAAGAAGAGTCGAAAAAGCCAGGTGGAGTTCAAAACCAAAAGATCCAATAACAGAACTGAACAGAGCAGAGAGGAGCGGGACCGAACAGAACAGAACAGAACAGAACAGAACAACAGAACAGATAACAGGCACAGGTACAGGGAGCTAGAACTGGGGTGGGGAAAATTACATTAGGTCTGGCAGGGGTGTAGGGTTTGATGATTTTTTGTAGGCAAGCTGGGGAAGACCCTTTAACTGCTTGGAAGGCCAGCAGCAATGTTTTGAATTTGATGTGAGCCATGACAGGCAGCCAGTGGAGGGAAGTAAGCAGGGGGGTGACGTGAGTATTTTGGAAGGTTGAAGACCAGACGAGCTGCTGCATTCTGGATAAGTTGTAGGGGTCTGATGGTGGATGCTGGGAGGCCAGCCAAGAGGGAATTGCAGTAGTCCAGGCGGGACAGAACCATCGCTTGGACCAGGAGCTGGGTCGAGTAGGGGGTGAGAAAGGGGCGGATTCTCCGTATGTTGTATAGGAAGAACCTGCATGACCGGGTCACCGCCGCAATGTTCTCGGAAAGGGACAGTCTGCTGTCCATCACCACGCCAAGGTTCCTTGCACTGGGTGATGGCGTGAGTGTGGTATCCCCGAGGAAAATGGAGAGATCCAGGTGGGGAGAGGTATTAGCAGGGATGAATATCATGGATATAGGTGCAGATTGCCCCGAGTCTTCGGGCTCTGCCTCTTCCACAGAGGACATGTTGTTTGGGTCCATGACCTCCTCGAAGTGCTCTTTCCACCGCCCGACAGCATCCCCTGTTCAGGTCAGCAGTTATCTTCCCCTGCTGAAAACAGCCTGAGACAAGCCCTGCTTTCCCTTTCTGAGTCATCGGATGGTTTTCCAGAACTTCCTTGAGGCCAACCGAAAGTCCTTCTCCATAGTCTCCCCAAACTCCTCCCAAACCCGGGTTTTTGCTTCAGCGACTGCCGAAGCCGCAGCCCTTCTGACCACCTGTCGGTACCTGTCTGCTGCTTCAGGGGACCCCTGGGCAAGCCAAGCCCGAAAGGCCTCCTTCTTTTTTTTTTTTCTTGTGTCCCCGGTATCTTAGGCAAGCAGTATGATTGATCTGGGTGCCGTGTGTTTTGGGGCCAGAACATACGTTCAAGACAGTACAAAGACAACTACAACACTAAAGACTTGGCTGTAACAAGAGAAGAGGTTAGCATCAAGATGAACCAACTATTCAGTAAAGTGGTATGTATGAACGCGCATGCAAGTGGGTGTGAGCAGGTTTGTCACTTCCTGTGGAATGTTGGTGGACGTGAGGGGCGCGACAGGGCGCGGCGGGCCCCACCATCCAGTGGCCCCCAAGCATCGGGCCCCCCGCGCACACCCCGGCCGGGTCCCGGGGCCCCTGCCCCCAGGCGGCCTGAAACGCACCACCACCGGCCACAAGGGCGAGATGGGCCCCAAGGCCCCCCGGCCACCCCAACCCACCGTCCCCAAGCCCCCACCCGCCCCAGAGGACAGCGCCCCCATGGCCACCGACCCCTTCCCCACGCCACCCCCAGAGGGCCGCCCCCCGGGGACAAGTGCCCCAGGCCCCAGCCGGAGAGCCCACAAGGAGCCCACGCCCGGAGGCCAGGGAGGGGAACCCCGCCGAGCCCCCCCACCCTATGTGATGTCATTAATTATCGGGGCCCAAGTGTCTTCAAATGCTGCCAATTGGTTTTTCCTGCATGCAGACATTGGAAACGTGTTCTGACAGTAGATTTTTGAATTGCGTTAAATTCAGATTTTCTTTGGACTTCCAGTTCAGGAGGATAGTTTTCTTTACGATAGTAAGGATTGTGAGGAGCCAATGGGATTGTTTTGTGTCCATGTTAAGGTTAGTGAGGTCACCAAGTAGGCAAAGGGAGGAGGAGTCTGGGATGGGGTGTTCTAGGTGCAGAGATAGGTCTTCACAGACCCTTCGCCAAAATGCATTAACAGGTGTGCAGTGCCAAGTGGCATGTAAATAGTTATCTGGCAGTTTGTTTCTGCAGTGTGAGCATATGTCAGTATCACTGATACCCATCTGAAAAAGTCTTTGTCCTGTATAGTGTGTTCTGTGAAGAATTTTGTATTGGATTAGCTGTAGGTTTGAGTTTTGGGTCATTCCAAAGGTGTTTTTGCAAACTTGCGACCAAAAGTGAGGGTCAGGGTTAATAAGTAAATCTTTTTCCCATTTATGGGTTGGGAGTGAATGGGATGAATCATACTCAGATAATCTTATATAGATTTTGGAGAGTATTTTTTGTGGTGGGAGTATTAGAAGGTTTATTATATTTGGCGGGACTCCAAGATCCAAATGTTTAGTTTTAAACCTGGTTTGAATTATAGATTTCAGCTGGAGATATTCTAAATATTTGTTTTTGTCAATACCATGGGTATCTATTATTTGGGTAAATGGTATGAAGTGGTTACCTTGAAAAATGTGCTCCAGATGTCTAATTCCCTTATCATACCAAGTTGTAAAGTTTATTGTTTTTTTATTTTGTAGGATGTCAGGGTTGTTCCCGATGGGTGGGAGTCTGGGTATGAGATGGGACCAATGAGGACCTGTTTAATTTAAGAAGTTCCCACCATGCTGTCAGCGAAGAGCTAATGCTGATACTCTTGAAGCAGCAGTGATGTTTGATGATGGGACTGATGAATGGTAAATCCTGTATTAGGATGTCATTACATAGTGATTGTTCAATATCCAACCAGCCACAATCTTGTTGATTTTGCGTCATCCATTGTACGATATATTTTAGTCTATTGGCCAAAAAATAATTATAGAAATTGGGAAGCTCAAGTCCACCCCTATTTTTGGCCTTCTGTAATGTTTTTATGCTTATCCGCGGTGGTTTAGATTTCCATAAGAATTTAGTCATTGCGGAGTCTAATGATTTGAACCATGCCCTGGGAGGTTTAGTCGGGATCATTGAGAAAATATAGTTGATTTTTGGTAGAATTGTCATTTTGATTGTAGCTACCCTTCCCATGAGTGATATGGGCAGAGAGCTCCAGCGAGTGAGGTCATCTTCTATTGTTTTGAGTAGGGGAGCGTGATTTAAGCGTATTAAATCAGATAGTTTGTCTGAGTTGTTGATGCCCAGGTATTTGATGTTCCCGGATTTTAGTGGGATGGCTGCGCTGAACTGGAAGTCGTGAGCAATAGGAAGGACTATTGATTTGTTCTGATTTATAGAGTAGTCTGAGATAGATGAGAATTTGTCTATGAGTGATAATGTTGCAGATAGAGAAGTGTGTGCGTTTTGGAGAAAAATGAATACGTCATCTGCGTATAAGCTAATTTTATGGCTCGTGTTTGCTGTTTGAATCCCTTTAATGTTCACGTCCTGTCGAATTGCGGCTGCCAGTGGCTCAATAAATAAGGCAAATAATGAGGGAGAGAGTGGGCATCCTTGCCTGGTGCCCCTCCCAAGGTTGAAGTTTGGGGAGGTTTGGTCATTTGTTTTGATACATGCCCTAGGTGAATTGTATAGTATTTTAATCCAATTTATGAAGTTGTAACCAAATCCAAATTTTTGTAAGGTATTGAAGAGGAAGTTCCAGTTTACTCTATCAAACGCCTTTTCTGCATCCAATGAGACAATTACGGCTTCTGTATTTTTAATGTTGCAGTGGTCTATCAGATCAATTAGTCTCTGTGTGTTGTTAGTAGATTGACGGCCCTTGATAAATCCAGTTTGGTCTTGGTGTATTAAATGAGGTGTTACTTTTTCGATTCTACTTGCCAGTGCGTTGCAAATAATTTTCAGGTCGGCGTTTATGAGTGATATTGGGCGGTAGCTAGATGGGAGTGTAGGGTCTTTGTCTGGCTTAAGGATGAGGTTTATATTTGCACAGTTCATGTTAGGGGAAAGTCTGGAGGTTTCTTAAACTTTGGTAACCATTCTATGGAAGGTTGGTGCAAGCATAGGCCAGAATGTTTTGTAGAATTCTGCTGGGAAGCCGTCTGGGCCTGGGGCTTTTCCATTGTGCATGTGTTCGAGGGTCTCCTGGAGTTCTGTTATTGATAACGGTAATTCCAGCATTATATTTTGCTCATCGTTAAGTTTTGGCAAATTGATAGTATTCAAAAATTCTTCTATGTCTGTATTGGAAGGATTGATATTGGATGAGTACAATTTCTTATAGAATTCCCTAAATATATTATTGATTTGGGATTTTCATGGGTTGGTTTTCCAGTTGAGTCTGTAACTGAGGTGATCAATACTTTTTCTTTGTTTTGTTTCAACTGATTGCCTAAGAATTTACTTGATTTATTACTATGTACAAAATTATTGAGGCGTAGTCTTTGTAGGTGAAATTGTATTTTCATATCTATTAGTTCTTGATATTTTATTTCAAGTTTCCTTAACTCGTCTAGTAGGTGTTTTTCTTGAGAGGTGGCGTGTGCCGTCTCCAGGGCTTTAATTTTCTGTTCTAGTTCTAATTCAAGTGCTTGGTCCCTTGGTCCCACTCTGGAATTCCGAAGAAGACCAGATTCTCCCTCATACTGCGCGTTTGACAGACTAGGATGGATTCCTTGATGTGCTTATTTTCTCCAGCGATACTCGTCATTCCCTCAGATAGGGTCTTGACGGTATCCCGGAGAGACTTATTTTCCGCCGACAGCACTTCTACCTGGTGTTGGCTGAACTCGAGGGATTCTCGCAGTGCTTTAAATTCTTAGTGGAGGATTTCCACCAGAGCTGGTCGGGCATCCAAGCTGGACAGCTTTTTGTCGATTGAGCTTAGAATTTCTTCATGCTCTTTTGCTGGCGAGGAGTCGGTGTTGGACGAGCATGCGGAACGGGATCTCTTCGAGGCGGGCGTCTCCGATTTGTTACATTTCCCCATGACGAGACGCTGAAAACACTCGTCGATGTACTCTTGAAGGCTTCCGACTGTTTCCTGGTCCAGGATGTGATAGCAGTTGTTCGGATTGTCGGAGAATTAATGCCGGTCGGTTTTATAAGCTATAGCTAGGTTTTTTTTGTTTGTTTGTTTTGTTATTTTTTTATGATAAGATCGAAGCTGCCATGTTAGATTACACGCTTGCTTACACGCTCGCTTCCTGCTTCCTGCTTCCTGCTACACCCACATCCACACGCGGCCTCCTTCTTCAGTTTGACGGCCTCCCTCACTGCTGGTGTCCACCAGCGGGTTCTTGGGTTGCAGCCCAGACAGGCACCGATGACAGCTCCTGCTTGCTGCCTCTGCAATGGAGGCTTTGAACATGGCCCACTCCGGGATACGCGAGAAGTTCCTCCGGAGGTGGGAGTTGAAGACCTCGCGGACGGGGGCCTCTGCCACATGTTCCCAGTTCACCCTCACTACACGTTTGGGTTTACTGGGTCTGTCCGACAGCCTCCCCGGCCTCTTGATCAGTTGACAGTTCTGTTCCTCTCTTCACCCGAGTGTCGAAGACATACGGCCACAGGTGTGATGATACGTTAACTCCTCCATTTTACAATTGCCTAACTTCACCATTCTATGCTAGACAGATATGGAATATATATCACTAACGTTATGACTGATGTTCAGCCCGTGAAGACGCAGATTTCCGAGTGCACAAAAATCGGATCTTAAGAATGTATGAATTGATCCAAGATATCTACATTACATTACATTATTGGCATTTGGCAGACGCTCTTATCCAGAGCGATGTACAACAAAGTGCATACCCATAACCAGGGCTAAGTGCGCTGAAAGACCCTAGAGGGAAGTACAATTTCAATTGCTACTCGTACAACAAAGATAAGGACCAGGGCCTATATATATAAATATATATATTTTTTAAACAACAAATAAACAAACAACAAAGCAAAAGTGACCAAACTTAACTATCCAAATACTGCTTACCTAGCCAACTAAAAATACCAAAACACTACGTAAATCACAAAGAAAACAATTAAGGTTCACCGGGAGGTAGGGGAGAGGTGCTGCTTGAAGAGGTATTCAGTCTGCGCTTGAAGATGGCAAGAGATTCTACTCTTCTGACCTCCACGGGGAGTTCGTTCCACCACCGTGGAGCCAGAACAGACAGTAGTCGTGAGCAGGAGGTGGAAGTGCAGAGAGGGGGAGGCGCCAAGCGGCCTGTGGTGGCTGAATGAAGAGGTCTGGCAGGGGTGTAGGGTCTGATGATTTTATTAGGTAAGCTGGGGAAGCTGCTTGGAAGGCTAGCACCAATGTATGAATTTGATGTGAGCCATGACAGGCAGCCAGTGGAGGGAAGTAAGCAGGGGGGTGATGTGAGTATTTGGGAAGGTTGAAGACCAGACGAGCTGCTGCATTCTGGATAAGTTAGAGGGGTCTGATGCTGGTGGATGCTGGGAGGCCAGCCAAGAGGGAATTGCCGTCGTCCAGGCGGGACAAAACCATCGCTTGGACCAGGAGCTGGGTCGAGTAGGGGGTGAGAAAGGGGCGGATTCAGGAACAGAATACAGAAAGACGAACGAGCAACAAGAAACTGAAAATGACAGGTTTAAATAGACTGGTGATTTACAGATAATGAGACACTGCTGATGTTATCTCTGTGTGACCGAATGGTAAGGGAGTAAAATGTCACAAGGCTAAACGTGACTACGCCACCCCTGATTATAATGGGTAAGGGAGCCCAGCTAGATACAGCATAAGAAGCAACACTTAATATAAAAAATAAAGCTTTTATTTTCATTTATCTATAAAAAGTAGCTGGTTTGGGCATCACACTCCAGCACATCGACCACGCTACTGGCCCTCGGTGTTACAAGTAGTCTTCCCACCAAATAGTTAGTTAATTAATAAATACACAAACGAAAAATACAACAATGCAGAGATATATGCACCCCCTGATGCTATGTCCCAGATAGGCCCCAGTACATACTTTAACCATGTAGCTAGGCTAGGCCCTTAGGGGTTGAGTCACACCAAACAGTTCAGAGTGGGATCCAATAGGCCTTAACCCATGTGATGCACAGCACAATCCGTGATCACTACACACTGTTCACAAAGAAATACACAATTTCAACAGCAAACCCTAGTCGCTGCACCGCACCCAAAAGCTACTCTGCAATAATAGGGGTGGAATTAGTAGCCCGAGGGCCAGTCTACCAGCCAGAATAGTCTCAGTTCTCCAGGGCCCAAAACCTGGGCACAACAGTAGATGTCTGATATGGGCATACACTGAAAAGTACAATGAACCAAATAAAGAAAATACACACTTAAATCACAATACACCAAATGTAAACCAAGGCCAGCAAAAGGTGAGAAATCAATAAACAACCACTATGGTGGCTCGACTCATTTCTAAACTGCTATTGGAGGTAAAAGAAACGGTGGCCATACAGCACTCCAAGCGAATTGGCCCTTTCCTGATTCAGCAGCGGAACTTGATTATTGCCGATAGTTGCGTCTTAACTTCGGCCCGACAATAAACACAATTTAAATCCTTTAGAGTATCACTCACGCCAAACAGTCTCCTACAGCCCAGCCACGAGGATGCAAAGAAAGAGACAAGAAAGAGGCGGGTGTACCTGTCCTATATTCAATGCTCTATGCACCTGTTAGACAGCGCACCTTCCCTAACTCTATCATTGGCGCTGATGGATGTCAATCACTTCCTGGCGAACAGGTAAATATTTGACTAGATAGACAACGGGAGAGAGAAAGGAGATGACACCCAAGTACGCCTTGTGCACTAGAGATTATAAATATTTGCGTGATCATTATTATGCGCACAGGAGGAGAATATAAATATTTGCGTGATCATTATTATGCGCACAGGAGGAGAATATAAATATTTGCGTGATCATTATTATGCATTTATAGGCTCTCTTGGGAGAGAGGAAAGAGCCTACTGCCACTCTCTGCACTGACAACTCGTCATTGTCTCTGTGAACCCGATGTAACGTAGGCACCTAATCATAATCAGCGGTGAGTTGCATTTTCTGTGGGCTATTTCACATATTAGCTATCTAATTAACACATTAAGTTCTATCAGTGTTTACCCGGTTAGCATACTGCCCTCAGCAGTAAAATAATTGTAATGCTAGAAGAATAAAGTAAACCGTATTATACAGAGGGCTCCCCAAAAATGTAAGTAGTAGGCTAAAGAGAAAAAGTAGCTGGCCAGGGGGGTTCAGATGAAATATCATAGTATCATGCATGCCCCCTTTCATGGCTCAGAGTGGCTCCACTTTTAGAAAGACCCCGACTGGTGGTCCATACATGTCCCCTGTGCTGGCACTAGCAGGGCCACATCTGACCTATTTCACATCCCACCAATAAATTCCAAAAACCAGGGCATCTTCTTCTGCATAACTAGGTGCAGAATGGACAGCAGCATTTTCTGAAATGGTTTCTGAGTATTAAATATTGTGGGAGCTGGCTTAATGGTATGGGTAACAGTAAGCCTATGTCTGTTGAATTAATCTATTATTATTCGTATATTGATGAGTAGCAAATTGTTTTATCTGGAGCATCTTTGAGAGAGACTGGCAAAGGCGTGTGTGCAGACACAAGCCACAAGCAAAGGAGAATAAACTGGCACATCACACCACTGTATTTTTAATAAAAATGTGTTGTTGGATTTTGTACTTGTGACAATAATTAATCCCACCAATCTTCAACATCTTATTAGTCTTTCAATAATAACAATTTTACTATTATTATTTTCAATGTAAATACATGTTTACAGATCATTGGTTTGAATAGGCAACAGTACCTGCCTTAAAACAAAAATGTGCTCTTCAAAGTCCCATTCAGCTGGCAGATTTCAGTAAAGGATTCATTAATGTGCTGCTTTCATGAATGAAAGCTCTAGATGACATGAAATGGTGGTCAGAAGTCTATGCAAAATGCCTCAACTTCCAGTGGGGGTTACATCCCCTCAGAACCTCCCCCATTTGTGTCCCTACCAATGTGAAAATCAAACCTACGCCCTTGGACTCTTCCCAGTCCCTGTCAAGAGACACCAATGCTCTACAAAGCTCCTCTCCGAGACTGGGAACTGATTTGTTTATTAAGGCTTGGGCTTCTTCCTCCTCTATCTCTGCACTGCATGGAGGCTCTCTGTGAGGCTGGCGTTGGTGCTATCTGTGGGCCTGTCTGTGAGGCTGGCGTTGGTGCTATCTGTGGGCCTGTCTGTGAGGCTGGCATTGGCTCTCTGTGGGCCTGTCTGTGAGGCTGGCATTGGCTCTCTGTGGGCCTGTCTGTGAGGCTGGCGTTGGGTCTCTGTGGGCCTGTCTGTGAGGCTGGCGTTGGTGCTATCTGTGGGCCTGTCTGTGGGCTGACTGGGGCCTGACTGGCACTGGTGTGGAGGCTGACTGATCCCCCTCTACAAAAGCAAATGCCATTCCAAGATGAGATTTCATCTTTCATATTCTTCATATTAGTTTAGGACACAAATTGAATCACTCAGGTCTTAGTAATAAAATACCATATTGGTAAAATCATAATTAAGCACCTATAAAATTTAGAGCATGTTTTCCAAGTCATAGTCACTGATGAATCAAATTAACTCTTTATTACGGTTTCTTATAGTAGCCTGAAGTAGCCTGAATAATATGCACACTTCACATTACATAATCTAAAACATACCTGAATTGTATTTAAGAGATTTTCACTGCAACACCAAATGACACATGGGTTTGCTAATTTAACAAAAATTAAATCGATATAGATGCAATAACTTTACATTGTTCAACACCAAATCCGACGGAGACAAACAGTGGATTCAGTGGTTTCTCCTGTTCGCTTATAGCCTAAAAAGCAAAGTGGCTTCACAACGTCGATCGCGTTTGCTTTTACTTTCGTCAAGCCGTTCAGGTTGTGACGGCTGATGAACTGAACTGAATTTCAATTTCATAAATTGGTAACGTTACAAGGTTTATTATGTTAACTCCTCCATTTTACAATTGCCTAAATTCACCATTCTATGCTCGACATATATAGAATATATATCACTGACGTTATAACTGATGTTCAAACCCTGAAGTCCATCCATCCATCCATCCTTTATCTGAACCCGCTTATCCTGAACAGGGTCGCAGGGTGGCTGGAGCCTATCCCAGCATACATTGGGCAAAAGGCAGGAATACACCCTGGACAGGTCGCCAGTCCATCGCAGGGCACACACACCATTCACTCACACACTCATACCTACGGGCAATTTAAACTTTCCAATCAGCCTAACCTGCATGTCTTTGGACTGTGGGAGGAAACCGGAGTACCCGGAGGAAACCCACGCAGGCACGGGGAGCACATGCAGACTCCACACAGAGAGGCCCCGGCCGACGGGGATTCAAACCCAGGACCTCCTTGCTGTGAGGCGGCAGTGCACCATCCGTGCCGCCACCCCTGAAGTCTCATATGTAATTGACAGATTTCCGAGTCCACAACAATCGGATCTTAAGAATGAATGAATTGATCCAGGATATCTATATCTGTCAGGTTCTGTCAGGTACGGGGAGACAGAGGAACCAAGCGCAGACTCAGGGAGAAAAATAGCAGGTTCAATGACACAGGGGGGCAGATCAAGAACACAATCCAGAAAACAGGCACAGGTCGAGATCCAGGCAGACAGGTCAATGTGGGGCAGGCAGAGTTCATAAGTCGAGGAGACAGGTGGAGAATCAAAAGAAGAGTTGAAAAAGCCAGGTGGAGTTCAAAACCAAAAGATCCAAAAACAGAACTGAACAGAGCAGAGAGGAGCGGGACCGAACCGAACAGAACAGAACAGAACAGAACAGAACAGAACAGAACAGAACAGAACAGATAACAGGCACAGGCACAGGTACAGGGAGCTAGAACTGGGGTGGGAAAATTACATTAGGTCTGGCAGTTATCTCTGTATGTCCAAGAAACCTGGTTAACCTTTGTATCACAGCAGGATGCTGACTCACAGGTAACTTGCATCACCTGTGGTTTATTCCTATCAGATCTTTATTCAGCAACCAGTGTACTACACCGCCAATGACACAAAACTATTTCCCACATCATTAGCTATCTAAAGACACCAAACACTGTATGTGGAAAACCCATGGTTTATACAGTGCTATTTCAACTCATCAGTTCTGGGAGCATTCCACTGAGGTGGCAGAGTTGCGCAGAGGCAGCACAATGATGGGAGCAATAGTCCTGTATTGATGAGCACTGTCTTTTCATCAAGCCTTGCTGACCCTGTGTCAACATGGTCAACGCAGTCTGTTTCCTTTTGGGGGTCTGCAGAGAGGCACACTTATGTACAATGCCCTACAGGGTCTCAGGGGAGCTTGGGCCCTCAGGGGGCTTCTTCGGGCAGAAGCAGTGCGGTTCAGCCTTATTTTTTGTAAAAGCAATGAAAAAATCATTCAGTTTGGTCCACCTACAGTGCAAAATGATTTAAAAAACAGTATTCTAATAATATATATTTTTTACAGTATTCTGATTTCATTAAATGATTCCACTCTCTTCTACTGTTTCCACTATTCCCTTTATTGAGAACCACAAAAATTGAAACCATATTGAGACTTGTATCAAGTACTTCTAACTGCAATATTAAAGTATTGTAAAAACACCGGTGATCTAAACAAATGTTTATATAATATTTCACGATAAATTAGTTACTTGAACCAGTGATTTTGGAAGTGCAACATTTCTTCAAAGATATGCACAATGCATGTTTTGAACAGGCGAACAGGCTGTGTTTACAAGTACTTCTCGTTTTTAGTGTTGTGTCTAAGGTTTTGAAAATTGAGCACAAACTTAATGTATAATTAATTAAAATAAATGTAGGCTGTAGGCCAATACTTTTTTCTTTTTGGAAAAGTTCATTACCAGTTGCAGACTGCCGCACAAACGATACTTCATGTTAGATTAGGCTCATTGGATTTGAAACAAAACTGTAATTTCCAAAAAACTGGCCACACTGTGCATGTGCTGAAGATCAACCACATATTTCCTGTCTTCTGAAAAAAACATTTCCTCCCCACCAAGAGGGCAGAAACCACAGTGCTCACAGTGACCTGCAGAAAAACTTGCAAACGAGTTGTATCCAGTACATACTGCTATTGAAAAACTAGAGACTTCTGCACCTGTTTTTCTGGACATATTGTTTGGTGTCTGACATATGGAAGAAGCTCCATACCACAGTGTGGAAAGCACTGATCTTGAACTGCACAGGACTGGGGGGAGGGCGGTGGCTGGAGGTATATTATCACTGTAGATATGCCCAGGGCCGTATTAAGGTTTTACTCTGTCATAACCACAGGCCATTTCTATGTCTGCAAATACATACCCATATATGGGCAAAGAGCAGAGTGCTCACATGCAGCTGGCCGGCTACTCTATAAAACATCCTAATATCTTTAAAAAGATATATTCAATGGTATCTGTAATTAAGAAATCAGAAGACTAATAATATTATCCTCTGCCAACTGCATTGTTACACGCACTAGCTTCATATATCAATGCAATATTCATTTATGGGCTCTCTTGGGAGAGAGGAAAGAGCCTACTGCCACTCTCTGCACTGACAACTCGTCATTGTCTCTGTGAACCCGATGTAACGTAGTCACCTAATCATAATCAGCGGTGAGTTGCATTTTCTGTGGGTTATTTCACATATTAGCTATCTAATTAACACATTAAGTTCTATCAGTGTTTACCCGGTTTGCAAACTACCCTCAACGGTAAAATAATTGTAATGCTAGAAGAATAAAGTAAACCATATTTTACAGAGGGCTCCCCAAAAATGTAAGTAGTAGGCCAAAGAGAAAAAGTAGCTGGCCAGGGGGTTTCAGATGAAATATCATAGTATCAGGCACTCAGAACGGTGGATCCAATAGCGAGACCACAACAAAAGTTATTTATAAAATAAGGTCTTTATTTTCTCAGGGTAGGTTGGTACAGCGAGGGTCAATAGCCAGCAAACAGTTATAGCAGGGATAAGGCAGTTCATAAGCGATAGTCCAGGCAAAGGGTCAGATCTCCAGCAAATAGATATATTGAGGATAATCCAAAGAATAGTCGCGGTCACAGGCAATGGGTCAAAAACAAACAGGCTAATTAAACAGAAACACAATCCAGAAACAAAGATAAACAGAAACAGGTCGGAAAAACTACAGGTCAGAACAAGACAGAAGGAATAAGCTAAACTTGGTTGGGGACGAAACAGGTCAAAACAGGTATCAATACGAAAATGCTGGAGAATATGGATTAAACACATAACAATCTGGGGTTTTTATACACAGGTAACTCGAGGGAATGGGAATCAGGTGGGAAACAATGAGAAACGAACAGGTGAAACGAATGAAGTGACAGGGAGACTACGGTGTGCAAGGAGGTAACAAAAACACAAAAAACGCGAACAACAGAATTTCGCAGAATACAGAACATGAAAAACACGAAACCTAACACATAGTTTCATTCACTTTTTATGGCTTAGAGTGGCTCCACTTTTAGAAAGACCCAGACTGGTGGTCCCCTGTGCTGGTGCTAGCAGGGCTACATCCGACCTGTTTCACATCCGACCAAAGAATCCAAGTAGGCTAATTGAAAAAATAACCTCCGGAGGATACTGAGGGCATTTTCTTCTACATAACTAGGTGCAAAATGGAGAGCACATTTTTTAAAATTGTTTCTTATCCCCAAACTATTATTTCTTGTGGGAGCTGGCTTAATGGTATGGGTAACAATTAGCCAATGTTTTTTGAATGAAAGTATTATTTTCCGTATATTGATCCATCCATCCATCCATTATCTGAACCCGCTTATCCTGAACAGGGTCGCAGGGGGGCTGGAGCCTATCCCAGCATACATTGGGCGAAAGGCAGGAATACACCCTGGACAGGTCGCCAGTCCATCACAGGGCACACACACCATTCACTCACACACTCATACCTATGGGCAATTTAAACTCTCCAATCAGCCTAACCTGCATGTCTTTGGACTGTGGGAGGAAACCGGAGTACCCGGAGGAAACCCACGCAAACACGGGGAGAACATGCAAACTCCAAACAGAGAGGCCCCGGCCAACGGGGATTCAAACCCAGGACCTCCTTGCTGTGAGGCGGCAGTGCACCATCCGTGCCGCCACCCCTGAAGTCTCATATGTAATTGACAGATTTCCGAGTCCACAAAAATCGGATCTTAAGAATGAATGAATTGATCCAGAATATCTACATATGTCAGGTTCTGTCAGGTACGGGGAGACAGAGGAACCAAGCGCAGACTCATGGAGAAAAATAACAGGTTTAATGACACAGGGGGGCAGATCCAGAACACAATCCAGAAAACAGGCAAAGGTCGAGATCCAGGCAGACAGGTAAATGTGGGACAGGCAGAGTTCATAAGTCGAGGAGACAGAAAAACAGAAGCACAAATCCAAGAATCAAAAGAAGACTCAAAAAAGCCAGGTGGAGTTCAAAACCAAAAGATCCAAAAACAGAACTGAACAGAGCGGAGAGGAGCGGGACCGAACAGAACAGAACAGAACAGAACAGAATAGAACAGAACAGATAACAGGCACAGGCACAGGTACAGGGAGCTAGAACTGGGGTGGGAAAATTACATTAGGTCTGGCAGGGGTGTAGGGTTTGATGATTTTTTGTCGGGAAGCTGGGGAAGACCCCTTAACTGCTTGGAAGGCCTGCAGCAATGTTTTGAATTTGATGCGAGCCATGACAGGCAGCCAGTGGAGGGAAGTAAGCAGGGGGGTGATGTGAGCATTTGGGAAGGTTGAAGACCAGACGAGCTGCTGCATTCTGGATAAGTTAGAGGGGTCTGATGGTGGATGCTGGGAGGCCAGCCAAGAGGGAATTGCAGTCGTCCAGGCGGGACAAAACCATCGCTTGGACCAGGAGCTGGGTCGAGTAGAGGGTGAGAAAGGGGCGGATTCGGGAACAGAATACAGAAAGACGAACGAGCAACAAGAAACTAAAAATGACAGGTTTAAATAGACTGGTGATTTACAGATAATGAGACACTGCTGATGTTATCTCTGTATGTCCAACAAACCTGGTTAACCTTTGTATCACAGCAGGATGCTGACTCACAGGTAACTTGCATCACCTGTGGTTTATTCCTATCAGATCTTTATTCAGCAACCAGTGCACTACACCGCCAATGACACAAAACTATTTCCCACATCATTAGCTATCTAAAGACACCAAACACTGTATGTGGAAAACCCATGGTTTATACAGTGCTATTTCAACTCATCAGTTCTGGGAGCATTCCACTGAGGTGGCAGAGTTGCGCAGAGGCAGCACAATGATGGGAGCAATAGTCCTGTATTGATGAGCACTGTCTTTTCATCAAGCCTTGCTGACCCTGTGTCGACATGGTCAACACAGTCTGTTTCCTTTTGGGGGTCTGCAGAGAGGCACACTTATGTACAATGCCCTACAGGGTCTCAGGGGCGCTTGGGCCCTCAGGGGGCTTCTTCGGGCAGAAGCAGTGCGGTTCAGCCTTATTTTTTGTAAAAGCAATGAAAAAATCATTCAGTTTGGTCCACATACAGTGCTCTTGTGCTCACAAAAAATGATTTAAAAAAACAGTATTCTAATTAAATATATATTTTACAGTATTCTGATTTTATTAAATGATTCCACTCTCTTCTACTGTTTCCACTATTCCCTTTATTTAGAACCACAAAAATTGAAACCATATTGAGACATGTATCAAGTACTTCTAACTGCAATATTAAAGTATTATAAAAACGCCGGTGATCTAAACAAATGTTTATATAATATTTCACGATAAATTAGTTACTTGAACCAGTGATTTTGGAAGTGCAACATTTCTTCAAAGATATGCACAATGCATGTTTTGAAGAGGCGAACAGGCTGTGTTTACAAGTACTTCTCGTTTTTAGTGTTGTGTCTAAGGTTTTTAAAATTGAGCACAAACTTAATGTATAATTAATTAAAATAAATGTAGGCTGTAGGCCAATACTTTTTTCTTTTTGGAAAAGTTCATTACCAGTTGCAGACTGCCGCACAAACGATACTTCATGTTAGATTAGGCTCATTGGATTTGAAACAAAACTGTCATTTCCAAAAAACTAGCCACACTGTGCATGTGCTGAAGATCAACCACATATTTTGTGTCTTCTGAAAAAAACATTTCCTCCCCACCAACAGGGCAGAAACCGCAGTGCTCACAGTGACCTGCAGAAAAACTTGCAAACAAGTTGTATCCAGTACATACTGCTATTGAAAAACTAGAGACTTCTGCACCTGTTTTTCTGGACATATTGTTTGGTGTCTGACATATGGAAGAAGCTCCATACCACAGTGTGGAAAGCACTGATATTGAACTGCACAGGACTGGGAGGGAGGGCGGTGGCTGGACGTATATTATCACGGTAGATATGCCCAGGGCCGTATTAAGGTTTTACTCTGTCATAACCACAGGCCATTTCTATGTTTGCAAATACGTACCCATATATGGGCAAAGAGCAGAGTGCTCACGTGTAGCTGGCCGGCTTCTCTGTAAAACATCCTAATATCTTTAAAAAGATTCAGTGGTATCTGGAATTATAATCCTCTGTGCTGGCACTAGCACGGCGACATCTGACCTATTTCACATCCCACCAATAAATTCCAAAAACCAGGGCATCTTCTTCTGCATAACTAGGTGCAGAATGGATAGCAGCATTTTTTGAAATGGTTTCTGAGTATTAAATATTGTGGGAGCTGGCTTAATGGTATGGGTAACAGTAAGCCTATGTTTGTTGAATTAAACTATTATTATTCGTATATTGATGAGTAGCAAATTGTTTTATCTGGAGCATCTTTGAGAGTTGCATTTTCTCCTGGATTAGTTAAGTATTATTTCTTTGCTTGCTGATTCTAAATTCAGTTTAGTTGTCATTATAGTGTTCTGTTGTGTACTTGTTTGTTTGTTAGCTATTACAAGTGGTGTTTATTTAGATTCAGTGAAACTGGGTTAGGTGTTTGTTTCTCTCAGGTAAGCTTGGCTATTAAGTTAGGCTATTGTTTTACTGGCTGGCAGGCCACAGCTTTTGTTGTAGGAGGAGCCAATACTTTGCACCCTGCTCAGGCTATTAGTACTGGCACACCTGAACTCACTTCAGTGTGCATTATTGTTCTGCAGTGGGTTGGTTGCATTTTCTGTATTCGGCGTCAGTGTTATTTAAGCAGTTGTGTAGCGCACCAGCGGCAGCTGTGTGCGGCAGCCTCGGCTACTTGCCTCGGCGTACGAAGTCGCAGGTGTACAAAGTCGGGGGTGTCTATCTACGGGTGTCCATCCAGGCTGTCTGAGAGCCTGATGTTTGATTTTGTTTTTGCTGCCTGCTTTCATTCCACTGTGTAGTATTCCCCTTGTCCTCCCTAGTTCCCTCCATGTGTTTCCTTCCCATCCCTGTCCTCTCTCCTCTCCCCAGGTCCCAGTCAGGTAGAAGGTTCGCCTCCCGCCAACATGGGCAGAATATCTCTAACCTCATCTTCCCTCCCAGATCCCCTGGTATTGATCTCTGTGTGGCTGGTGGCCTCTGGAACTGCCAGTCCGCCGTCCAGAAAGCAGACTTCATATCTGCCTATGCCTCCCACCTCAACCTTGACTTTCTTGCTTTAACTGAAACGTGGCTCTCACCAGAGAACACAGCCACCCCGGCTGCCCTTTCCTCTGCCTTCTCTTTTTCCCACACACCCAGATCCTCTGGCAGAGGAGGTGGCACAGGTCTCCTAATCTCATCCTCATGGAGATCTAGTGTCTTCTCCTCATCCCTCTCCTTCTCCTCTTTTGAATTTCATGCGGTTTCTGTTACTCTGCCGTGCAAACTGTTTGTTATTGTTGTTTATCGCCCCCCGGGTCCTCCTCCTTTTTGGATGAGATGGACATCCTCCTCAGCTCCTCACCTCACCGGGATTAGAACCACCGACCTTGCGTGTCGCAGTCATTTACCTTAACCACAATGCTACAGGCCGCCCCACATAATGTAAAACCTCTGTAGGCTACATAAATTGTATTTAAGACATTTTCACTGCAACACCAAATGACACATGGGTTACAACTAGGTCACTTCTATGTGATAAACTCTAAGCTCAAAAAACACATTTAATTTCACAAAACCACTTCTGTTAGACACACACATACTTTAAGAAGCTATATCTCCTAAATGGATTGACCAAAGTGATACCTAATTGTGTAGCTCTGATCTTCTAGTTTCACATCAAATAAAAATCAGATCTGCACGAAGATACACCATTTACTGCATTGTACGACATTTTGACTTCTTCCTCTCCAATGCTGTCAAAAGCATCCTCTCATGGCACTGGTAACCCAATGAAGTAAACTATCTGATCCCTTTCTGAGGACAAAACCATGTCAGGTCTCAAGGAGGTTGAAACAATAATCGGGAACGTGGAGTTTCCTACCAATATCTGTTAGTAGTTTCCTGTCCATCTACCAGTATGATTTATCTGTGGTTGAACAGCAATACTCTGCCCCTCTTGCATGAAAGCAATCAAACAATTTCCACTATAAGCAGCATGCAAGGTAACCTTGACGTGTTTGCTTTCAAATACTTGACCCAAACAATTAAGAACTTGACATGATTGTGAAAAAATCTAGGGTCCCTAAATAAGAGCAAAAAAAGGAAATGAGGGACCACAGCAAGCGTCCTTTAGGGGAGGGCTCAGTTTATCTTAGAGCTCAGAGGTGTGAGCATCCACTCTGCTCTGTGGAAGGGTGCGTTTGTCTGCGCTGAAGATGGAGAGATGTCTGCTGTTCCTCTCTCTCTCCTCCCTCCTCCTGCTCTCCACAGCCAGTGAGTACCAGCTTCATCCTCCTCTCCTGCTTCTCCACACCCAGTCAGGGTCAGAGACTGGGGGCCAGGGCCAAGGGGTCAGATGGTCTGCTGGTCAAAGGGCTCTCCAGTAAGAGCAGGGTTACAGGCAGCCTGTAAACACCACAGATTACTGGAGGGACATTTCTCTGCATGATTCATTGAGTTTTCATCAAACAAATGTTATTATGAATTATTTAGAAAATGTTTCTGTATTTGATTCATTGAAATTGACACACTCTCTTCACAGCAGTGCTCATTTCCTCCTTACTTTAATAAATTATATATATTTTAAAAAAATTACAGAGAAAAAATTATATATATACATATATATATATATATATATATATATATATATATATATATATATAGTATACAAACACTATTACTAAGTACTAGTGGTAACGCCTGTGGAAACCTTAACTTTCTAAGCAGGGCTAAAGCAACATTGATCCAGAGTCAGACTTCTTCTGGAAATCTTTTAAAATAACAGACTCTGAACAGTTAATATCCTCAACCTCTTCTTATACCAATATATAATAATATTATATGTAATATTATATTTCAAGCTCACTTTGGTTCGAATATGTGGCATGTTTTTTAAAAGCATGTTGTCAACTAAAATCTGAAATCTTTTAAAATAACAGATCCTCAAATCCTAAAATAATATCCTCAACCTTTTTTTTAAAAGCAAGTTGTCAACTAAAATAAAATAAATAAATAAATACGGAAATTTAACAAGAAATTAAAAAAAGATATACTGATAAATAGTGATTGTTTAACGGGCAGGCATTTCATGAAGCACAACTACAGATATGAACTGTTTCCTCATGGTGAAAACAACATTCGACTGAAAACAAAACCATCACAAATGTGAAACATTAAAAACACTTTTTGCTTCATATATAAAATGCAAAGTAGATGCCTACAGGTTTCTAGCCATGGCTAATGTGCAACCCCTGTCCAAGGCCAGGTTTTTTAAAATTAAAACGGGAAATACAGAAGCATTGAACTAAAAATAATACCTAAACATTAAAAAGCGGTACAGATAAAAGACTAAAATAATGACAAACACTAAAATGGGCAAAGACAAAAATCTAAATTTTAATAATACATAAAATCAGTGTTCACAGACTTGCTTCAGTTTCAGCATGTGTGTTTAAAAATCTTGAGCTCTTTCAATGTTTTAATTTCAGATGGTAATGCGTTCCGCAGTTGTATACTTCTTACTGAGAAAGAAGACTGACCAAATGTTGTTCTGCGTTTTGCTGCTCTGTGATTTCCAATTGTTGCACCTCTGATTCCACTGTTTTGTTTGTTTTATTTCTGGGGCAAGGTTGTTCACACTTAAAAATAAGTTTAATAAATGGTACATTTACAAAACTGTCAAAGCATGTTATGTTTCTGTAAAATTAGGCAATGGTGCCTGTTTATATAACGACCTGATGGGTCTAGTTGTTGTTTGGTTGGCCTGGCCCCAAACCGTTATACAGTATGATAAATGAGAAAATATAACGGCATGCATAAACTGCTGTGCTGCCTTAATAGGTATGTAATGTCTAATTAAGCGGAAGCAATTGAAATTTGTTTTGACAGTTTTGCACAACCTCTTTACATGTTTATCGAACTGAAGCTGAGAGTCTAAATTAACACCTAAAAATGTCATTTCATGTACCTCATCTATCTCTTGCTCGTCAATCTTTATTCTTAAAGTTTCATTGAAATGTATTTTTTATTAAAAAGCACATTGAGACCGTCTTATTACAGTTCAAAGTCAGATGATTATTTCAGAGCCACTGTGACACACCAGACATTTATTTTGTGAGCATCTCTGCTGTCATATGAGGGTTTTTTTGCATGCACATATATAATTGTGTCGTCCGCATACATTTGGCATCTAACTCTTTTACAGCTATCAGGTAAGTCATTTACATATAAACTAAAAAGTAAAGGGCCTAAAATTGAACCTTGTGGAATTCCCATTTGGCAAGTTTGGGCAGATGACTGGGTAGAATTTATTCTAACACATTGCTCTCTGTATTCAAGATAAGATCTAAAGCAGGTTATTGCATTGTTTGAAAAATGAAATCGTTGCAGTTTATTTGAAAGAATTTCATGGTTCACAGTACAAAAATACTGCTCCCACTACACTGCCTTCATCTAATGACTGTTTTATAGTTTCAGTGAGGTAACAGTTTGCCAACTCTGTTGAGTACCTTGGTCTGAATTCAAATTGTTTTGGGTGCAGAAGATGATTACTTTCAAGGTAATCAACAAGTTGTTCAGCAACTGTTTTTTCAAGAACCTTTGAGAGTGCTGATAAAATTGAAATTGGTCTGTAGTTACAGACCTGGTCAAGTGCTCCAGACTTGGAATTGGAGTGATAGTTACCGATTTCCAATGCTGAGGAAACTCATTAGTTCTGATTGATAAATTGACCACATGTGTTACTGCCGTTAAGAGAAGAGAACTATGTTTTTTTTTGTAAACAAAATAACAAAATTATCCTTGGCCTTAGATTGCCTTCACTGCGTGATAACCTTACCAGTCTTTCTTTGATCTCCTTCTTTAATAGAAAAGGACGTTGATTTGTCTCTCAGTGTATCTTTTACCTGTACTGGTTGGAAACTTGCTGCCATTTCCTCAGCTGATTGAGTAAAACATTTATTAAATTTGTTTGCAATTTCAATACTATCATTACTAACTCATTTCTATAATCAATTCCACTGTTGATTTTTGTGGGTTAAGCACTCAATTGGCTAAAATAATTTAAGTGCTTCCAAAGTGCCAAGCTTTTCCCCTCTGATTCTGTGATCAACTGCATGAAGTAACATGTTTTTTCATCATATGGCGAATATCCTTATTCTGCCACAGTAAAGCCCTACTACACTGTGGGTGCTTCAATGAGTGTATTTCTGAATCACATCTAAAAAGTGTTTTCGTCATTGTAGTACAGCAGGTATTTAAATCCTGAATTTGTTTAATGTTATCCCAATTAATATTCAGTAATTCATTTTCAAATTGTGTTATTTTATTCTTTGGGATGCCTGTGAACTCTGGATAATTTTCTAACAATTAAAATCATATTATGGTCGGACAGACCTGTAATTAAATTGTACGTCTTTGTCACTCACTCAGTTCTATTTGTGAAGATCAAATCAATAAGGGTTTTAGTGACAAGTAAGTCTTGTTGGTCCTTTAATTATTTGGTGAAAATGATGTTTTGAATACATTGTTCTCAGTTTTTGCTCACTGCTTTTATTCACAAATTTATATTGAAGTCTCCGAAAAAGATAGTTTCACAGCGACAATTTATCTGTTTAATGAATTCATCAAAATCCTGGGAAAATGAAACACCATGTGAGGGAGGATTACATAGTGTCACAAGATTACATTTCATTTTTGTTGACAAGACTACATTAATAGCCACGCATTCTAAAGGTGTGTCCAGATTCATTTGAACAGATTTAAAAGTATCTCTAATATAGATCAACACTCCACCCCCCCTGCCCATCAATCTGTCTTTTCAAAAACAAACAAAATCAGATACATCAATTATATGTGTTGGGATATTACTCTTTAACCAAGATTCACTTCGACACTTCTTTAGAGGAACCATCCTTCCCCATCTGCTGGGGATCACGGCTAAGTGCAGAAGATGCCTCTTCTTTTGAAATCATTTTCACTTTTCCAGTCTTTACCCTGTTACATGTCATTAGGGTGTCTTCCATTTTCCAGATACTTTTATCCAGAGGGAATTAAAGTGTAAACACAGGTGCAAAGATCAGGGAAGGAAGGGCAGTAATTCTCTGGAGAGGGAAAGTATCATGCCGAGAGAGCCAACGTATCTGCAAAACCTCCGTTTTAGGAACCACAGGGGTGTACTGAGCTCCATGGTTGGGTGACCGTTTAACCAGAAAATGCAACAGAATGTTAAAACTGCTATTACCAAACTACAATAAGAATGCACATCATCCCAGTCTAAATAAAAGTTTTACAACTCTTATTTTTTGTACAAAGTAGATCCTGATTACATTTTGACTATGTCCTTTTTTGCAATGGCATGGAACTTCTGATATCTGCAAGTGCTTTTTAATACCATATCAGCATTCTTCTTTCAATTATCAGGGCAGTGAAACAGTTTTTGTGTCTGACAAAGTAAAAGGTTTTTCTCCCCCTTGTGGCCAACGTGTGTCCCTGCAGTCTGTAGGGGCTCCTTCTCCCTGAGAGATGAGCGCTGTCACAGGAGTGTCATCTGCTTAATCAGTCATGTGACAGGCCTCACTGGCAGAGCTCATATCACTGGTGTCCAGTGCACAAAGCAAGGCAGATAGAGCGCACCCTAGTGGTGTCCCTGTGTTACTGCAGACACTGCTGGGGTCATCCTTTGAAGCCACAGGGAATATGGTCCAACAGGTTAACCCCTTCCCCGCCAATTATTTTGGAAAAAACCTGTCATTTTCAGACGATTTTTTTATTTTTTTATATAATATAGTATTTTTTATGCTGATTATGAAAAAGAACTTGTATTTCATTTTTTTCCCATTTTTGTGGTTGAAATTTTATTTTGAAAATAAAAGTGTTTAGACCTGTTTACTCGTCCGTGACTGAAAAAAAACACATTCGGTCAAAACGTATATACTCGTCTCCGCCGGGGAAGGGGTTAAACAGTATTAAAGATCTTTAATCAGTGTTTTTACATGACCATGTGTATCAAGAAGATGTTTCTATCCTGTATAGCATAAAAAATCTATGCATATTCTTCACTTCTTTAGGCCGTGTTGGCCAATGGTAAAAAGCATTCTGCAATCTTGAAGCCTTTCCAGGCGTAGCAGCAAATACCTTTCAGTTTAAGGAAATCTTTCTTGAGTTGTCTTAAATCTGTTCATTCGTGAAGTTAATTTGAGTATTTCTCTCTCTCTCCCTCTCTCCCTCCCTCTCTCTCTCTCTCTCTCTCTCTCTCTCTCTCAGGCAGGGAGGATGTGAGGCTGGTGAATGGTAGCAGCCCCTGTGCTGGGAGAGTGGAGGTTTACCATCGGGGAGAGTGGGGGACAGTGTGTGATGATGACTGGGACATGAGTGGTGCTGGGGTGGTGTGCAGACAGCTGGGCTGTGGAGATGCTGTAGATGCACTAGGAGAGGCTCACTTTGGACCAGGGTCTGGGAGAATATGGATGGTTGCTGTGTGGTGCAGTGGATCAGAATCCTCACTGAAGCAGTGTGGGTCACAAGGATGGGGTAAACATTACTGTAATCATGGAGAGGATGCTGGAGTGATCTGCTCAGGTAGGACTCAGCTCTTACAATAGTCTTATACCAAACGGCACTTTGGATTTAAATGAGGATATGTACATTTTTAAAAGCAAACTTATATTACATGTGTCTAAAACATAGTATTTCATTTTTTATGTTGTGTTATAAACTGATGTGTGCATTGTGCCATTCACTGAACTAACCAGAGTTTGCACAGTTGCAACAGACTCATGTTTATGTTCTGTCTTTTTATGTTGCTCTTATTTTGTAAATGTGATTGGCTCATCTCCTAAAGAGGTTTACAGGTGATTGTCTCACCTCAGACTGCAGTAGACGTGTGATTGGCTCATCTCACACCCTATGTATAATAGCTGTGCAGTCCTGTGTTCAGACAGCTGTGCTGAATGTTGTCTCTGGAATAAGGTGCCGGCCATTGCTAATGATTCTCTCTTTATTCTCTGTTCAACTGCAGGGGTCAGGCTGGTGGGCGGGACTGACCTGTGCTCTGGGAGAGTAGAGGTGCATCATGGGAGCTCCTGGGGCACGGTGTGTGATGCTGACTTTGACCAGCAGGACGCAGAGATTGTGTGCAGGGAGCTGGGCTGTGGGGCTCCTAAAGAGCTGCGCGGGGCAACTGCATTCGGCCAGGGCGATGGCCAGGTGTGGGTAGAGGAGATTCAGTGTAGAGGCAACGAATCTCAGATTAACTTCTGCCCCACAGCACCCTCACAGAACCAACCCTGCACCCATGGAAACGATGTGAGCCTGGTGTGTTCTGGTAAGAGTCTTCTGTGCACTGTGAGAGTTTCTGTGATGCTGGGTGAATATAGCCCCTTAATAGGCCCTATGAGTTTATATTTAACAAGGTCTTTATTCATTATACTGTGAAATGTTACACGTCAGTGTGTGTGAGTTTAATCAAGTGTGGAGTTTGGATGATCTCCCAGATATGTACTTAGAACCATCTCAACATCCTAATTTCCTCTATTCAGGGCAGAACTGTTCTTACATCTGGAAAGGCAAACTTATGTCCTCGGTGACCACTTTATTGGGTAGACCTGTACACCAGCTTGTTCAAGAAAATATTGAATCAGCCAATAATGTGGCAGCACCTAAATGCCTAAAAGAATGCAGACATGGTCGAGAGGTTCAGTTGTTTTTCAGACCAAATATCAGAATGAGGAAGAAATGTGATCTAAGTGACTGGTTGATGTTGGTGCCAGACAGGGTGGTTTGAGTATCTGCTGATCTCCTGGGGGTTTCATGCACAACAGTCTCTAGAGTTTGTGGAGAATGGTGCGAAAAACTAAAAACATCTAGTGAGCAGCAGTTCTGCGGGCAGAAACACCTTGTTAATGAGAGAGGTCAGAGCAGAAAGGCCAGACTGGTCAAAGCTGACAGGAAGTCGACAGTAACGCAAACTACTACACATTACAGCAGTAGAACAGCATCTCTTCACACACAACGTGTCAAACCTCTAAGTAGATAGGCTACAGCAGCAGAAGACCATTAAGTCTAATAAATGCCTAAAACAGTGCTCACTGAGTGTATATAGTGCTATTATTTCAATTTGAGTATCTCTATCTCTCTATCTCTCTTTCTCTCTATCTCTCTCTCTCCCTCTCTCTCTCTCTCTATCTCTCTCTCTCCCTCTCTCTCTCTCTCTCCCACTATCTCTCTATCTCTCTATCTCTCTCTCTCCCTCTCTCTCACTCTCTCTATCTCTCTCTCTCTCTCTCCCTCTCTCTCTCTCCCTCTCTCTCTCTCCCTCTCTCTCTCTCTCTCTCTCTCTCTCTCTCTCAGGCAGGGAGGATGTGAGGCTGGTGAATGGTAGCAGCCCCTGTGCTGGGAGAGTGGAGGTTTACCATCGGGGAGAGTGGGGGACAGTGTGTGATGATCGCTGGGACATGAGAGGTGCTGGAGTGGTGTGCAGACAGCTGGGCTGTGGAGATGCTGTAGATGCACTAGGGGAGGCTCACTTTGGACCAGAGTCTGGGAGAATATGGATGGGTGATGTGTACTGCAGTGGATCAATATCCTCACTGAAGCAGTGTGGGTCACCAGGATGGGGTAAACATTACTGTAATCTTAGAGAGGATGCTGGAGTGATCTGCTCAGGTATGACTCAGCTCTTACAATAGTCTTATACCAAATGGCACTTTGGGTTTAAATGAGGATATGTACATTTTTAAAAGCAAACTTATATTACATGTGTCTAAAACATAGTATTTCATTTTTTATGTTGTGTTATAAGGCGGCACGGATGGTGCAGTGGGTAGCACTGCCGCCTCACAGCAAGGAGGTCCTGGGTTCGAATCCCCGTCGGCCGGGGCCTCTCTGTGCGGAGTTTGCATGTTCTTCCCGTGTCTGCGTGGGTTTCCTCCGGGTACTCCGGTTTCCTCCCACAGTCCAAAGACATGCACGTTAGGCCGATTGGAGAGTCTAAATTGCCCGTAGGCATGAGTGTGTGAGTGAATGGTGCGTGTGCCCTGTGATGGACTGGCGACCTGTCCAGGGTGTATTCCTGCCTTTCGCCCAATGTATGCTGGGATAGGCTCCAGCCCCCCTGCGACCCTGATCAGGATAAGCGGGTTCAGATAATGGATGGATGGATGGATGTTGTGTTATAAACTGATGTGTGCATTGTGCCATTCACTGAACTAACCAGAGTTTGCACAGTTGCAACAGACTCATGTTTATGTTCTGGTTTTCTATGTTGCTCTTATTTTGTAAATGTGATTGGCTCATCTCCTAAAGAGGTTGACAGGTAATTGTCTCACCTCAGACTGCAGTAGACGTGTGATTGGCTCATCTCACACCCTATGTATAATAGCTGTGCAGTCCTGTGTTCAGACAGCTGTGCTGAATGTTGTCTCTGGAATAAGGTGCCAGCCATTGCTAATGATTCTCTCTTTATTCTCTGTTCAACTGCAGAGGTCAGGCTGGTGGGCAGGACTGACCTGTGCTCTGGGAGAGTAGAGGTGCATCATGGGAGCTCCTGGGGCACGGTGTGTGATGCTGACTTTGACCAGCGGGACGCAGAGGTTGTGTGCAGGGAGCTGGGCTGTGGGGCTCCTAAAGAGCTGCGTGGGGCAGCTGCATTCGGCCAGGGTGAGGGCCAGGTGTGGGCAGAGGAGATTCAGTGCAGAGGCAACGAATCTCAGATTAACTTCTGCCCCACAGCACCCTCACAGAATCAACCCTGCTCCCATGGAAACGATGTGGGCCTGGTGTGTTCTGGTAAGAGTCTTCTCTGCACTGTGAGAGTTTCTGTGATGCTGGGTGAATATAGCCCCTTAATGGGCCATATGAGTTTATATTTAACAAGGTCTTTATTCATTATACTGTGAAATGTTACACGCCAGTGTGTGTGAGTTTAATCAAGTGTGGAGTTTGGATGATCTCCCTGATATTACATTACATTACATTATTGGCATTTGGCAGACGCTCTTATCCAGAGCGACGTACAACAAAGTGCATACCCATAACCAGGGATAAGTTCGCTGAAAGACCCTAGAGGGAAGTACAATTTCAACTGCTACCTGTACAACAAAGATAAGGACAAGGGCCATTTTTTTTTTTTTTTTTTGAACAAACAAACAAACAGAGCAAAAGTGACCAAAGTTAACTATCCAAACACTGCTTACCTAGCCACCTAAAAATACTGATTACTGATATGTACCTCGAACCATCTCAACATCCTCATTTCTTCTATTCAGGGTGGAACTGTCCTTACATCTGGGAAAGTCAAACTTCTATACTCGTGACCACTTTATTGGGTAGACCAGTACACCAGCTTGTTAATGCAAATATTGAATCAGCCAATAATGTGGCAGCATCTAAATGCATAAAAGCATGTAGACATGGTGAAGAGGTTCAGCTGTTTTTCAGACCAAATGTCAGAATGGGGAAGAAATGTGATCTAAGTGACTGTTTGATGTTGGTGCCAGACAGGGTGGTTTGAGTATCTGCTGATCTCCTGGGGTTTTCATGCGCAACAGTCTCTAGAGTTTGTGGAGAATGGTGCGATAAACAAAAAACATCCAGGGAGCAGCGGTTCTGCGGACAGAAACACCTTGTTCAAAAGAGAGTTCAAAGGAGAAGGGCCAGACCGGTCGAAGCTGACAGGAAGTCGACAGAAACGCAAACAACCACACATTACGGCAGTGGTATGCAGAAGAGTATCTCTGAACACACAACGTGTCAATCCTTAAAGTGGATAGGCTACAGCAGCAGAAGACCAATAAGTCTTGTGTTACGATCGCTTGTAAATCGTAACATGAAGGACACACACCAGTTTAAGGAATAACAAAATAGAATTTAATAAGACAAAAGATAACAAAATATACAAAAATTAGTAATGAGGTGTGTAGAGCTATGTGTCATGTATTTAATGTAGGTACATAAATTGAATGTGACTGGATACGTGTAAATGTTAGCCAGTCAAACAAAAAGGCTTGTCAGCATTGGAGGAAGCAAGCCCCAACTGCAGGAATGGCAGATGTCTTAAGCCAAAGCCTCCGGCCACAGGTGCACCTCATTAAGCTGATGACCCTCTTGTTCCTCAGCCAGCCACTTGAAAGACAAAAAACAGAAAAACCAGAAACGGATACGAGCGGGCCGTCACACTTGTAAGGCGGAAATTATTAACATCTGGCATTATCACTCAGGGCACTGGTCAACTTGCTGGCTTCCTCTGGTCCTGTGGAATATGTGGTTGTGAAGTAATTTAACCCAGGAGCATGCACCATTAACCCCCACTATCTCCGCACCCCTACGGGCAGGAGCCTGTGGGGGAAGACTCAGGCCTCCAGCCGTAAAACTCGTTACGACGGGGCAACATCCTTTACGGCACGGGAAGGTTTCAGAGGGCATGGCCTGTTAGGCCCTGACCTTCTCCTGAACCCCCCTTCATTGCTCGCTCCCTCTTTACTCAGTCACTAAATTATGTGTACAGCACTGGATGTTTCATGACAAAGTCAGTTTAGATAATATTCATGTTTGGTATTATTCTGATTGTTTCAGTGCGACTGGTGCAATGGTTTCATTTCTGCAACAGCAAACCCTGGACATCATAACCAACCAGGAACCAGGAAAAAACTCTGTGGAGCTCTGCCCCAGTGAAGCCATGTGCTTCAACCCCCCTGCGTTTCCTGGGGAGGCGTGGCTCCAAATTACAGATGGGTGACCCATTTTTAGGGTTAACATCAAAGGCCAGATTTTGGATTTAAGGACAGTAAACTAAGCATTCTGGGAGGATGCAATCAGTCTCTCCCGTGCACACCGTGCACGTAATTTCTATGTACAGGGTGTCTGTAGCCAGACTCCCGTATGTAGCTTTTATTACCAGGTATGACTTTTAAGACTTTGGTTTCCATTGTAATGCTTTTTTGATTTGGAACTAGTGTGTAATTACGTATGTAATCTGCCAGGTAAAATAAATTGTTAAAACTTGATCTGTGTGGTTTCGCTTACTGACACTCAAAGTTATACAGGGAATGCTTGGTTTACCCCCTCGAACTGGTCTAGGGAGGATGAATATTTACGCTTAATGTATCACGGCGTATAGCACCCGTAGACCTATGTTGGTAAATCCCTCGCCTCCGCGTGGTAGTTCATTCATGTCGAGCACAGCCGTAGCTAGGTTGGTCTGCTTGGGTCCCTAGGCTGTAAACAGATATACCCAAGAGTAGCTATTCCTGCGACCTCTGTAATGACTACAGATAGCTAGTCAGTTTGTGAGACGTGCACATAACGCGCGATGTGACATGCGGCGGTACCAGCAGAGGACTGTTCGGAGAGTAAATCTCAGTACAGGATTCCTATAGCGATCAAGTCAAAATTATCAATAAGAAATCTACCTAATGTGGATAACTAATCTAAATTATTATTCTAAAATGGAGTCAGATAAACGAAGGTGAATCTATTGGCCCTATTGTGGAGATTCTTGTTCAGCCCGGACCAGTGAAGGGTGGAAGGCAGAGTGGTACTACTGCCTTTGTATCATGATTTATTTATTGGCTGATCTAGAATCTCCGCATAGGGGCCACTAATTTTTAACCCTATTAGTATTCTTTCAGCAACACCAGAAGGACGAGCACGCTGATACCTTCAGCCCTCGCTAAATTCCGTCGTTGGGTTAGCGTGGGGTTCTACAGTCTAAAAAATAAGTCTAATAAATACCTCTGTTGCACAAGTGGGGTGACATTGGCTCAGGAGGTATGAGCAGTTGTCAGGCAGTCGGAGTGTTGCTGTATCAATCCCCGCTCTGGGTGTGTCGAAGTCTCAAGACTGAGCAAGACACCCCCATTTGCTCTTGAAAAGCTGGTTGGTGCCTTGCATGGCAGCCAATCGCTGTTGGTGCAAGAACAAAAACAAAAGAGCCAGGGGTATATCACACTCGAAAAATATAAGAAATAACATTAAGTGCTTTGATAGCCTTTTTGTTTGTTGAATTAGAAAGTAGTTTCACATATCGTTCAACATCTTTCATGAAAACAACAAAGTAAGGTTTTTTATTACTAAATTTACATTTATGAATGAAACATTTTGCCAGCATCAATATCAAATTTATTTTTCCCAAAATAAATTAAATTATTTAAAGATATTGTCAATGAAAAATCTGCAAAGGTCTACTGAAATCAGTAGTAAAAGAGTCATAATACTACAACGACAAAGAGCAAAAACAGAAAAAGCAATAAAAACGCCCCAAAAAAGTTGCAGCGTTGTGATCTGCACTGCCATTGGAAAACCCTGTTTTTTGTTTTTCACGTCAGATTATATATTATTTGTTTTATGCTAAAAATAGCTACAATGGGGAACCTGACAGACGCGCCACATCGGTTGCAGGTTGCCATCGATAGGCCACTGATTACTGAATCTTGAGTTTCATTAACAATAAAAAACGCATGGTGGTTGGTCTCGCTTTCTTGCTTTTTATATGAAATTTGCACAAGAGGGCATCGAAGAAACACGATCATGAAAGTATTACATATATCCTTTCTTTAGTTTTGGATAGGTAAGCGTTTTAAATGTATTGTCCTGTTTTCAACCGGTTGAGAATGTTCTCCTTGCAGTGCATCACATGAGGACGTTAGCTAGCTAGATAATTTGGTTTCATAAGGACGTTAACTTAAATGTATGGGTGTTTTTATCTTAACTTGGCTAGCTAGCAAGCAAAAATTTTTATTGGATAAGCCAGCATCCTTACCTTAGCTATCGATCATAGTTGAAATAGTAAGTTAGCTAGCGTTTGAAAACTCACAGCGCGAGCGTCTATCATGGAGGTAGCTATGGTAACAAACCACAATGTGTGGAAAGTGGGGACACGGTCTGTCAATCATAGCTAATTGATGTACATTTGTTTTATTGTTTAACTGGCAAGTGTCACATTCAACCACCATGTTACTGTTTAAATCAACAGAATGCAGGTCCTCTCTGTTCTGATAGAATGGGAAATCATAATGCTTTAGCTCTTAGCCGTAACCCTAACCAGCTCCACTGCAGTCATATCTGCATTACAATAGCACAGGGGTGTCTAATTTTATCTGTAAAGGGCCAAGGTGGGTTCAGGTTTTTGTTTTAGCCCGTCATAATCGGGGTATCGTAGTGCTGGGCAAAAACAAGAACTCACGCTCACACCGGTCCTTTTTGGATAAGATTGGGGGCGACATTGGCTCAGGAGGTAAGAGCAGTCGTCTGGCAGTCGGGGGGTTGCTGGGTGATCCCCTGGGTGTGTCGAAGTGTCCCTGAGCAAGACACCTAACCCCCAGATGCTTCTGATTAGCTGGCTGGTGCCTTGCATGGTAGCCATTTGCTGTTGGTGTGTGTGTGTGTGTGTGAATGGATGAATGAGAACCATCAATTATACAGCGCTTTGGATGAAGGCACTAAATAAATGCAGACCATTTGCCATTTGATTGGACACCCCTGATCTAGCAGTTAGAGCGTTGACCCCGCCCACACCTACTCTGAGGGGGTCACATGGTTTCCCAGTACATGGATGAGTGAAATGCGCTCAGCTGAATACCAGGTTAAAGCTCGTTTGCACTGTATGTTTGATGAGAACATTATTATGAGGGAGAAGCTCAGTCTGTTCTCTGTCTTACAGAGACACCCCAGGCTGTCTTGACGGTCTCTCCACATGGGCGGATATATAGAGGACAAGCTGTCAGTCTCTCTTGTGAGGTCACAGTGCCCTCTGCTGGCTGGGAATATTACTGGTACAAAGGAGATGGATCAAGTGGCACTGCCCTCATTGCCAGTACAGCTGAAGGCTCGTACACCCTCAGTGCTGCAGCTCTTGCACACACCGGGGAGTACAGCTGCAGAGCAGGGAGGAGCAACCCAGTCTGGTACACAGAGTACAGTCACCCTGTCCACAAACAGGTAACAGGTGAGTGCTGTTACACAGAGCACAGTCATCCTGTCCACATACAGGTAACAGGTGAGTGCTGGTACACAGAGTACAGTCACCCTGTCCACATACAGGTAACAGGTGAGTGCTGTTACACAGAGTACAGTCATCCTGTCCACATACAGGTAACAGGTGAGGGCTGACTGATATTCTTCTGTGTGTAAAACTTGCAAGGTCCCATAATGCAGTGGGTATTACTGAAAAACCACATAAATTCTGGTCATTCTGGTATCCTGTTTGTTCCATAACTGCCAACATACTTTTCCGGTATTCATTATTGAATGTCTTTTCTAAATAGTATTCCTAAAAGAATTCCAGCTGCCTTTATCCCTCTGTGAGGGTGATTTGTTTTCTCCACAGTCATAAATACACTGGTGTGAAAACGGAACAGTGACCCAGTCTGTCTGCTTCCCACAGCACTGCCTAAGGCCACTCTGGATGTAGAGCCAAAATGGTGTCCACTGTACACTGTATTACAGTACACGGCATTCACTTACTGTAGCAGATGCATTACAGTACACTGCATTCACTTACTGTAGCAGATGCATTACAGTACACTGCATTCACTTACTGTAGCAGATGCATTACAGTGCACTGCATACACTGTAGCAGATGCATTACAGTACACTGCATACACTTACTGTAGCAGATGCATTACGGTACACTGCCTACACTTACTGTACCAGATGCATTACAGTACACTGCATTCACTTACTGTAGCAGATGCATTACAGTACACGGCATAAACTTACTGTAGCAGATGCATTACAGTACACTTACTGTAGCAGATGCATTACAGTACACTGCATACACTTACTGTAGCAGATGCATTGCAGTGCACTTACTGTAGCAGATGCATTACAGTACACTGCATTCACTTACTGTAGCAGATGCATTACAGTACACTTTCTGTAGCAGATGCATTACAGTACACTTACTGTAGCAGATGCATTACAGTACACTTACTGTAGCAGATGCTTATGTTCAGAGTGACGTTCAGCACAGGAGCAATGTATAGCAGTATGCATCCCTCATCTCTGTGTCTCCACAGGCAGAGTGATGTGTGGTCTGGGTGCTGCTCCTCTCCTGCTGGCCACCATTGTACTGTGTGTGAAATGGTACAGGAGACCAGGTGATGTGCTTTCACTGGGATGCACACTTACTCTCTAAAACATGATGTGTGTTTCAGGGCTCAGGCTGCAGCTCTGCTCACTCACAGTTATCTCTCATCTGTTGTGATGCTACACTGGAGGGAATGTGGAAATTGCCATATAAAACACACAGAGGCTGGGTCCGTGTACTTATGTGAAATGAGAATGAAGCCTGAGAGCTCAGGACTCTTTTTTCATCATTGTGATGTTTCTCAGCTTGCAGGAGGGGAAATTGGGGGTGCAGTCATTTTAGGGAATGGGAACAGGAAGATGTTGTGTCTTTAGAGCGCAGCATCTGTACGATATGAGCAGAGTTTCTGATTCACCTGGGCTGCACTTGTGATCCTCGTGTAGTTAGTTTGCTTTGATTGCTTTATGTTTGTTCTACGTTAGGTCACTGAACTTTATGCTTGATGCAGTAAATTGACGTAAATTGACTGAAATTGAATATGTATGTCACCATGTGTCTGTATGTATTAAATTGGATAGATGTTAAACTCTGTGTTACATTATTTTTAAAGTGTAATGTAGCTGTGTTACTCTTCCCCTACAATAGCGGGTTAAGATAATGGATGGATGGAAATTGGTAACGTTAGAAGGTTTATTATGTTAACTCCTCCATTTTACAATTGCCTAACTTCACCATTCTATGCTCGACATATATAGAATATATATCACTGACATTATAACTGATGTTCAAACCCTGAAGTCCATCCATCCATCCATCCATCCTTTATCTGAACCCGCTTATCCTGAACAGGGTCGCAGGGTGGCTGGAGCCTATCCCAGCATACATTGGGCAAAAGGCAGGAATACACCCTGGACAGGTCGCCAGTCCATCGCAGGGCACACACACCATTCACTCACACACTCATACCTACGGGCAATTTAAACTTTCCAATCAGCCTAACCTGCATGTCTTTGGACTGTGGGAGGAAACCGGAGTACCCGGAGGAAACCCACGCAGACACGGGGAGAACATGCAGACTCCACACAGAGAGGCCCTGGCCGATGGGGATTCAAACCCAGGACCTCCTTGCTGTGAGGCGGCAGTGCACCATCCGTGCCGCCACCCCTGAAGTCTCATATGTAATTGACAGATTTCCGTGTCCACAAAAATCGGATCTTAAGAATGAATGAATTGATCCAGGATATCTATATCTGTCAGGTTCTGTCAGGTACGGGGAGACAGAGGAACCAAGCGCAGACTCAGGGAGAAAAATAGCAGGTTTAATGACACAGGGGGGCAGATCCAGAACACAATCCAGAAAACAGGCAAGGTCGAGATCCAGGCAGACAGGTAAATGTGGGACAGGCAGAATTCATAAGTGGAGGAGACAGAAAAACAGAAGCACAAATCCAAGAATCAAAAGGAGACTCAAAAAAGCCAGGTGGAGTTCAAAACCAAAAGATCCAAAAACAGAACTGAACAGAGCGGAGAGGAGCAGGACCGAACAGAACAGAACAGAACAGAACAGAACAGAACAGATAACAGGCACAGGTACAGGGAGCTAGAACTGGGGTGGGGAAAATTACATTAGGTCTGGCAGGGGTGTAGGGTTTGATGATTTTTTGTAGGCAAGCTGGGGAAGACCCCTTAACTGCTTGGAAGGCCAGCAGCAATGTTTTGAATTTGATGCGAGCCATGACAGGCAGCCAGTGGAGGGAAGTAAGCAGGGGGGTGATGTGAGTATTTGGGAAGGTTGAAGACCAGACGAGCTGCTGCATTCTGGATAAGTTAGAGGGGTCTGATGGTGGATGCTGGGAGGCCAGCCAAGAGGGAATTGCAGTCGTCCAGGCGGGACAAAACCATCGCTTGGACCAGGAGCTGGGTCGAGTAGAGGGTGAGAAAGGGGCGGATTCGGGAACAGAATACAGAAAGACGAACGAGCAACAAGAAACTAAAAATGACAGGTTTAAATACACTGGTGATTTCCAGATAATGAGACACTGCTGATGTTTTCTCTGTATGTCCAACAAACCTGGTTAACCTTTGTATCACAGCAGGATGCTGACTCACAGGTAACTTGCATCACCTGTGGTTTATTCCTATCAGATCTTTATTCAGCAACCAGTGCACTACACCGCCAATGACACAAAACTATTTCCCACATCATTAGCTATCTAAAGACACCAAACACTGTATGTGGAAAACCCATGGTTTATACAGTGCTATTTCAACTCATCAGTTCTGGGAGCATTCCACTGAGGTGGCAGAGTTGCGCAGAGGCAGCACAATGATGGGAGCAATAGTCCTGTATTGATGAGCACTGTCTTTTCATCAAGCCTTGCTGACCCTGTGTCAACATGGTCAACACAGTCTGTTTCCTTTTGGGGGTCTGCAGAGAGGCACACTTATGTACAATGCCCTACAGGGTCTCAGGGGAGCTTGGGCCCTCAGGGGGCTTCTTCGGGCAGAAGCAGTGCGGTTCAGCCTTATTTTTTGTAAAAGCAATGAAAAAATCATTCAGTTTGGTCCACATACAGTGCTCTTGTGCTCACAAAAAATGATTTAAAAAAACAGTATTCTAATTAAATATATATTTTACAGTATTCTGATTTTATTAAATGATTCCACTCTCTTCTACTGTTTCCACTATTCCCTTTATTTAGAACCACAAAAATTGAAACCATATTGAGACATGTATCAAGTACTTCTAACTGCAATATTAAAGTATTATAAAAACGCCGGTGATCTAAACAAATGTTTATATAATATTTCACGATAAATTAGTTACTTGAACCAGTGATTTTGGAAGTGCAAGATTTCTTCAAAGATATGCACAATGCATGTTTTGAACAGGCGAACAGGCTGTGTTTACAAGTACTTCTCGTTTTTAGTGTTGTGTCTAAGGTTTTTAAAATTGAGCACAAACTTAATGTATAATTAATTAAAATAAATGTAGGCTGTAGGCCAATACTTTTTTCTTTTTGGAAAAGTTCATTACCAGTTGCAGACTGCCGCACAAACGATACTTCATGTTAGATTAGGCTCATTGGATTTGAAACAAAACTGTCATTTCCAAAAAACTAGCCACACTGTGCATGTGCTGAAGATCAACCACATATTTCCTGTCTTCTGAAAAAAACATTTCCTCCCCACCAAGAGGGCAGAAACCACAGTGCTCACAGTGACCTGCAGAAAAACTTGCAAACGAGTTGTATCCAGTACATACTGCTATTGAAAAACTAGAGACTTCTGCACCGGTTTTTCTGGACATATTGTTTGGTGTCTGACATATGGAAGAAGCTCCATACCACAGTGTGGAACCCACTGATATTGAACTGCACAGGACTGGGAGGGAGGGCGATGGCTGGACGTATATTATCACGGTAGATATGCCCAGGGCCGTATTAAGGTTTTACTCTGTCATAACCACAGGCCATTTCTATGTTTGCAAATACGTACCCATATATGGGCAAAGAGCAGAGTGCTCACGTGTAGCTGGCCGGCTTCTCTGTAAAACATCCTAATATCTTTAAAAAGATTCAGTGGTATCTGGAATTATAATCCTCTGTGCTGGCACTAGCACGGCGACATCTGACCTATTTCACATCCCACCAATAAATCCCAAAAACCAGGGCATCTTCTTCTGCATAACTAGGTGCAGAATGGATAGCAGCATTTTTTGAAATGGTTTCTGAGTATTAAATATTGTGGGAGCTGGCTTAATGGTATGGGTAACAGTAAGCCTATGTTTGTTGAATTAAACTATTATTATTCGTATATTGATGAGTAGCAAATTGTTTTATCTGGAGCATCTTTGAGAGAGACTAACAAAGGTGTGTGTGCAGACACCAGCCACAAGCAAAGGAGGATAAACTGGCACATCACACCACTGTATTTTTAATAAAAATGTGTTGTTGGATTTTGTACTTGTGACAATAATTAATCCCACCAATCTTCAACATCTTATTAGTCTTACAATAATAACAATTTTATTATTATTATTTTCAATGTAAATACATGTTTACAGACCATTGGTTTGAATAGGCAACAGTACCTGCCTTAAAACAAAAATGTGCTCTTCAAAGTCCCATTCAGCTGGCAGATTTCAGTAAAGGATTCATTAATGTGCTGCTTTCATGAATGAAAGCTCTAGATGACATGAAATGGTGGTCAGAAGTCTATGCAAAATGCCTCAACTTCCAATGGGGGTTACATCCCCTCAGAACCGCCCCCATTTGTGTCCCTACCAATGTGAAAATCAAACCTACACCCTTGGACTCTTCCCAGTCCCTGTCAAGAGACACCAATGCTCTACAAAGCTCCTCTCAGAGACTGGGAACAGATGTTGTGTCAATTTGAACTGATTTGTTTATTAGGGCATTGGCTTCTTCCTCCTCTATTTCTGCACTGCATGGAGGCTGTCTGTGAGGCTGGCGTTGGTGTTGTCTGTGGGCCTGTCTGTGAGGCTGGCATTGGGTCTCTGTGGGCCTGTCTGTGTGGCTGGCATTGGGTCTCTGTGGGCCTGTCTGTGAGGCTGGCATTGGGTCTCTGTGGGCCTGTCTGTGAGGCTGGCATTGGGTCTCTGTGGGCCTGTCTGTGAGGCTGACTGGGGCCTGACTGGCACTGGTGTGGAGGCTGACTGATCCCCCTCTACAAAAGCAAATGCCATTCCAAGATGAGATTTCATCTTTCATATTATTCATATTAGTTTAGGACACAAATTGAATCACTCAGGTCTTAATAATAAAATACCATATTGGTAAAATCATAATTAAGCACCTATAAATTTTAGAGCATGTTTTCCCATTCATAGTCACTGATGAATCAAATTAACTCTTTATTACAGTTTCTGAAGTAGCCTAAATAATATGCACACTTCACATTACATAATCTAAAACATATTACCTACCTGAATTGTATTTAAGACATTTTCACTGCAACACCAAATGACACATGGGTTTGCTAAATTAACAGAAATGCATTCGATATGGATGCAATAACTTTACGTTGTTCAACGCCAAATCTGACGGAGACAAACAGTGGATTCAGTGGTTTCTCCTGTTCGCCTATAGCCTAAAAAGCAAAGTGGCTTCACAACGTCGATCGCCTTTGCTTTTACTTTCGTCAAGCCGTTCAGTTTGTGACGGCTAATGAATTGAACCGAATTTCAATTTCATAAATTGGTAACGTTAGAAGGTTTATTATGTTAACTCCTCTATCCATCCATCCATCCATCGCGGTTCAAGCTGACCCCTTGACTGCTTGGAAGGCTAGCACCAATGTTTTGAATTTGATGTGAGCCATGATAGGCAGCCAGTGGAGGGAAGTAAGCAGGTGACGTACAGTTGATTAGACTAAGCAGGAGACAATCCTCCCCTGCAGCAATGCAGGGTTAAGGGCCTTGCTCAAGGGCTTATTATCTTATTGTGGCTACACCAGGATTAGAACCACCGACCTTGCGTGTCGCAGTCATTTACCTTAACCACAATGCTGCAAGCCGCCCCACATAATGTAAAACCTCTGTTGGCTACATAAATTGTATTTAAGACATTTTCACTGCAACACCAAATGACACATGGGTTACAACTAGGTCACTTCTCTGTGATAAACTCTAAGCTCAAAAAACACATTTCATTTCACAAAACCACTTCTGTTAGACACACACATACTTTAAGAAGCTATATCTCCTAAATGGATTGACCAAAGTGATACCTAATTGTGTAGCTCTGATCTTCTAGTTTCACATCAAATAAAAATCAGATCTGCACGAAGATACACCATTTACTGCATTGTACGACATTTTGACTTCTTCCTCTCTAATGCTATGTCAAAAGCATCCTCTCATGGCACTGGTAACCCAATGAAGTAAACTATCTGATCCCTTTCTGAGGACAAAACCATGTCAGGTCTCAAGGAGGTTGAAACAATAATCGGGAACGTGGAGTTTCCTACCAATATCTGTTAGTAGTTTCCTGTCCATCTACCAGTATGATTTACCTGTGGTTGAACAGCACTACTCTGCCCCTCTTGCATGAAAGCAATCAAACAATTTCCACTATAAGCAGCATGCAAGTTAACCTTGACGTGTTTGCTTTCAAATACTTGACCCAAACAATTAAGAACTTGACATGATTGTGAAAGAAAAAAATCTAGGGTCCCTAAATAAGAGCAAAAAAGGGAAATGAGGGACCACAGCAAGCTTCCTTTAGGGGAGGGCTCAGTTTATTTTAGAGCTCAGAGGTGTGAGAATCCACTCTGCTCTGTGGAAGGGTGCGTTTGTCTGCGCTGAAGATGAAGAGATGTCTGCTGTTCCTCTCTTTCTCCTCCCTCCTCCTGCTCTCCACAGCCAGTGAGTACCAGCTTCATCCTCCTCTCCTGCTTCTCCACACCCAGTCAGGGTCAGAGATTGGGGGCCAGGGCCAAGGGTTCAGAGGGTCTGCTGGTCAAAGGGCTCTCCAGTAAGAGCAGGGTTACAGGCAGCCTCTAAACACCACAAATTACTGGAGGGACATTTCTCTGCCTGATTCATTGAGTTTTCATCAAACATGTTATTATGAATTATTTAGAAAATGTTTCTGTATTTATTTGACATACTCTCTTCACAGCAGTGCATTTGAGTTCCTCATGAGAGCACTTTAATAAATTATTTTAAAAAATATATATTAAAAAAAATGACAAAAAAAAAAAGTATACAAACACTAACAAGTACTAGTGGTAACGCCTGTGGAAACCTTAACTTTCTAAGCAGGGCTAAAGCAACTTTGATCCAGAGTCAGACTTCTTATGAAGATCTTTTAAAATAACAGACTCTGAAAAGTTAATATCCTCAACCTCTTCTTATACAAATATATAATAATAATATATGAAATATTACTTAAAGCTCACATTGGTTTGAATATGTGGCATGGTTTTTTTTAAAGCATGTTGTCAACTAAAATTAAAAAAATTAATCTGGAAATTTAACAAGTGAAAAAAGATATACTGATAAATAGTGATTAACGGGCAGGCATTTCATGAAGCGCAACTACAGATATGAACTGTTTCCTCATGGTGAAAACAACATTTGACTGAAAACAAAACCATCACAAATGTGAAACATTAAAAACACTTTTTGCTTTATATATAAAAAATGCAAAGTAGATGTGTTATGTTCGGCTCTGAGAACCCAAACGCAGACCACAGGATAATCCAAAATTGTTGTTTATTTGTACGAAGTCGTAGCCAGGAGATCCAATACAATGACAAAAACGAAAGGCAAAAGAATAGTCGAGAACTGGTGAGGGGGGGTCAAAAATCCGGAAAATCAAAAGGCTAAAGTACAGAAGGGCGAAGGCCAAAATCGAAGTCCGAAAACAAAGCAGAATGTCAAAAAACCAGAAAAGCAGAAAGGCAAACGAAACAAAAGGGCAAGGCAGGCTCGGAAATCAAAAGGCAAAGGGGCGCCTATCAAGAATTAGGCTTACGAAGTTTTCCGCACTAAGACTGATCAACGTTCTGACAAGGAACAATACAGAGACTGAGGTTTAAATAAATGAAGGAAGGTGACAATCTTCTGCATAACTAGGTGCAGAATGGGTAGCAGCATTTTTTGAAATGGTTTCTGAGTATTAAATATTGTGGGAGCTGGCTTAATGGTATGGGTAACAGTAAGCCTATGTTTGTTGAATTAAACTATTATTATTCGTATATTGAGGAGTAGCAAATTGTTTTATCTGGAGCATCTTTGAGAGAGACTGACAAAGGTGTGTGTGCAGACACCAGCCACAAGCAAAGGAGGATAAACTGGCACATCACACCACTGTATTTTTAATAAACATGTGTTGTTGGATTTTGTACTTGTGACAATAATTAATCCCACCAATCTTCAACATCTTATTAGTCTTACAATAATAACAATTTTACTATTATTATTTTCAATGTAAATACATGTTTACAGATCATTGGTTTGAATAGGCAACAGTACCTGCCTTAAAACAAAAATGTGCTCTTCAAAGTCCCATTCAGCTGGCAGATTTCAGTAAAGGATTCATTAATGTGCTGCTTTCATGAATGAAAGCTCTAGATGACATGAAATGGTTGTCAGAAGTCTATGCAAAATGCCTCAACTTCCAGTGGGGGTTACATCCCCTCCGAATCTCTCCCATTTGTGTCCCTACCAATGTGAAAATCAAACCTACGCCCTTGGACTCTTCCCAGTCCCTGTCAAGAGACACCAATGCTCTACAAAGCTCCTCTCAGAGACTGGGAACTGATGTTGTGTCAATTTGAACTGATTTGCTTAATAGGGCATGGGCTTCTTCCTCCTCTATCTCTGCACTGCATGGAGGCTCTCTGTGAGGCTGGCGTTGGTGCTATCTGTGGGCCTGTCTGTGAGGCTGGCGTTGGTGCTATCTGTGGGCCTGTCTGTGAGGCTGGCATTGGGTCTCTGTGGGCCTGTCTGTGTGGCTGGCATTGGTGCTATCTGTAGGCCTGTCTGTGTGGCTGACTGGGGCCTGACTGGCACTGGTGTGGAGGCTGACTGATCCCCCTCTACAAAAGCAAATGCCATTCCAAGATGAGATTTCATCTTTCATATTCTTCATATTAGTTTAGGACACAAATTGAATCACTCAGGTCTTAATAAAATACCATATTGGTAAAATCATAATTAAGCACCTATAAAATTTAGAGCATGTTTTCCCATTCATAGTCACTGATTAATCAAATTAACTCTTTATTACAGTTTCTGAAGTAGCCTAAATAATATGCACACTTCACATTACATAATCTAAAACATATTACCTACCTGAATTGTATTTAAGACATTTTTCAAGCTGACCCCTTGACTGCTTGGAAGGCTAGCACCAATGTTTTGAATTTGATGTGAGCCATGACAGGCAGCCAGTGGAGGGAAGTAAGCAGGTGACGTACAGTTGATTAGACTAAGCAGGAGACAATCCTCCCCTGCAGCAATGCAGGGTTAAGGGCCTTGCTCAAGGGCTTATTATCTTATTGTGGCTACACCGGGATTAGAACCACCGACCTTGCGTGTCGCAGTCATTTACCTTAACCACAATGCTACAAGCCGCCCCACATAATGTAAAACCTCTGTTGGCTACATAAATTGTATTTAAGACATTTTCACTGCAACACCAAATGACACATGGGTTACAACTAGGTCACTTCTATGTGATAAACTCTAAGCTCAAAAAACACATTTCATTTCACAAAACCACTTCTGTTAGACACACACATACTTTAAGAAGCTATATCTCCTAAATGGATTGACCAAAGTGATACCTAATTGTGTAGCTCTGATCTTCTAGTTTCACATCAAATAAAAATCAGATCTGCACGAAGATACACCATTTACTGCATTGTACGACATTTTGACTTCTTCTTCTCTAATGCTATGTCAAAAGCATCCTCTCATGGCACTGGTAACCCAACTATCTGATCCCTTTCTGAGGACAAAACCATGTCAGGTCTCAAGGAGGTTGAAACAATAATCGGGAACTTGGAGTTTCCTACCAATATCTGTTAGTAGTTTCCTGTCCATCTACCAGTATGATTTACCTGTGGTTGAACAGCACTACTCTGCCCCGCTTGCATGAAAGCAATCAAACAATTTCCACTATAAGCAGCATGCAAGTTAACCTTGACGTGTTTGCTTTCAAATACTTGACCCAAACAATTAAGAACTTGACATGATTGTGAAAGAAAAAAATCTAGGGTCCCTAAATAAGAGCAAAAAAGGGAAATGAGGGACCACAGCAAGCTTCCTTTAGGGGAGGGCTCAGTTTATTTTAGAGCTCAGAGGTGTGAGAATCCACTCTGCTCTGTGGAAGGGTGCGTTTGTCTGCGCTGAAGATGAAGAGATGTCTGCTGTTCCTCTCTTTCTCCTCCCTCCTCCTGCTCTCCACAGCCAGTGAGTACCAGCTTCATCCTCCTCTCCTGCTTCTCCACACCCAGTCAGGGTCAGAGATTGGGGGCCAGGGCCAAGGGTTCAGAGGGTCTGCTGGTCAAAGGGCTCTCCAGTAAGAGCAGGGTTACAGGCAGCCTCTAAACACCACAGATTACTGGAGGAACATTTCTCTGCCTGATTCATTGAGTTTTCATCAAACATGTTATTATGAATTATTTAGAAAATGTTTCTGTATTTATTTGACATACTCTCTTCACAGCAGTGCATTTGAGTTCCTCATGAGAGCACTTTAATAAATTATTTTAAAAAATATATATTAAAAAAAAAGACAAAAAAAAAAGTATACAAACACTAACAAGTACTAGTGGTAACGCCTGTGGAAACCTTAACTTTCTAAGCAGGGCTAAAGCAACATTGATCCAGAGTCAGACTTCTTATGAAGATCTTTTAAAATAACAGACTCTGAAAAGTTAATATCCTCAACCTCTTCTTATACAAATATATAATAATAATATATGAAATATTACTTAAAGCTCACATTGGTTTGAATATGTGGCATGGTTTTTTTTAAAGCATGTTGTCAACTAAAATTAAAAAAATAAATCTGGAAAAAAGATATACTGATAAATAGTGATTGTTTAACGGGCAGGCATTTCATGAAGCACAACTACAGATATGAACTGTTTCCTCATGGTGAAAACAACATTTGACTGAAAACAAAACCATCACAAATGTGAAACATTAAAAACCCTTTTTGCTTTATATATAAAAAATGCAAAGTAGATGTGTTATGTTCGGCTCTGAGAACCCAAACGCAGACCACAGGATAATCCAAAATTGTTGTTTATTTGTACGAAGTCGTAGCCAGGAGATCCAATACAATGACAAAAACGAAAGGCAAAAGAATAGTCGAAAACTGGTGAGGGGGGGTCAAAAATCCGGAAAATCAAAAGGCTAAAGTACAGAAGGGCGAAGGCCAAAATCGAAGTCCGAAAACAAAGCAGAATGTCAAAAAACCAGAAAAGCAGAAAGGCAAATGAAACAAAAGGGCAAGGCAGGCTCGGAAATCAAAAGGCAAAGGGGTGCCTATCAAGAATTAGGCTTACGAAGTTTTCCGCACTAAGACTGATCAACGTTCTGACAAGGAACAATACAGAGACTGAGGTTTAAATACATGAAGGAAGGTGACAATCTAGGCGGGGCTGGGGAAAAGGTGGGCTAAACAAATAGACAACAGGTGGGGAAACGTAATTGGGTAATAACATCATAACAGGAGGGAGACGAAAACGCAGACTGGATGCACGTAACCAACATGTAAAACATACAGCTCCAGGTTAGGGAGTAGACATTTGCATAGCTTGAAGACGTAGTGATAGTTAGAGACAGGTGCAAACACTTTGCTGAAACTAAACAAGTAATCAGGGATAGCATAGGGAGGCGGAGTTACAGAAAAGTGCAGAAATACTAAGAGATTGCGTTAGTGAGTTAGTCTCCCCCTCTCCGAACCTCCACCTCACGCTCATGACTACTGTCTGTTCTGGCTCCACGGTGGTGGAACGAACTCCCCGTTCAGGTCAGAACTGTAGAATCTCTCCCCACCTTCAAGCGCAAACTGAAGACGCACCTCTTCAAGCAGCACCTCTCCCAATCCCTCCCTACCTCCCTGTGAACCTTAATTGTTGTCTTTGTGATTTACTTTGTGTTTTGATATTTTTAGTTGGCTAGGTAAGCAGTATGTGGATAGTTAAGTTTGGTCACTTTTGCTTTGTTGTTTGTTTATTTGTTGATTTAAAAATAATAAATGAATAGATATAGGCACTGGTCCTTATCTTTGTTGTACGGGTAGCAATTGAGATTGTACTTCCCTCTAGGGTCTTTCAGCGCACTTATCCCTGGTTATGGGGATGCACTTTGCTGTACGTCGCTCTGGATAAGAGCGTCTGCCAAATGCCAATAATGTAATGTAATGTAATATTTCTAAACTACCCAATAAAAGTGATTGTTAGTTAGTTAGTTAGTTAGACAGACAGTAAGTATATCAAACGGATTAGTTCTGTACAAAACCTAGATAAGTAGTAGTTAGTAAGAATCGTGCTTTACAACATTTAACTACCAAGAAAAAGCCGGAAGTAAGAATCGCGAGTTGGGAAGGAATTTCTTGAAAACCCGAAAATACCGTAAACCCGAATAGTGGGACACGCAGACAGGGGAGTGACCAGGCTGGTAAACATTCAGACGCAGACATAACAGGGGAAGACAAATGAGAACTGTAATGGAAAACACTAACCGATGAGCTATGAATAATTAACAAGAATAAACATGAATACCTACAGGACAAATACAGAAACATTTCAAGATGCCATGCATACAGGTTTCTAGCCATGACTAATTTGCAACCCCTGTCCCGGGCCAAATTTTTAAAAGTTAAAACAGGAAATACAGAAGCAGTGAACTTCAAATAATACCTAAATATTAAAAAGTGGTACAGATAAAAGACTAAAATAAGGACAAACACTAAAATAAGGGCAAAGACAAAAATCAAAATGTTAATAATACATAAAATCAGTGTTCACAGACTTGCTTCAGTTTCAGCATGTGTGTTTAAAAATCTTGAGCTCTTTCAATGTTTTAATTTCAGATGGTAATGCGTTCCACAGTTGTATACTTCTTACTGAGAAAGAAGACTGACCAAATGTTCTGCGTTTTGCTGCTCTGTGATTTCCAGTTGTTGCACCTCTGATTCCACTGTTTTGTTTGTTTTATTTCTGGGGCAAGGTTGTTCACACTTAAAAATAAGTTTAATAAATGGTACGTTTACAAAACTGTCAAAACTTAGCATGTTATGTTTCAGTAAAATTAGGCAATGGTGCCTGTTTATATAACGACCTGATGGGTGTAGTTGTTGTTTGGTTGGCCTGGCCCCAAACGGTTATACAGTATGATAAATGAGAAAATATAATGGCATGCATAAACTGCTGTGCTGCCTTAATAGGTATGTAATGTCTAATTAAGCGGAAGCAATTGAAATTTGTTTTGACAGTTTTGCACAACCTCTTTACATGTTTATCAAACTTAAGGTTTGAGTCTAAATTAACACCTAAAAATGTAATTTCATGTACCTCATCTATCTCTTGCTCATTTCAATTTTTTTAAAATTAAAAAGCACATTGAGACCGTCTTATTACAGTTCAGAGTCAGATGATTATTTCGGAGCCACTGTGACACACCAGATATTTATTTTGTGAGCATCTCTGCTGCCATATGAGGGTTTTTTTGCATGCACATATATAATTGTGTCGTCCGCATACATTTGGCATCTAACTCTTTTACAGCTGTCAGGTAAGTCATTTAAATATAAACTAAAAAGTAAAGGGCCTAAAATTGAACCTTATGGAATTCCCATTTGGCAAGTTTGGACAGATGACTGGGTAGAATTTATTCGAACACATTGCTCTCTGTATTCAAGATAAGGTCTAAAGCAGGTTATTGCATCGTTTGAAAAATTGAATCGTTGCAGTTTATTCGAAAGAATTTCATGGTTCACAGTCCAAAAATACTGCTCCCACTACACTGCCTTCATCTAATGACTGTTTTATAGTTTCAGTGAGGTAACAGTTTGCTAACTCTGTTGAGTACCTTGGTCTGAATTCAAATTGTTTGGGGTGCAGAAGGTGAGTAGTTGTTTAGCAACTGTTTTTTCAAGAACCTTTGAGAGTGCAGATAAAATTGAAATTGGTCTGTAGTTAGAGACCTGGTCAAGTGCTCCAGACTTGGAATAGGGGTGATAATTACCGATTTCCAGTGCTGAGGAAACTCATTAGTTCTGATTGATAAATTGACCACATACTGCCGTTAAGAGAAGAGAACTGTGTTTTTAAAAAATAAACAAAATAACAAAATTATCCTTGGCCTTAGATTGCCTTCACTGCGTGATAACCTTACTAGTCTCTCTTTGATCTACTTCTTTAATAGAAAAGGACGTTGATTTGTCTCTCAGTGTATCTTTTACCTGTACTGGTTGGAAACTTGCTGCCATTTCCTCAGCTGATTGAGTAAAACATTTATTAAATTCGTTTGCAATTTCAATACTATCATTACTAACTCATTTCTATAATCAATTCCACTGTTGATTTTTGTGGGTTAAGCACTCAATTGGCTAAAATATTTAAGTGCTTCCAAAGTGCCAAGCTTTTCCCCTCTGATTCTGTGATCAACTGCATGAAGTAACATGTTTTTTCATCAGGTGGCGAATATCCTTATTCTGCCACAGTAAAGCCCTACTACGCTGTGGGTGCTTCAATGAGTGTATTTCTGAATCACATCTATAAAGTGTTTTCGTCATTGTAGTACTTAAAACAGGTATTTAAATCTTGAATTTGTTTAATGTTATCCCAATTAATATTCAGTAATTCATTTTCAAATTGTGTTATTTTATTCTTCGGGATGCCTGTGAACTCTGGATAATTTTCTAACGATTAAAATCATGTTATGGTCGGACAGACCTGTAATTAAATTGTACGTCTTTGTCACTCACTCAGTTCTATTCGTGAAAATCAAATCAATAAGGGTTTTACTGACTTTAGTAAGTCTTGTTTGCTCACCCCCCCCCCCCCCCCCCCCCAATCTGTCTTTTCAAAAACAAACGTAACCAGGTACAGCAATTATATGTGTTAGGATATTACTCTTTAACCAAGATTCACTTCGACACTTCTTTAGAGGAACCATCCTTCCCCATCTGCAGGGGATCACGGCTGAGTGCAGAAGATGCCTCTTCTGTGGAAATCATTTTCACTTTTCCAGTCTTTACCCTGTTACATGTCATTAAGGTGTCTACCATTTACCAGATACTTTTATCCAGAGGGAATTAAAGTGTAAACACAGGTGCAAAGATCAGGGAAGGAAGTGCAGCAATTCTCTGGAGAGGGAAAATATCATCCCAGGAGACCCAACGTATCTGCAAAACTGCCGTTTTACAACAGAATGTGAAAACTGCTATTTCCAAACTCCAATAAGAATGCACATCATCCCAGTCTAAATAAGTAAAATTAAGTTTTACAACTCTTATTTTTTTGATCCTGATTACATTTTGACAATGTCCTTTTTTGCAATGGCATGGAACTTCTGATATCTGCACGTGCTTTTTAATACCATATCAGCATTCTCCTTCCAATTATCAGGCCAGTGAAACAGTTTTTGTGTCTGACAAAGTAAAAAGGTTTTCTCCCCCTTGTGGCCAACGTGTGTCCCTGCAGTCTGTAGGGGCTTCTTCTCCCTGAGAGATGAGCGCTGTCACAGGAGTGTCATCTGCTTAATCAGTCATGTGACAGGCCTCACTGGTGTCCAGTGCACAAAGCGAGGGAGTTAGAGCGCACCCTAGTGGTGCCCCTGTGTTACTACAGACACTGCTGGGGTGATCCTTTGAAGCCACATGGAATTAAAGGCATTCTGCAATCTTGAAGCCTTTGCAGGCATAGCAGCAAATACCTTTTAGTTTAAGTCAAAGGAATCCTTTCATGAGTTGCTAGTTTCTGGATGTGATGCTCTGACTTATGGTATTTATTGGCTGATCTAGAATCTCCGCATAGGGGCCACTAATTTTTAACCTATGCACTTGTAAATCGCTTTGGATTAAAAGCGTCTGCAAAAAAAAAAAAAAGAAAGAAAAAGAAGTTGTCTTAAATCTGTTCATTCGTCAAGTTAATTTGAGTATTTTTCTCTCTCTCTCTCTCTCTCTCTCTCTCTCTCTCTCTTCCTCTCCCTCACTCTCTCTCTCAGGCAGGGAGGATGTGAGGCTGGTGAATGGTAGCAGCCCCTGTGCTGGGAGAGTGGAGGTTTACCATCGGGGAGAGTGGGTGACAGTGTGTGGTCGTGACTGGGACATGAGGGATGCTGGGGTGGTGTGCAGACAGCTGGGCTGTGGAGATGCTGTAGATGCACTAGGAGAGGCTCACTTTGGACCAGGATCTGGGAGAATATGGATGGCTTATGTGTCCTGCAGTGGATCAGAATCCTCACTGAAGCAGTGTGAGTCACCAGGATGGGGTAAACATTACTGTAATCATGGAGAGGATGCTGGAGTGATCTGCTCAGGTTGGACTCAGCTCTTACAATAGTCTTATACCAAACGGCACTTTGGATTTACGTGAGCATGTGTACATTTTTAGAAACAAACTTATATTACATGTTTCTAAAACATAGTATTTCATTTTTTTATGCTGTGTTATAAACTGATGTGTGCATTGTGCCATTCACTGAACTAACCAGAGTTTGCACAGTTGCAACAGACTCATGTTTATGTTCTGTCTTTTTATGTTGCTCTTATTTTGTAAATGTGATTGGCTCATCTCCTAAAGAGGTTTACAGGTAATTGTCTCACCTCAGACTGCAGTAGACGTGTGATTGGCTCATCTCACACTCCATGTATAATAGCTGTGCAGTCCTGTGTTCAGACAGCTGTGCTGAATGCTGTCTCTGGAATAAGGTGCTGGTCATTGCTAATGATTCTCTCTTTATTCTCTGTTCAACTGCAGAGGTCAGGCTGGTGGGCGGGACTGACCTGTGCTCTGGGAGAGTAGAGGTGCATCATGGGAGCTCCTGGGGCACGGTGTGTGATGCTGACTTTGACCAGCAGGACGCAGAGGTTGTGTGCAGGGAGCTGGGCTGTGGGGCTCCTAAAGAGCTGCGCGGGGCAGCTGCATTCGGCCAGGGCGAGGGCCAGGTGTGGGCAGAGGAGATTCAGTGCAGAGGCAACGAATCTCAGATTAACTTCTGCCCCACTGCACCCTCACAGAATCAACCCTGCTCCCATGGAAACAATGTGGGCCTGGTGTGTTCTGGTAAGAGTCTTCTGTGCACTGTGAGAGTTTCTGTGATGCTGGGTGAATATAGCCCCTTAATAGGCCATATGAGTTTATATTTAACAAGGCCTTTATTCATTATACTGTGAAATGTTACACGCCAGTGTGTGTGAGTTTAATCAAGTGTGGAGTTTGTATGATCTCCCTGATATGTACCTCGAACCATCTCAACATCCTCATTTCTTCTATTCAGGGTGGAACTGTTCTTATATCTGGGAAAGTCAAACTTATACACTGGTTACCACTTTATTGGGTAGACCAGTACACCAGCTTGTTAATGCAAATATTGAATCAGCCAATAATGTGGCAGCATCTAAATGCATAAAAGCATGTAGACATGGTGAAGAGGTTCAGCTGTTTTTCAGACCAAATGTCAGAATGGGGAAGAAATGTGATCTAAGTGATTGTTTGATGTTGGTGCCAGACAGGGTGGTTTGAGTATCTGCTGATCTCCTTGGGTTTTCATGCACAACAGGCTCTAGAGTTTGTGGAGAATGGTGCGATAAACAAAAAACATCCAGGGAGCAGCGGTTCTGCGGACAGAAACACCTTGTTCAAAAGAGAGTGTCGTGTCTATGAAACGACAGAGTCCAAATCTTCAATTTGTCGAAAAACATCTTCGCGAGGGAAAAGACGACACCAGGCAGCAAGATCTTCAGGAAAATCAGACTTTATTGGCACACGTGCATAAAGCCGGATCAGCTCTCCAGAACTGAACCCCGACTGGCATTTGTACACCCATTTTATACACAGTTACTCCACCTACAACTCCTCCTCAAACCTCATTCTGGCAAATCACCCACACTTTTCTTATCGTAACTCCTCCCAACGCTCCTCCCACAACGTCATTGTGGCAAATTGCCAACGGTCCTTATGCTCTGCCAACTCTGTACAAAGTTCAGGGCATTCTGCCAACTACGTGTCCTCACTTCACCCCGCACCTGCTCTTGGCAAACTACCAGACCTCATAAAGTTCTGGATGCCCTCCCTCTAACACGTCATCCTTACACGTCACTCTGTATCTTTCGCTTTTATAAGACAAACTAAGCAGCAGTAATCATTGAAAATATACAGACAAACTAAACATTTCATTAATATTCACTTCTAATATACTTTTCTAATATACAGACATACTAAACATTTGATTAATTATTCTCTTCTAAGGGAATAAATGTACGTAGCATTCTTTGCTCTCATTTCAACAGTTTTCACTGTGGTTTCTTGCGTTTTCATAAGCTCAGCTATAATTAATGTTCTAGGTCAAATAGATACACTCCTGGCATAAAACATCGAGAGTCCCGGAGAAATCAGCTGTATAGTCATATCTTGCTCTGCCCGTGTCCTTGACAGTTTGGTCTACACAGTTCAAGACGGCCCCCCCCCTGCCAGCTGGCTGGGCTCACTGTGTAATCCTAGCACAATTTAGCAGTTAATCAGTTTGAAACTATACAGGGTACATATCATACTTTAATACAGATATATTGATAAACTTTTAGCACACATCGTCGAGAGTTTTGGAGGAACCAGCCTGCTCACTAAGGTGGAGTCTGATTTTGACTTGTGATTGGTTATCATGCTTTTAGGAGGGAGATCTTTCGTTCTGTGAATTTTTCCCTACATTCCCCCCTTTCGGGGTCAAAACCTATGGCCCCGAATATCTCCCTTGGCCAATGCACCATACTAAGTTGGGTTCCTGCACATCCCCTGCTGCTATAGCAGCATCCAATTGCCTCAGACTCCTCAATATAATGGCGTTTCCATGGTTCCTCCAACACTCTCTGCACAAGTGCATCCCGCGTAATTTGACTGGCCATAGCCGTATCACAGCTGTATGTATTATCCTAAGTGACTCAACTATTAAAATTATCACACACTTAACACGTTGATTCGTAGCACGAGGAATTGCCATAGTCCATGTAACAGGTGGGCTCCTGGATCCAACCAGTGGATGTGGTCTGCACGTCCCTCCACTGGTGAGCTGGCTTGATCTTCCAACCAGTGGATGTGGTCTGCACGTCCTTCCACTGGTGAGCCGGCTTGCAATTCTCGTACTGGGTCCGCTGGGGCACTGTTGGTGCTTCTGGCACTCCCAGCTGTAAGCTGGAATAAAATGACCCTAAAAAACCAAAACCAAAATAACAACATACAACCCAGAAAAAACACTAGGCACGGAAATAAAGAACCATGAGACGCAGCTCAGGAAAAAACACAAACCAAAAATACAAATACCGGGGACAACGTCCCTCACCCACAAGCTCACATGAGCAAGAAAATAAAAAGAGACAAAGAACCTTTAGGAAGGCGTCTGGTTCTATGTGTTACTACTCTAAGTTCACCAAGTTTACTTTTATTTTTACTTTGATTATCTACTCCAATTAGAATCAGATAAATACCAGCTATCATAAATACTACCACTACCAGCATCATCAAAAGTGCGCTGATTCTGCTGCCCTGTCCACTGATTGGTTTGCCCACCATTCCCTGGCCCTCCCTTCATTTGGTTCCCACCCATTTGTAGTTCCCCCCCTTGTATATTACCTTGCATGGCCACTGGGTGAGGGATGCCGGAGAAGTTGTAGACCACCGCTGGCGGGGCGCCATCGGGCTGCTCCATGGTTCGGGTGTGGGGGGTGCTTTGGTTCTTTGGCTTCCAGCTCCTTCAGCTGCACAGTAGTTTTCTTTGAATGTCTTTTGCTTGATCTTCCAGCTTTTTTCCATCTTTTCGCTGTCTCTCTTCAGCATGCGCCACATGATCCACAAACTCCCTGTGTGTCATGGTGTTCAGTCCCACCACCTCATCGAGGCGGCACCCCACTCCTGGTGACATCCCCTCCCGTATGGCTTTACGGCATTATGGGATCTGTTTGTGCGTCCCTTTCGGTTATCAGCCTCCACCTGCGCAGCACGTACATTGTCAAATGGCCCACTGTCCACTGCTGTAGGTTTGCATCTGGGCTCTGACAATGCCAGCCTGCTCGAATATATCCAGCATTGTTTCCATCCCCACAACCTTCCCCAGGAGAGCCTTCAGGCCCCCGACAGCCAAGATTCGGCCGCTCATCTCCTTCTCCAGCACCCTGAACCAGTGGCTCACTCCATTCTGTAACTCAGGGAGATTTGTTATTACATGTTGCATGCCCCGAGTGGACCAGGGAATGTATCGAGGTACAGCAACCCTAATTAATAATGGCCCTACTATTTTGGGGAGCTCCTCCTTATCGCGAAACCGTATGGGTTTCTGTGTTGTTCTTGTTTTATTTTTAAAAAATTATAGTTCTGTATCACCCAGCTAAGTCCCTCTGCACCTGTTTTGACCCCCCTTCTCCACACTCCTCCTTCCCAAGGCCACACGTCATATGGAGGCGGAGTCGCCTCTTCGCTTCAGTTTCTACCCGTCGCCATTACGCTCTCCTTCTCCTCCGCATATTTTTCTTATCAAACGGCCATTTTGCCACCATTTTCTTAGTTCTTTTTTTGTTTCCACTTATCGGCGATAGTTTCTATCTCCTGTATACATTTAAGATACACCCCCGCTATTATCTCAATCGCAGTTTTCTTTCCCTTTTTCATTTTCATATACTGCCCGTAATACTTTTATATTATTATCTATTTATTTATATTTTTTCCGCCTATTATTATCTATATTATTATGTCTTTAACCTTTATTTTCCCTATTATTATCTATATTATTATATATTTTATCTTTATTTTTCCGCCAGAGCCTGTATTTTCTCCCGTTAATACTTTTATTCACTCTTTGCGTTTCTTATCTTACACATACATAAATAACGATTTTTACCTCCGTTGTCTCAATACAACGTTATATCCGCACACGCACAAGCATTCTAAGCCTCAGCACAGCGTTATTTTTACCTTTGTTGCCTCAATACAACATTATATTCGCACAAGCCTTCGAAGCATCAGCACAGCGTAACAGTATTTTCTCTTACATCACAGCAATTTTTCTCTTACATCACACCTTGAGGTAACTACCTAGATATAGCTTGCAGGATCCCCTTTTTGGGTTTCTTTCCCTCCAAGTCTCTGGCACCTCTTATCACATAACTTAAAATTGTTAGCAGCAACAATATAACTTCAGTCCGCAGTATCAATATACTTTTTAGACTTAATACAAGTTCTGCTAAAAAAACATTTTCCAACACAATTAATAACTTCCCACACCGCTTACTCACAGTTCGCCGCGCGCACGTTTCCTGAAAAGTTTGCTACGTTTTTCCCCTTAATTTAGTTGCCGGGTTAGTTATACGAGAGAATGTTGCCTCCGGCGTCCGGGAGAGGAGATCAGAGTCCTTGAATACTTTCATTCCCTGATAAGCTGCAGCTGCAGCCTATCAAAAAGTACTCTCCGCCCTGGTCTCCAGTCGCCGGGAGCTTCTCTTTCGTATCCCGGACGAGCCCCCAAATGTCGTGTCTATGAAACGACAGAGTCCAAATCTTCAATTTGTCGAAAAACATCTTCGCGAGGGAAAAGACGACACCAGGCAGCAAGATCTTCAGGAAAATCAGACTTTATTGGCACACGTGCATAAAGCCGGATCAGCTCTCCAGAACTGAACCCCGACTGGCATTTGTACACCCATTTTATACACAGTTACTCCACCTACAACTCCTCCTCAAACCTCATTCTGGCAAATCACCCACACTTTTCTTATCGTAACTCCTCCCAACGCTCCTCCCACAACGTCATTGTGGCAAATTGCTTATGCTCTGCCAACTCTGTACAAAGTTCAGGGCATTCTGCCAACTACGTGTCCTCACTTCACCCCGCACCTGCTCTTGGCAAACTACCAGACCTCATAAAGTTCTGGATGCCCTCCCTCTAACACGTCATCCTTACACGTCACTCTGTATCTTTCGCTTTTATAAGACAAACTAAGCAGCAGTAATCATTGAAAATATACAGACAAACTAAACATTTCATTAATATTCACTTCTAATATACTTTTCTAATATACAGACATACTAAACATTTGATTAATTATTCTCTTCTAAGGGAATAAATGTACGTAGCATTCTTTGCTCTCATTTCAACAGTTTTCACTGTGGTTTCTTGCGTTTTCATAAGCTCAGCTATAATTAATGTTCTAGGTCAAATAGATACACTCCTGGCATAAAACATCGAGAGTCCCGGAGAAATCAGCTGTATAGTCATATCTTGCTCTGCCCGTGTCCTTGACAGTTTGGTCTACACAGTTCAAGACGGCCCCCCCCCTGCCAGCTGGCTGGGCTCACTGTGTAATCCTAGCACAATTTAGCAGTTAATCAGTTTGAAACTATACAGGGTACATATCATACTTTAATACAGATATATTGATAAACTTTTAGCACACATCGTCGAGAGTTTTGGAGGAACCAGCCTGCTCACTAAGGTGGAGTCTGATTTTGACTTGTGATTGGTTATCATGCTTTTAGGAGGGAGATCTTTCGTTCTGTGAATTTTTCCCTACAAGAGTTCAAAGGAGAAGGGCCGGTCGAAGCTGACAGGAAGTCGACAGAAACGCAAACAACCACAGAATGCAGAAGAGTATCTCTGAACACACAACGTGTCAATCCTTGAAGTGGATAGGCTACAGCAGCAGAAGACCAATAAGTCTTGTAAGGCGGAAATTATTAACATCTGGCATTATCACTCAGGGCACTGGTCAACTTGCTGGCTTCCTCTGGTACTGTGGAATATGTGGCTGTGAAGTAATTTAACCCAGGAGCATGCACCATTAACCCCCACTATCTCCGCACCCATACGGGCAGGAGCCTGTGGGGGAAGACTCAGGCCTCCAGCCGTAAAACTCGTTACGACGGGGCAACATCCTTTACGGCACGGGAAGGTTTCAGAGGGCACGGCCTGTTAGGCCCTGACCTTCTCCTGAACCCCCCTTCATTGCTCTCTCCCTCTTTACTCAGTCACTAAATGATGTGTACAGCACTGGATGTTTCATGACAAAGTCAGTTTCGATAATATTCATGTTTGGTATTATTCTGATTGTTTCAGTGCGACTGGTGCAATGGTTTCATTTCTGCAACAGCAAACCCTGGACATCATAACCAACCAGGAACCAGGGAAAAACTGTGTGGAGCTCTGCCCCAGTGAAAGCCATGTGCCTCAACCCCCCTGCGTTTCCTGGGGAGGCGTGGCTCCAAATTACAGATGGGTGACCCATTTTTAGGGTTAACATCAAAGGCCAGATTTTGGACAGTAAACTAAGCATTCTGGGAGGATGCAATCAGTCTCTCCCGTGCACACCGTGCACGTAATTTCTATGTACAGGGTGTCTGTAGCCAGACTCCCGTATGTAGCTTTTATTACCAGGTATGACTTTTAAGACTCCGTAATTTGGTTTCCATTGTAATGCTTTTTTGATTTGGAACTAGTGTGTAATTACGTATGTAATCTGCCAGGTAAAATAAATAGTTAAAACTTGATCTGTGTGGTTACTGACACTCAAAGTTATACAGGGAATGCTTGGTTTACCCCCTCAAACTGGTCTAGGGAGGATGAATATTTACGCTTAATGTATCACGGCGTATAGCACCCGTAGGCCTATGTTGGTAAATCCCTCGCCTCTGCGTGGTAGTTCATTCATGTCAAGCACAGCCGTAGCTAGGTTGGTCTGCTTGGGTCCCTAGGCTGTAAACAGATATACCCAAGAGTAGCTATTCCTGCGACCTCTGTAATGACTACAGATAGCTAGTCAGTTTGTGAGACGTGCACATAACGCGCGATGTGACATGCGGCGGTACCAGCAGAGGACTGTTCGGAGAGTAAATCTCAGTACAGGATTCCTATAGCAATCAAGTCAAAATTATCAATAAGAAATCTACCTAATGTGGATAACTAATCTAAATTATTATTCTAAAATGGAGTCAGATAAACGAAGGTGAATCTATTGGCCCTATTGTGGAGATTCTCGTTCAGCCCGGACCAGTGAAGAGAGGAAGGCAGAGTGGTACTACTGCCTTTGTATCGTGGTTTATTTATTGGCTGATCTAGAATCTCCGCATAGGGGCCACTAATTTTTAACCCTATTAGTATTCTTTCAGCAACACCAGAAGGACGAGCACGCTGATACCTTCAGCCCTCGCTAAATTCCGTCGTTGGGTTAGCGTGGGGTTTTACAGTCTAAAAAATAAGTCTAATAAATACCTCTGTTGCACAAGTGGGGTGACATTGGCTCAGGAGGTATGAGCAGTTGTCAGGCAGTCGGAGTGTTGCTGTATCAATCCCCGCTCTGGGTGTGTCAAAGTCTCAAGACTGAGCAAGACACCCCCATTTGCTCTTGAAAAGCTGGTTGGTGCCTTGCATGGCAGCCAATCGCTGTTGGTGTGTGACTGTGAGTGTGTGAATGAGAAGCATGAACTGTACAGCGTTTGGATGAATGCGTGATACAAATGCAGACCATTTCCCATTCATCTGTCATGTGACAGACAGAGCTCATGTCACTGGTGTACAGTGTACAAAGCCAGGGAGATAGAGACTCGGGTGCACTCTGTGTTCCTGCAGACACTGCTGGGGTCTTACCCTTTGAATCCACAGTGAAGGTGTTTACGCTGTGTTCACAACTCAGCGCATCATCGGCTTGACACCAGAAGTCTGATGGTTCTGTCCCGCCTGGACTACTGCAATTCCCTCTTGGCTGGCCTCCCAGCGTCCGCCATCAGACCCCTCCAACTCATCCAGAATGCAGCAGCTCGTCTGGTCTTCAACCTTCCCAAATACTCACACGTCACCCCCCTGCTTACTTCCCTCCACTGGCTGCCTGTCATGGCTCGCATCAAATTCAAAACATTGGTGCTAGCCTTCCAAGCAGTTAAAGGGTCTTCCCCAGCTTATCTGCAAAAAATCATCAGACCCTACACCCCTGCCAGACCTCTTCGTTCAGCCTCCACAGGCCGCTTGGCACCTCCCCCTCTCAGAACCTCCACCTCACGCTCACGACTACTGTCTGTTCTGGCTCCACGGTGGTGGAACGAACTCCCCGTTGAGGTCAGAACTATAGAATCTCTCCCCACCTTCAAGGGCAAGCTGAAGACGCACCTCTTCAAGCAGCACCTCTCCCCATCCCTCCCTACCTCCCTGTGAACCTTAATTGTTGTCTCTGTGACTTGCTTTGTGTATCGGTATTTTTAGTTGGCTAGGTAAGCAGTGTTTGGATAGTTAACTTTGGTGACTTTTGCTCTGTTTGTTTGTTTGTTCAAAAAAAAAAAAAAGCCCCTTGTCCTTATCTTTGTTGTACAGGTAGCAGTTGAAATTGTACTTCCCTCTAGGGTCTTTCAGCGAACTTATCCCTGGTTATGGGTATGCACTTTGTTGTACGTCGCTCTGGATAAGAGCGTCTGCCAAATGCCAATAATGTAATGTAATGTAATGTAAAAGTCATTCATTCCAATGGAGAATGGTTAATGGACAGTTGCGCTCCTGCGCCCCCTTGTGGCCAATATTTATGATGGCCGACGGATGACATGTTCTTTGGATTTTTCCAAACTTTGTGTTGTTGGCGGACCATCGGATTAACCGGAAGTAAAGAAAATCACAGTGTGCTCACAGAAAAAATCGGGCATGCAATGCATTCCATTCATTTTCTATGGAGAGGCTTGCGGTGCGTGAAGTTCGTAGTCCAGTGAGTGCCGTGTACGTTTGGCGGTTCTGTATTTACATATCGTGATCTGCCCAAGCAAATCAACTGAGTCCAGCACTGCTCGCATGGCTCTCAAAACTAGGATCAAACTTTCAAACTAGGTGTTGCAGATAAAATATGAATCAGCATGTCTATGTTGTTTATTTTGCTCTTGAGATGTTTTCAAAAACATATTTTAATGGACTGTTTAAGAGAATAGGACCCGCCATATGGTGATGTTTTGCTAAAACAAACAAATGCAGTGCTGTCCAATCAGGTGCTGACAGTATTCTGCAGTAGATTACGTCCCTCCTTGTATTGATCCCATGGAGCGATCAATCAGACCGAACCCACCTACAGTACCGCCCATGATACGGACAACTTGGGGGAACAATTTGTCACCATGTGCGGTCGCTGGATTTGGTGTGTGGGTATCTTGACAACTTGGGGGTATAAACCCACGCTACACCAGGTTAAGCAATTTTAAAGATCTATCAACAGTGTTTCCACAAAAGAACCATGTTCCTGAAGAAGATGCTCATGTACTGTATACTGGATAAAATCAATGCATTTTCTTCACTTCTTTTAGCACTTTTGGCTGCAGTTAAAAAGCATTCTACAATCTAGCAAACACCTCGGTGAAAGCACCTTTTATTTGAAATCAAGTAATTGGGACAGGGAGGAAACCCTTTGTGAGTTATAATAATTCTGTATTTCATTCATGAAGTTAATTTGAGTACATCACCCCCCCTTCCCTCTCCCTCTCTCTCTCTCTCTCTCTCCCTTTCTCTCTCTCTCTCTCTCTCTCTCTCTCTCTCTCTCTCTCTCTCTCTCTCTCTCTCTCTCTCTCTCTCTCTCTCTCTCTCAGACAGTATAAGGCTGGTGAATGGTAGCAGCCCCTGTGCTGGGAGAGTGGAGGTTTACCATCAGGGAGAGTGGGGGACAGTGTGTGATGATGGCTGGGACCTGAAGGATGCTGTGGTGGTGTGCAGACAGCTGGGCTGTGGAGATGCTGTAGATGCACTAGGAGATGCTCACTTTGGACCAGGGTCTGGGAGAATATGGATGGCTTATGTGTCCTGCAGTGGATCAAAATCCTCACTGAAGCAGTGTGAGTCACTAGGATGGGGTAAACATCGCTGTAATCATGGAGAGGATGCTGGAGTGATCTGCTCAGGTAGGACTCAGCTCTTACAATAGTCTTATACCAAATGGCACTTTGGATTTACGTGAGCATGTGTACATTTTTAGAAACAAACTTATATTACATGTTTCTAAAACATAGTATTTCATTTTTTTATGCTGTGTTATAAACTGATGTGTGCATTGTGCCATTCACTGAACTAACCAGAGTTTGCACAGTTGCAACAGACTCATGTTTATGTTCTGTCTTTTTATGTTGCTCTTATTTTGTAAATGTGATTGGCTCATCTCCTAAAGAGGTTTACAGGTAATTGTCTCACCTCAGACTGCAGTAGACGTGTGATTGGCTCATCTCACACCCTATGTATAATAGCTGTGCAGTCCTGTGTTCAGACAGCTGTGCTGAATGTTGTCTCTGGAATAAGGTGCCGGCCATTGCTAATGATTCTCTCTTTATTCTCTGTTCAACTGCAGAGGTCAGGCTGGTGGGCGGGACTGACCTGTGCTCTGGGAGAGTAGAGGTGCATCATGGGAGCTCCTGGGGCACGGTGTGTGATGCTGACTTTGACCAGCAGGACGCAGAGGTTGTGTGCAGGGAGCTGGGCTGTGGGGCTCCTAAAGAGCTGCGCGGGGCAGCTGCATTCGGCCAGGGCGAGGGCCAGGTGTGGGCAGAGGAGATTCAGTGCAGAGGCAACGAATCTCAGATTAACTTCTGCCCCACTGCAGCCTCACAGAATCAACCCTGCTCCCATGGAAACGATGTGAGCCTGGTGTGTTCTGGTAAGAGTCTTCTGTGCACTGTGAGAGTTTCTGTGATGCTGGATGAATATAGTCCCTTAATAGGCCATATGAGTTTATATTTAACAAGGTCTTTATTCATTATACTGTGAAATGTTACACGCCAGTGTGTGTGAGTTTAATCAAGTGTGGAGTTTGTATGATCTCCCTGATATGTACCTCGGACCATCTCAACATCCTCATTTCTTCTATTCAGGGTGGAACTGTTCTTATATCTGGGAAAGTCAAACTTATATACTCGTGACCACTCTATTGGGTAGACCTGTACACCAGCTTGTTAATGCAAATATTGAATCAGCCAATAATGTGGCAGCATCTAAATGCATAAAAGCATGTAGACATGGTGAAGAGGTTCAGCTGTTTTTCAGACCAAATGTCAGAATGGGGAAGAAATGTGATCTAAGTGATTGTTTGATGTTGGTGCCAGACAGGGTGGTTTGAGTATCTGCTGATCTCCTGGGGTTTTCATGCACAACAGTCTCTAGAGTTTGTGGAGAATGGTGCGATAAACAAAAAACATCCAGGGAGCAGCGGTTCTGCGGACAGAAACACCTTGTTCAAAAGAGAGTTCAAAGGAGAAGGGCCAGACCGGTCGAAGCTGACAGGAAGTCGACAGAAACGCAAACAACCACACATTACGGCAGTGGTATACAGAAGAGTATCTCTGAACACACAACGTGTCAATCCTTGAAGTGGATAGGCTACAGCAGCAGAAGACCAATAAGTCTTGTAAGGCGGAAATTATTAACATCTGGCATTATCACTCAGGGCACTGGTCAACTTGCTGGCTTCCTCTGGTACTGTGGAATATGTGGCTGTGAAGTAATTTAACCCAGGAGCATGCACCATTAACCCCCACTATCTCCGCACCCATACGGGCAGGAGCCTGTGGGGGAAGACTCAGGCCTCCAGCCGTAAAACTCGTTACGACGGGGCAACATCCTTTACGGCACGGGAAGGTTTCAGAGGGCACGGCCTGTTAGGCCCTGACCTTCTCCTGAACCCCCCTTCATTGCTCTCTCCCTCTTTACTCAGTCACTAAATGATGTGTACAGCACTGGATGTTTCATGACAAAGTCAGTTTCGATAATATTCATGTTTGGTATTATTCTGATTGTTTCAGTGCGACTGGTGCAATGGTTTCATTTCTGCAACAGCAAACCCTGGACATCATAACCAACCAGGAACCAGGGAAAAACTGTGTGGAGCTCTGCCCCAGTGAAAGCCATGTGCCTCAACCCCCCTGCGTTTCCTGGGGAGGCGTGGCTCCAAATTACAGATGGGTGACCCATTTTTAGGGTTAACATCAAAGGCCAGATTTTGGATTTAAGGACAGTAAACTAAGCATTCTGGGAGGATGCAATCAGTCTCTCCCGTGCACACCGTGCACGTAATTTCTATGTACAGGGTGTCTGTAGCCAGACTCCCGTATGTAGCTTTTATTACCAGGTATGACTTTTAAGACTCCGTAATTTGGTTTCCATTGTAATGCTTTTTTGATTTGGAACTAGTGTATAATTACGTATGTAATCTGCCAGGTAAAATAAATTGTTAAAACTTGATCTGTGTGGTTTCGCTTACTGACACTCAAAGTTATACAGGGAATGCTTGGTTTACCCCCTCAAACTGGTCTAGGGAGGATGAATATTTACGCTTAATGTATCACGGCGTATAGCACCCGTAGGCCTATGTTGGTAAATCCCTCGCCTCCACATGGTAGTTCATTCATGTCGAGCACAGCCGTAGCTAGGTTGGTCTGCTTGGGTCCCTAAACTGTAAACAGATATACCCAAGAGTAGCTATTCCTGCGACCTCTGTAATGACTACAGATAGCTAGTCAGTTTGTGAGACGTGCACATAACGCGCGATGTGACATGCGGCGGTACCAGCAGAGGACTGTTCGGAGAGTAAATCTCAGTACAGGATTCCTATGGCGATCAAGTCAAAATTATCAATAAGAAATCTACCTAATGTGGATAACTAATCTAAATTATTATTCTAAAATGGAGTCAGATAAACGAAGGTGAATCTATTGGCCCTATTGTGGAGATTCTCGTTCAGCCCGGACCAGTGAAGAGTGGAAGGCAGAGTGGTACTACTGCCTTTGTATCGTGGTTTATTTATTGGCTGATCTAGAATCTCCGCATAGGGGCCACTAATTTTTAACCCTATTAGTATTCCTCTATTCATTACATTACATTACATTATTGGCATTTGGCAGACGTTCGTATCCAGAGCGACGTACAGTTGATTAGACTAAGCAGGAGACAATCCTCCCCTGGAGCAATGCAGGGTTAAGGGCCTTGCTCAAGGGCGGATCTTATTGTGGCTACACCGGGATTAGAACCACCTTGTGTGTCCCAGTCATGTACCTTAACCACTATGCTACAGGCCGCCCCGGGGCAACCACTTTATTGGGTAGACCTGTACACCAGCTTGTTAATGCAAATATTTAATCAGCCAATAATGCGGCAGCAATGCATAAAAGCATGTAGACATGGTGAAGAGGTTCAGCTGTTTTTCAGACCAAATGTCAGAATGGGGAAGAAATGTGATCTAAGTGACTGTTTGATGTTGGTGCCAGACAGGGTGGTTTGAGTTTCTGCTGATCTCCTGGGATTTTCACGCGCAACAGTCTCTACAGTTTGTGGAGAATGGTGCGAAAAACAAAAATCATCTCGTGAGCAGAAGTTCAGTGGGAAGAAATGCCTTGTTTATGAGAGAGGTCAGAGGAGAAGGGCCAGACTGGTCAAAGCTGACAAACATTACAAACATTACAAACATTACAGACATGACAGGAACATTCCAGTGTGCTCACACACCAAATCCAGCATGCTACACATTCCATTAATTTTCTATGGAGAGGCTTGCGGTGCGTGAAGTTCGCAGTCCAGTGAGTGCCGTGTACATTTGGCGGTTCTGTATTTACATATCGTGATCTGCCCATGCAAATCAACTGAGTCCAGCACTGCTCGCATGGCTCACAAAACTAGGATCAAAATTTCAAACTCGGTGTTGCAGATAAAATATGAATCAGCATGTCTATTTTGTTTATTTTGCTCTTCAGATGTTTTCAAAAACATATTTTAATGGACTGTGTCAGAGAATAGGACCCGCCATATTTTGATGTTTTGCCAAAACTCTCTCTCTCTCCCTCTCCCTCACTCTCTCTCTCTCTCTCCCTCTCTCTCTCTCTCTCTCTCTCTCTCTCTCGCTCTCTCCCTCTCTCTCTCTCTCTCTCTCTCAGACAGTATAAGGCTGGTGAATGGTAGCAGCCCCTGTGCTGGGAGAGTGGAGGTTTACCGTGATGGAGAGTGGGGGAGAGTGTGTGACCGTGGCTGGGACCTGAGGGATGCTGTGGTGGTGTGCAGACAGCTGGGCTGTGGAGATGCTGTAGATGCACTAAGAGAGGCTCACTTTGGACCAGGGTCTGGGACAATATGGATGGGTCCTGTGTCCTGCAGTGGATCAGAATCCTCACTGAAGCAGTGTGGGTCACAAGGATGGGGTAAACATCGCTGTAATCATGGAGAGGATGCTGGAGTGATCTGCTCAGGTAGGACTCAGTGTTATTCAGCTCTTACTAAAACCCACACATTACAACAGTGGTATGCAGAAGAGCATCACTGAACACACAAGAAATCATAGGATAGGCTACAGCAGTAGAAGTCCAAAGAAAAGTCTAATAAAAACCTTATGAAGTGCTCAATGAGTGTGAGCACTTTATTAGGTATACATTAGACTCATCTTTTAGACTGGAGTCTCCTGCTCCTGTCGCCTATCCACTTAGAGCTTAGACGCGTTGTGTGTTCAGAGATGCTCTTCTGCAAACCACTGTTGTAATGTGTGGTTATTTTCATTACTGTCACTTACTTCTTGTCAGCTTTGACCAGTCTGGCCCTTCTCCTCTGACCTCTCTCATTAACAAGGCATTTATGCCCACAGAACTGCTGCTAATTGGACTTCTTTTTGTTTTTTGCACCATTCTTTGCGAAATCTCGAGACAAGTGTGTGTGAAAATCGCAGAAGTTCAGCAGTTTCTGAGATAATCAAACCACCCTGTCTTCCACCATCCTCTTTGTAATGGACAGGTTTAACATCTTCATCATCACTGCCACCGTAATCAGCACCATAGAGTACATATATTTATTTTATTAATTAACAAAGGAATACAGTAAGAATTCAGTATACAGGGAATAGTGTACAAACAGAACAAAAACAAAAGAGCCAGGGGTATATCACACTCGAAAAATATAAGATATAACATTAAGTGCTTTGTTAGCATTTTTGTTAGTTGAATTAGAAAGTAGTTACACATATTGTTCGACATCTTTCATGAAAACAACAAAGTAAGGTTTTTTATTACTAAATTTACCAAAGTGGGAACGGGGAGGATCGTAAAGCCAGCTGCAGGGGGCGGTAGGGAGACGTCCCTATCGCTGCCCGACCACCTGGAGTTGTTCTGGGATTAAAGGGGCGAAACGTCTGTGAAGGGTGGCTCCCAGCTGACGACCCTGCAGCTGGCCCAATGGCACCGGCAGCATGTATGGGTGTTTTTATCTTAACTTGGCTAGCTAGCAAGCAGAAATTATGATTGGATAAGCCAGCATCCTTACCTTAGCTATCGATCATAGTTGAAATAGTAAGTTAGCTAGCTTGTGAAAACTCACAGTGCGAGCGTCTATCATGGAGGTAGCTATGGTAACAAACCACAATGTGTGGAAAGTGGGGACACGGTCTGTCAATCATAGCTAATTGATGTACATTTGTTTTATTGTTGCTTAAAGACAACTGGCAAGTGTCACATTCAACCACCATGTTACTGTTTAAATCAACAGAATGCAGGTCCTCTCTGTTCTGATAGAATGGGAAATCATAATGCTTTACATTTTACATTTTTTACATTTTAGTCATTTGGCAGACGCTTTTAATCCAAAGCGACTTACAAGTGCATAGGTTCTACCACAAGTCAAAGCATCACATCCCGAACTAGAAAAATACACCTGGACTGCTGTTCTAAACATATAGTCGTCATCATAAGTGCAATTTTTTTTTTTTTTTTTTTTTTTTTTTTGGGGGGGGGGGGGTTAGGCAGGGATAGGGGTATCAGAAGGGGGGGGCGGGGTAAATCAGGAGGGGGGACTAAGGTAGAGTTTGAAGAGGTGTGTTTTGAGTCTGCGTCGAAATAGGGGGAGGGATTCTGCTGTCCTGACAGTGGTAGGCAAGTCATTCCACCACTGAGGAACCAGAACGGAAAACAAGCGTGAACGTGCAGCTCGACCGCCAGGTGCCCGTAGAGAGGGAATCGTAAGGCGACCAGAGCTGGCAGACCGGAGTGGTCTAGCTGGGGAGTAGGGAGTGATCAGGGATTGTATGTAATGTGGGGCAGTCCCCTTAGCAGCCTGAAATGCCAACACTAGGGCCTTGAATCGGATGCGTGCGGCAATAGGAAGCCAGTGGAGGCCAATGAGAAGCGGGGTGACATGAGCCGACCTGGGCTGACTGGTGATCAAGCAGGCTGCAGCATTCTGGACCAGCTGGAGGGGCTTGATGGCACACGCTGGGAGACCGGCTAGGAGGGAGTTGCAGTAATCCAGGCGGGAAATGACGAGCGCCTGGACTAGGAGCTGGGTGGCTTTCTCCGTCAGGAGATGACGGATGCGGCGTATATTAAACAGAAAGAACCTGCAGGTTCTGGCAGTGGAGGATACTTGTGGAGCCAGGGAGAGGCAGTTATCAAGAGTCACCCCAAGATTCTTTGCCGTACGGGAGGAGGAAACTACAAAGTCCTCCACAGTCAGTGAGAGGTCGATTGACGGAGAGGACTTAGCAGGGATGTAGAGAAGCTCAGTTTTGGCAAGGTTGAGCTTCAGGTGATGGGAAGTCATCCATGCAGAGATATCAGCCAAGCAGGCAGAGATCTGTGTGGTGATTTGGGTGTCAGGGGGGAAGGAAATGAAGAGTTGGGTGTCATCAGCGTAGGAGTGATAAGAGAAGCCGTGGGAAGAGATAACAGAACCAAGAGACATGGTGTATAGCGAGAAGAGGAGAGGCCCAAGAGTGCGAGAGTGCGCCCCTCCAAGTCACCTGGTAGGAGCGACCAGAGAGGTAGGAGGAAAACCAATCGAGTGCAGAACCTGTGACACCCATCCCAGACAGCGATGAGAGCAGAATCTCATGGTTGACTGTATCGAAGGCGGCCGACAGGTCGAGGAAGATGAGGACAGAGGAGAGGTTAGCTCTTAGCCGTAACCCTAACCAGCTCCACTGCAGTCATATCTGCATTACAATAGCACAGGGGTGTGTAATCTTATCTGTAAAGGGCCAAGGTGGGTTCAGGTTTTTGTTTTAGCCCGTCAGAATCGGGGTATCGTAGTGCTGGGCAAAAACAAGAACTCACGTTCACGCCGGTCCTTTTTGGATAAGATTGGGGGCGACATTGGCTCAGGAGGTGAGAGCAGTCGTCTGGCAGTCGGGGGGTTGCTGGTTGATCCCCTGGGTGTGTCGAAGATGCTTCTGCTGAGCTGGCTGGTGCCTTGCATGGTAGCCATTTGCTGTTGGTGTGTGTGTGTGTGAATGGATGAATGAGAACCATCAATTATACAGCGCTTTGGATAAAGGCGCTATATAAATGCAGACCATTTGCCATTTGATTAGACACCCCCGATCTAGCAGTTAGAACGTTGACCCCGCCCACACCTACTCTGAGGGGGTCACATGGTTTCCCAGTTCATGGATGAGTGAAATGTGCTCAGCTGAATACCAGGTTAAAGCTCGTTTGCACTGTATGTTTGATGAGAACATTATTATGAGGGAGAAGCTCAGTCTGTTCTCTGTCTTACAGAGACACCCCAGGCTGTCTTGACGGTCTCTCCACATGGGCGGATATATAGAGGACAAGCTGTCAGTCTCTCTTGTGAGGTCTCAGTGCCCTCTGCTGGCTGGGAATATTACTGGTACAAAGGAGATGGATCAAGTGGCACTGCCCTCATTGCCAGTACAGCTGAAGGCTCGTACACCCTCAGTGCTGCAGCTCTTGCACACACCGGGGAGTACAGCTGCAGAGCAGGGAGGAGCAACCCAGTCTGGTACACAGAGTACAGTCACCCTGTCTACATACAGGTAACAGGTGAGTGCTGTTACACAGAGTACAGTCACCCTGTCCACATACAGGTAACAGGTGAGTGCTGGTACACAGAGTACAGTCACCCTGTCCACATACAGGTAACAGGTGAGTGCTGGTATACAGAGTACAGTCACCCTGTCCACATACAGGTAACAGGTGAGTGCTGGTACACAGAGTACAGTCATCCTGTCCACATACAGGTAACATGTCAGTGCTGTTACACAGAGTACAGTCACCCTGTCCACATACAGGTAACAGGTGAGTGCTGTTACACAGAGTACAGTCACCCTGTCCACATACAGGTAACAGGTGAGTGCTGTTACACAGAGTACAGTCACCCTGTCCACATACAGGTAACAGGTGAGTGCTGTTACACAGAGTACAGTCACCCTGTCCGCATACAGGTAACAGGTGAGTGCTGACTGATATTGTTCTGTGTGTAAAACTTGCAAGGTCCCATAATGCAGTGGGATCCTGTTTGTTCCATAACTGCCGACATACTTTTCCAGTGTTCATTATTGAATGTCTTTTCTAAATAGTATTCAGAAAAGAATTCCAGCTGCCTTTGTCCCTCTGTGAGGGTGATTTGTTTTCTCCACGGTCATAAATACGCTGGTATGAAGACGGAACAGTGACCCAGTCTGTCTGCTTCCCACAGCACTGCCTAAGGCCACTCTGGATGTAGAGCCAAAATGGCGTCCACTGTATACTGTATTACATTATGCTGCATACACTTACTGTAGCAGATGCATTACAGTACACTGCATTCACTTACTGTAGCAGATGCATTACAGTACACTGCATTCACTTACTGTAGCAGATGCATTACAGTACACTTACTGTAGCAGATGCATTACAGTACACTTACTGTAGCAGATGCTTATGTTCAGAGTGACGTTCAGCACAGGAGCAATGTATAGCAGTATGCATCCCTCATCTCTGTGTCTCCACAGGCAGAGTGATGTGTGGTCTGGGTGCTGCTCCTCTCCTGCTGGCCACCATTGTACTGTGTGTGAAATGGTACAGGAGACCAGGTGATGTGCTTTCACTGGGATGCACACTTACTCTCTAAAACATGATGTGTGTTTCAGGGCTCAGGCTGCAGCTCTGCTCACTCACAGTTCTCTCTCATCTGTTGTGTCTGTACGTGTTTGTTGATGTACAGGGCCGTCTACTGAAACAGCTGTCCGCTACACTGGAGGGAATGTGGAAATTGCCATATAAAACACACAGAGGCTGGGTCCGTGTACTCATGTGAAATGAGAATGAAGTCTGAGAGCTCAGGACTCTTTTTTCATCATTGTGATGTTTCTCAGCTTGCAGGAGGGGAAATTGGGGGTGCAGTCATGGGGGCATTTTAGGGTATGGGAACAGGAAGATGTGTCTTTAGAGCTGGGCTGCACTTTTGATCTTTGTGTAGTTAGTTTGCTTTGATTGCTGTATGTTTGTTCTAGGTTAGGTCACTGAACTTAAATTGCAGTAAATTGCAGTAAATTGACAAATTGACTGAAAATGAATATGTATGTCACCATGTGTCTGTATGTATTAAATTGGACAGATGTTAAACTCTGTGTTACATTATTTTTAAAGTGTAATGTAGTTATGTTACTCTTCCCCTATTTCAGAGTCACAATTGTAAAAAAATTGAGACGGGTGCGTGGGGGCTGGACCCAAAATGCACGACTCAGAAAGAAAGGGTAGATAAAGTCCCGTCAGGGCTTTATTCGGGACGAATCCCAGGAGAGTGGTCAGAACAAGCAAAGTCCATACACGAAGATCCAGCCAAACAAATAGTAAACAAACGAAAAGCACGGTGCCGAGGGAAGAGGCAAACACGTAGTCGGTAGACATGCAGGGAGGTCCGGTAGCAGGAGACCTGTCAGCCAGGCAGAAGTACAGGCGGACTGCAGGCAGAGGCGTAGTCGAAGGCGAAGCAGAAGTCGAAACCATAAAACAAACAGCGGGGCAAAGGTACAAAATCGGTAGGCGAGGACGTGGTAAAAAACAAATGATGGTCAGCAAAACAGAAATCAATAATCGGTGGTCGGTAAACAGGCTTGGATTGTAACGTGTAATCAATAACAGTAAATGCTCAAGCGTTGCATTGATAACAAGAGGCAGACAATTTCGCGAAGAACCGTAGTGCGACTGGGCAATAAATGCGGGTGTAGACAGGTGTAGACAATTAGTTTAGAGAGCAGCAAGGAAATGAAAAACAGGTGCGATAGATGACAAGTTTAACAAGGTAATTAGTAATCGTTAGTAATAAACCTATCCTGCCCTAGCATTAGTAAATTAGTAAATGACATGCACGAGAAACGTAAGGTAACATGAACACATAATTAGTTTGTTAGTTCTACCCAATCCTGATCTAGCATTTGTAGTTTTAGTAAATAGACAAATGGAAACAATTAGGGTGTGAATGACAGAAAGAGAGAGAGAGAGAAAAGGCGGACGCAAGGTTTGCGGAAAGACATGTAAAAGTGTAGGTTTAAACAATAACCAGTCTACGTAACAATAAACATAAATCAAAACATAACACAAAACGAAACTAAGACGATAACCACTCAACATAACAAGGTAATATAATCATAACGAAACAACTAGACATGACGAGAAAATAAATCGTAACGAGAAATAAACTAAACAACATGACGAACCTAGACGAACATAATACATGATAAGATAATACATGACTACGACAAAATGAATAAACATAAAACATGGCAAGACAGACCTGAAAGGTGACAAAAATAAAATTAAAAAAATTAAAAAACAATGTACTGTACCCATCCCTGCAATATTTTTTCCAAGCAAATGAATAAAAACATAAATGCACAATTAAAGTGAAACAACAAAGTAAAATAAGTCTTTTAAGCTTTACTTGAAAATATCATATTAATGCGCAGCCATTAATATGCTGGTATTTCTAAAGACAAGGAAGTACATGTGAGCATTTTTTAAAAATGTAATCAAAATCTGTATAATTCTTCAATATGTGGAATCCAAATCTCTAAAAATATGGTATGTTGATGATAATATTTGAATCATTGGCAAAAGATTTTTGAAAGTTGCGCGGTGGGGCCTCCATGGATTGGACTTGTTTATCCAGCACATCCCACAGATGCTCCATCGGATTGAGATCTGGGGGATTTGGAGGCCAGGGCAACACATTGAATCTTTGTCATGTTCCTTAAACCATTCCGCTTTCGACAGTAGACAGAGGTCAGAATGGGCACTCTGACTGACATATGTAACATGGTGTGTTGTGACACATTCATCACGTAGCCATCATTAAAATAGTCTGTGACTTGTGCCACAGTAGCCCTTGTGTCAGTTTGGACCAGATGGTATGGCCTTTGTTGCCTGTAGACGGTTCATGGATTGTCCCTCCTTGGACCACTGTAGGTAGGTGCTCACCACTGCTGACCGGGAGCGTTTCGGAGTTGTTCTGACCCAGTCGTCTGGCAATAACCATTTGGCCCTTCAGGTCACACAGGTCTTTACGTCTGCCCATTTCCCCCGCCTTCAACACATCTACCAAGGCTTCACCACCTAGCGATAGCCTTATGTAAAATTATTTAGAAAATGTTTCTGTATTTGATTCACTGAAAATGTGGCAGACTCTCTTCACAGCGATACATTTGATTACCATGTGACAGCACTTTCATTATACATTACACAACCATACTACATTCTCATGAAACATATTACAGCCACTATTAAAAATAAACTTGGTCCATGTTAGTCAGTGCTAATGCCCGTGGCATCTTCAACAGCAGGGCTGAAGCAGCCTTGATCCAGAGTCAGACTTCCTGTCTAAACCTTTTAAAATGACACACTCAGATAATATCCTCAGCTAACAACAGCAAATGCAAAATATTTTATTTCAAGCTCACATAATGTGGAATGTTTCATATAACATCATGTTGTCAACTAAAAAAATGGATGGAATGGAAATTTAACAAGAAATATGACAAAGATATACTCCATAGATTGGATTAAATCTAAGAAGTGGCTGGAATTTCATGAAGCACAACTACAAATATCACCTCGTGGTGAAAAGAACATTTGACTGAAAACAAAACCATCACAAATGTGAAACATTAAAAACCAGAGTAATGCACGGGGGGGCGGCCTGTGGTTAAGGTAAATGACTGGGACCCGCAAGGTCATGGGTTCTAATCCTGGTGTAGTTGCAATATGATCCGCACAGCCTTTGGGCCCTTGAGCAGGGCCCTTAACCCTGCATTGCTCCAGGGGAGGATTGTCTCCTGCTTAGTCTAATCAACTGTAAGTCACTCTGGATAAGAGCGTCTGCCGAATGCCAATAATGTATTGTAATGTAATGTACAGGAACCATCCTTCCCCATCTGCAGGGGAGTGCAGAACATGCCTCTTCTGTGGAAATCATTTTCACTTTTCCAGTCTTTACCCTGTTACATGTCATTAGGGTGTCTTCTGTTTTCCAGATACTTTCAACCAGAGGGAATTAAAGTGTAAACACAGGTGCAAAGATCAGGGAAGGAAGTGCAGTAATTCTCTAGAGAGGGAAAGTATCATCCCGAGAGAGCCATGGTATCTGCAAAACCGGCGTATTACGAACCACAAGAGTCTCTTGAGTCTTTTTGAGTGACCGTTTAGCCAGAAAATGCAACCAGACACAAAGGAACAGATTTTTTTTCCAATGTCCAGATACTCCCTGACAGCACTGTAGTTTAACTTTGGCTGTTAAAAACATAATCCAAGAAAGAACATGGTGTGCTACAGGTAGTGTTTTCTTTTTCTCTGAGGCCCTTGTGGTCAGGAAGACTAGTATCTTCTCTCACATCTCACAGACCAGTTCCTCTGCTCAAATGTTTGCTGCATTTTAAGAAAGCAACAAGGTAATTCAGCATCTGTTATTGACAGTACGTAGCGTACCACCATCTTGTAAAATCCGATCTGCTTACTAAGGTATGTGCTATGGTGCAAAGTGAAGAATGATTCTGGATAAGAGCGTCTGCCAAAATGCCATTAATGTAATTAATGAAAAAGGAAACAAGTGAAAACTGAAAATGACAAAACAGCATAGCACAGCACCGCAGATAACTTTTTTATCTTTTGACTTTTTCCTGTGGTGATGTCAGTGGAGCTCTTTATCTGTGGGCCTCTCAGTTCCATAGATACTGATCTAAGATAATGTTCCATCTCTGCTACTCCGCAATGCTAGAAACAAACTCTATTATTGAAGACATTTACATTTTTGTCATTTAGCAGACGCTTTTAATCCAAAGCGACTTACAAGTGCATAGGTTCTTCGACAAGTTAAAGCATCACATCCATAGCTAGTAAAATACACATGAAGTGTTGTTCTAAACATATTGTCATCATAAGTGCAATTTAAAAAAAAAAAAAATTTTTGGGGGGGGGGATAAGACAAGAGGGATAGGGATATCAGAAAGGTATCAGAAATCAGGAGGGAGGGCTAAGGTACAGTTTGAGAAAAACTCTGTTATTGATACAATTAGTTGTCCTGAAGGTAGGGCATGAGGAAGAAGCATGAAGAGTGCACGTTACCCTGGTGCTGATGTGCTGCACAGTGCATGCAATAGCTGCAGAGTAAAAGGAGCAGGCTGCTTCCTATTTAAAATGCATATACACTCACCGAGCACTTTATTAGGAACATTTTTACTTTATTACTTCTACTTATTCAAGCGATTATCAAAATCACCCAATTGTGTGGCAGCAGTGCAATGCATACAGTTAATGTTCCCATCAACCATCAGAATGGGGAAAAGAATGTTACAATCCGTAGTACTGCAATAATAATGCATAAAGATACAACAAAAATGACAACAAAGACAGTTCTGGTGGAATTAAAAGCAAGGGAAAAGAAGTGAAGAAGTGAATGGATTTGAGCTGGGGTTTGAAGGTGTGTATGGATGGTGCAGACCTGATAGAGAGGGGCAGTTTGTTCCACAGTCTCGGTACGGCCACAGCAAAGCCCTGTCACCCTTTAGCTTTAGTCGAGACCGAGGAACAGAGAGGAGCAGTTGGGTGTAAGACCTCAGTGACCTGGGCACAGAATATGGGTGAAGGAGATCAGAGATATGGGGGGAGGGGGGAGAAGGCTAAACCATTGAGTGCTTTAGAAACAAACAACAAGATCTTAAAATCAATCCTAAATCTAACCAGGAGCCAGTGCAGGGAAGCGAGAATTGGTGTGACGTGTTCACATTACCTGTTAAAAGCCTTGCAGCAGCATTTTGCACAAGCTGCAGGTGGAGGAGGGATGATATAATGCATGAATAACTATGTCCAAGTTGTGAAACCAAAGAAAGGGCTTGGCCTTGGCTATGGCTGGGAGTTGAAAAAAGCTGGTTTTAATGACAGAATTAATGTGTTTGTTGACCGTGAGGGTGGAATCAAAAATGCTTTTGGCATGGGGTTTAGTGCAGTGAATAGAGGCCCTTGATTAATAGAGAGACCTCTAAGAGTGTCAGGTGGACCGAACCGGATCACCTCCATCTTACTTTCTCTTGGTTGGAGAAAGTTTTTAATCATCCAGTCTTCAATGTCAGCAAGACAATCACACAGGCTCTTAAGCGGGCACTTGTTTGCTTTTATAGGGAGGTAAAGCTGAATATCGTCAGCATAACAGTGGAATATTGCATTTCTCTACAATAGAGCCGAGGAGGATTTACAAGCAGAAAAGAAATGGCCCAAAAATTGAACCCTGGGGGACTCCACATGGAATAGGAGCAGAGGAGGACGAGGAGCACTTGATGTTAACTGAGAAGGTCCTGTTCTTTAGATAAGAGGGAAACCATTTTGTGTGAGTGAATAGTGTATCTGCCCTGCGATGGACTGGCGACCTGTCCAGGGTGTATTCCTGCCTTTCACCCAATGTATGCTGGGATAGGCTCCAGCCCCCCTGTGACCCTGTTCAGGATAGGCGGGTTAAGATAATGGATGGATGGATGGCCTTGAATGGCACCTGTGTGCATAATCCGGTCCGATCATGGTCGACCTAAAATAGAGCATTCTCTGGCGACACTTTAAGGAGCGCAGGTTCAGTACTGTGAAGGGCTGTGAAGCCAGGCTGAAACGTTTCAAAGATGTTAATTTGGTTTTGTAATTTGGTTAATAATAAGAGTTGTGAAAGAGGGGTGTCTCGGTGGCGCAACCTGTAGAACACTGACCGCCTGCTCATTGTGAGCCGCGACGTCGGCGGTTCGAAGCCATTTGTTGCATGTCTTCCCCTCTCTCTCGCTCCCGTTCTTCCTGTCTCTCTATACTATGTACTGAAAAAGGCCTAAAAAAAAAAGAGTTGTGAAAGAGCTATTTTTTCCAAGACTTTTGGGGCAGAAGTTATTTTGAATAGTGGGTTTGGTTTGGATTTTTTAACAGAGGCTGAACCACTGCATGTTTAAAGCAGGAAGGGACCATGGAACTAATTTCACACCAGCGCCAAAGCTCACACGTGGCAAACATTTGGGGTCCTTTCATGAAATCATTCAATTTGCCTGTGGACTAACCCCCCAACCCCACCCTAACCAACATATACTCACATACTCTAGAAACACTCTCCATACAATGCCAAATCCCAATCCAACCCATCCATAATCATGCATATTTCCCTTTTACTGTTCCTTTTTTTTGGTTTTGCTTTGTTATTTGTTATTTTTATTTTATTTTTATTTGTTTTGTATATTTTTTTTTCTTTTTCTTTTGTATTTAAGAATGTTTTATTCATATTCATCATGTTCTTCTTATTTTATTTCATTTTGTCCCCATCGTTACTTTTATTATTATTACTTTTTCTCCTCTTCTCTCCCTTTTTCCATACAAGGCTCCAATCAACAACCACCCACCTGTCTGTTTGTCTGTTCATCCTCCTGTCTATCTGCCCGTTGGTCTGCGTATCCATGTGTACACAAGTCACTCTTTCCACACTTTATTATTCTTTTTATTATTATTCTTTTTTTCATTTATTGTTATTTTTAGTGACTCTGTCTGTTTTGTTTTACCCTCCCCTCAAAGGCTTCATATTGTTTTCTTCCTTTGCTCTTTCTCCTTCTCCCTCTCTCTCTCTCTCTCTCTCTCTCTCAAAATTACCAATGTATATATGTTTGTTTTTGTATTATTGAGAATAAAGTTGACCTCCCAAGAGGGTGGGGGGGTGGTGGCGGGAATAAAAAAAATAAATAAAAAAATAAACCATTTTAAGGAGGTGTGAGAGGATAGTGTCAAGAGGGCAGGTAGTGGGCTTCATATGAGACACTGTATCTATCAGGACGGAAAGAGAGACTGGCTCAAACTGACTGAAGACAACAGTGTGCATAGGAAGGCTGGAAGGACCATGTGCAGGAGGTGGGATGTGAGATCAGATGTCATCAATCTTGGAAATAAAGACATTTTAAAAAATCATCATATCACAGAGGAAGTGTCAGGATTAATTGTGTTTAACAGAAATTTAGGCCTGTGGTGTTTTGATATCGCAGCACAAAAAAACCATGCTCTGGCTGCTTTAACTCCTACCTGGAACTTAACCAGACAGTTTCTCAGGATATCAGCGGGTACTGGGTGCGTGAGGGTACGGGTCCGTGGAGGGTAGAGGACTTACCAGAAGTGGAACTGAACTCGTGAAGGTCCTGTCACAACAAATTCTATCCCCTTTACAAAACTTATCCCCTCCACGGTCACGTTTCTGGTTTCCTGACAGCTGTCACATAGAATTTGTTGTGATAGCAACTTCACGAGTGAAGTGACCTTTCAGTTCCACCCTCCACCGACCCGTGCCCACACCCAGTAGCGATGGGAAGACCTACCGGCTAATTTTATAAGTTTGGCGATCCTGTGGGTTTTTGTGTGGGTTTTCTACTGTTTTTTTGGATTGTAACAAATAAACTCTGTTTTTAATATTGAACTCATGTCTCTGCTTGTTAATTTAATTCTTAAATTCTTAAACTATTTCCTTGGGCATAATACCCAAGGTGGCGTAATCGAGTGGTGTTATGCCAGGTCACACATGGTGGAGGTTCCTTGTAGGTTTGGGGCTGCATTTCTGCAAATGGAGTTGGGAATTTGGTCAGGATTAATGGTCTCCTCAATGCTGCGAATTACAGGCAGATACTTACCCATCATGCAATACAGGGGAGGCATCTGATTGGCCCCAAATTTATTCTGCAGCAGGACAATGACTCCAAACAGTTGGCCGATGTCATTATGAACTATCTTCAGTGTAAAGAACAAGCAGTCCTGGAAGTGATGGTATGGCCCCCACAGAGCCCTGATCTCAGCATAATTGAGTCTGTCTGGGATTACATGAAGAGACAGAAGCATTTGAAGCTGCCTAAATCCACAGAAGAACTGTGGCTAGTTCTCCAAGATGTGATGCTGTTTTGAAGGCAAAGGGTGGTCACACCAAATATTGATTTGATTTAGATTTTTCTTCTGTTCATTCTCTTCTGTTTATGCATTTTGTTAATTGATAAAAATAAACTATTAACATTTCTATTTTTGAAAGCACTTTTTCACACCTGCCTAAAACCTTTCCACAGTACTGTATATATTTTGACAACAATGTCCAATATTTTTTAAATATTTCTGACAAGCTGAAAGTCTTCTGAGTATTGTCATACTAAGTTGACATTTTTATAATGAGTTGTTTTTGAGAACAAGAGCTTTGGTTTGACACCAGCACCAGTCTGTATCTGCACCTGCTCAATTGACAAGTCCGGCAGTGCACTGACGTTAAATTAAATCGTTTCTCACCGGATCAATTGATAGCTAGCTTGCTCCGTGTCTTGTATATAATTTGTATAGATAGATACATCGATAGATAGCTTCAGCACCAGTGTCAAGTAACAGTAGCTAGGTAGCTAGCTCCGTATCTGGTAATGCCATGTTGCTGTCAAACAAAGCTCCCCTTCTCAAAAACTATTAATCGTAAAAATGTCAACTTCATTTGGAAATGCTCAAAATACTTTCAGGCGATCTTATCCAGAAAGGTCCGGGGTGGGTGCAGGTTTCTGTTTTAGCCAAGCTTCAACTGATTAACTAATCATGATCTATGATCAATCAAGATCTTGAAGTAGAATCGCGTGACTTCATGCTGGACTTAAACGCCAACCTACATTTGAGCAAAAAAAGGAAATGGGAGGCCCCAGCAAATGTCTTTCAGGGAAGGGCTCAGTTTATCTTAGAGCTCAGAGGTGCAGGTGTGAGGATCCACTCTGCTCTGTGGAAGGGTGCGTTTGTCTGCGCTGAAGATGGAGACATGTCTGCTGTTCCTCTCTCTCTCCTCCCTCCTCCTGCTCTCCACAGCCAGTGAGTACCAGCTTCATCCTCCTCTCCTGCTTCTCCACACCCAGTCAGGGTCAGAGACTGGGGGCCAGGGCCAAGGGGTCAGAGGGTCTGCTGGTCAAAGGGCTCTCCAGTAAGAGCAGGGTTACAGGCAGCCTGTAAACACCACAGATTACTGGAGGAACATTTCTCTGCATGATTCATTGAGTTTTCATCAAACAAATGTTATTATGGATTATTTAGAAAATGTTTCTGTATTTGATTCACAGGAAATTGGCACACTCTCTACACAGCAGGGCTCATTTCCTCATGAGAGCACTTTAATAAATTATTTAAAAAATATATATTTAAAAAAAATGACAGGGAAAAAATTATAGATATATATATAGTATACAAACACTATTACTAAGTACTAGTGGTAATCCATCCATCCATCCATTATCTGAACCCGCTTATCCTGATCAGGGTCGCAGGGGGGCTGGAGCCTATCCCAGCATACATTGGGCGAAAGGCAGGAATACACCCTGGACAGGTCGCCAGTCTATCACAGGGCACACACACCATTCACTCACACACTCACACCTACGGGCAATTTAGACTCTCCAATCAGCCTAGCCTAACCTGCATGTCTTTGGACTGTGGGAGGAAACCGGAGTACCCGGAGGAAACCCACACAGACACGGGGAGAACATGCAAACTCCGCACAGAGAGGCCTTGGCCGACGGGGATTCGAACCCAGGACCTCCTTGCTGTGAGGCAGCAGTGCTACCAACTGCACCATCCGAAATCTTTTAAAATAACAGATTCTGAACAGTTAATTAATGTCCTCAACCTCTTCTTATACCAAAAATATTATATGTAATATTATATTTCAAGCTCACATTGGTTTGAATATGTGGCATGTTTTTTTAAAAGCATGTTGTCAACTAAAATAAAATAAATAAATAAATATGGAAATTTAACAAGAAATTTAAAAAAGATATACTGATAAATAGTGATTGTTTAACGGGCAGGCATTTCATGAAGCGCAACTACAGATATGAACTGTTTCCTCATGGTGAAAACAACATTTGACTGAAAACAAAACCTCACAAATGTGAAACATTAAAAACACTTTTTGCTTCATAACTAAAAAGCAAAGTAGATGCCTACAGGTTTCTAGCCATGGCTAATGTGCAACCCCTGTCCCGGGCCAGGTTTAAAAAAAAATTAAAACGGGAAATACAGAAGCATTGAACTAAAAATAATACCTAAACATTAAAAAGCGGTACAGATAAAAGACTAAAATAAGTACAAACACTAAAATAAGGGCAAAGACAAAAATCTAAATGTTAATAATACATAAAATCAGTGTTCACAGACTTGCTTCAGTTTCAGCATGTGTGTTTAAAAATCTTGAGCTCTTTCAATGTTTTAATTTCAGATGGTAATGCGTTCCACAGTTGTATACTTCTTACTGAGAAAGATGACTGACCAAATGTTGTTCTGTGTTTTGCTGCTCTGAGATTTCCAGTTGTTGCACCTCTGATTCCACTGTTTTGTTTGTTTTATTTCTGGGGCAAGGTTGTTCACACTTAAAAATAAGTTTAATAAATGGTACATTTACAAAACTGTCAAAGCATGTTATGTTTCTGTAAAATTAGGCAATGGTGCCTGTTTATATAACGACCTGATGGGTGTAGTTGTTGTTTGGTTGGCCTGGCCCCAAACGGTTATACAGTATGATAAAAGAGAAAATATAATGGCATACATAAACTGCTGTGCTGCCTTAATAGGTATGTAATGTCTAATTAAGCGGAAGCAATTGAAATTTGTTTTGACAGTTTTGCACAACCTCTTTACATGTTTATCGAACTTAAGCCGAGAGTCTAAATTAACACCTAAAAATGTCATTTCATGTACCTCATCTATCTCTTGCTCGTCAATCTTTATTCTTAAATTTTCATTGAAATGTATTTTTTATTAAAAAGCACATTGAGACCGTCTTATTAGAGTTCAGAGTCAGATGATTATTTCAGAGCCACTGTGACACACCAGACATTTATTTTGTGAGCATCTCTGCTGCCATATGAGGGTTTTTTGCATGCACATATATAATTGTGTCGTCCGCATACATTTGGCATCTAACTCTTTTACAGCTGTCAGGTAAGTCATTTACATATAAACTAAAAAGTAAAGGGCCTAAAATTGAACCTTATGGAATTCCCATTCGGCAAGTTTGGACAGATGACTGGGTAGAATTTATTCTAACACATTGCTCTCTGTATTCAAGATAAGGTCTAAAGCAGGTTATTGCATTGTTTGAAAAATGAAATCGTTGCAGTTTATTTGCAAGAATTTCATGGTTCACAGTACAAAAATACTGCTCCCACTACACTGCCTTCATCTAATGACTGTTTTATAGTTTCAGTGAGGTAACAGTTTGCTAACTCTGTTGAGTACCTTGGTCTGAATTCAAATTGTTTGGGGTGCAGAAGGTGATTACTTTCAAGGTAATCAACAAGTTGTTTAAGTTGTTCAACTGTTTTTTCAAGAACCTTTGAGAGTGCTGATAAAATTGAAATTGGTCTGTAATTACAGACCTGGTCAAGTGCTCCAGACTTGGAATTGGAGTGCTAGTTACCGATTTCCAATGCTGAGGAAACTCATTAGTTCTGATTGATAAATTGACCACATGTGTTACTGGTGTTAAGAGAAGAGAACTGTGTATTTTAAAAATAAACAAAATAACAAAATTATCCTTGGCCTTAGATTGCCTTCACTGCGTGATAACCTTACCAGTCTTTCTTTGATCTACTTCTTTAATATAAAAGGATGTTGATTTGTCTCTCAGTGTATCTTTTACCTGTACTGGTTGGAAACTTGCTGCCATTTCCTCAGCTGATTGAGTAAAACATTTATTACATTTGTTTGCAATTTCAATACTTTCATTACTAACTAATTTCTATAATCAATTCCACTGTTGATTTTTGTGGGTTAGGCACTCAATTGGCTAAAATATTTAAGTGCTTCCAAAGTGCCAAGCTTTTCCCCTCTGATTCTGTGATCAACTGCATGAAGTAACATGTTTTTTCATCAGGTGGCGAATATCCTTATTCTGCCACAGTAAAGCCCTACTACGCTGTGGGTGCTTCAATGAGTGTATTTCTGAATCACATCTAAAAAGTGTTTTCGTCATTGTAGTACAGCAGGTATTTAAATCCTGAATTTGTTTTATGTTATCCCAATTAATATTCAGTAATTCATTTTCAAATTGTGTTATTTTATTCTTTGGGATGCCTGTGAACTCTGGATAATTTTCTAACAATTAAAATCATATTATGGTCGGACAGACCTGTAATTAAATTGTACGTCTTTGTCACTCGCTCAGTTCTATTTGTGAAGATCAAATCAATAACGGTTTTACTGACTTTAGTAAGTCTTGTTGGTCCTTTAATTATTTGGTGAAAATTATGTTTTGAATACATTGTTTTCAGTTTTTGCTCACTGCTTTTGTTCACCAATTTATATTGAAGTCTCTGAAAAAGATAGTTTCACAGCGACAATTTATCTGTTTAATGAATTCATCAAAATCCTGGTAAAATGAAACACCATGTGAGGGAGGATTACATAGTGTCACAAGATTACATTTCATTTTTGTTGACAAGACTACATTAATAGCCACGCATTCTAAAGGTGTGTCCAGATTCATTTGAACAGATTTAAAAGTATCTCTAATATAGATCAACACTCCACCCCCCCTGCCCATCAATCTGTCTTTTCAAAAACAAACAAAACCAGATACATCAATTATATGTGTTGGGATATTACTGTTTAACCAAGATTCACTTCGACACTTCTTCAGAGGAACCATCCTTCCCCATCTGCAGGGGATCACGGCTAAGTGCAGAAGATGCCTCTTCTTTTGAAATCATTTTCACTTTTCCAGTCTTTACCCTGTTACATGTCATTAGGGTGTCTTCCATTTTCCAGATACTTTCATCCAGAGGGAATAAAAGTGTAAACACAGGTGCAAAGATCAGGGAAGGAAGTGCAGTAATTCTCTGGAGAGGGAAAGTATCATCCCAGGAGAGCCAACGTATCTGCAAAACCTCCGTTTTAGGAACCACAGGGGTCTACTGAGCTCCATGGTTGGGTGACCGTTTGACCACAAAATGCAACAGAATGTTAAAACTGCTATTACTGCTTTTTAATACCATATCAGCATTCTCCTTCCAATTATCAGGGCAGTGAAACAGTTTTTGTGTCTGACAAAGTAAAAGGTTTTTCTCCCCCTTGTGGCCAACGTGTGTCCCTGCTGTCTGTAGGGGCTTCTTCTCCCTGAGAGATGAGCGCTGTCACAGGAGTGTCATCTGCTTAATCAGTCATGTGACAGGCCTCACTGGCAGAGCTCATATCACTGGTGTCCAGTGCACAAAGCAAGGCAGATAGAGCGCACCCTAGTGGTGTCCCTGTGTTCCTGCAGACACTGCTGGGGTCATCCTTTGAAGCCACAGGGAATATGGTCCAACAGGTTAACCCCTTCCCCGCCAATTATTTTGGAAAAAACCTGTCATTTTCAGACGATTTTTAATTTTTTTTATATAATATAGTATTTTTTATGCTGATTATGAAAAAGAACTTGTATTTCATTTTTTTTCCCATTTTTGTGGTTGAAATTTTATTTTGAAAATAAAAGTGTTTAGACCTGTTTACTCGTCCGTGACTGAAAAAAAACACATTCGGTCAAAACGTATATACTCATCTCCGCCGGGGAAGGGGTTAAACAGTATTAAAGATCTATAATCAGTGTTTTTACATGACCATGTGTATCAAGAAGATGTTTCTATCCTCCATCCATCCATCCATCCATCGTCACCCACTTATCCGGAGTCGAGTCGCGGGGGCAGTAGGCAAAGCCGGGTATTCCAGGCGTCCCTCTCCCCAGCAACGCATTCTAGCTCCTCCTGGGGGATCCCGAGGCGTTCCCTGGCCAGGAGAGATATATAATCTCTCCAGCGGGCTCTGGGTCTCCCTCGGGGTCTCCGCCCAGTTGGACGAGCCCGGAAAACCTCCAAAGGGAGGCGCCCGGGAGGCATCCTGATGAGATGCCCGAACCACCTCAATTGGCTCCTTTCGACGCGAAGGAGCAGCGGCTCTACTCCGAGCTCCCTCCGGATGTCCGAGCTCCTCACCCTATCTCTAAGGCTGAGCCCGGCCACCCTACGGAGGAAGCTCATTTCGGCCGCTTGTATACGCGATCTCGTTCTTTCGGTCACTACCCAAAGCTCGTGACCATAGGTGAGGGTTGGGACGTAGATCGACCAGTAAATCGAGAGCTTCGCCTTCCGGCTCAGCTCCTTCTTCACCACAACGGTCCGGTGCAACGCCCGCATTACTGCTGACGCTGCACCGATCCGCCTGTCGATCTCACGCTCCCTTCTACCCTCACTCGTGAACAAGACCCCGAGATACTTGAACTCCTTCACTTGGGGCAAAGACTCGTTCCCAACCCGGAGGGAGCAATCCACCGTTTTCCGGCAGAGAACCATGGCCTCGGACTTGGAGGTGCTGACTCTCATCCCGGCCGCTTCACACTCGGCTGCAAACCGCTCCAGTGCGTGCTGAAGGTCACGGTCCGATGAAGCCAGCAGAACCACATCATCCGCAAAAAGCAGAGATGCGATTCTGAGGTCACCAAACCGGACACTCTCCTGACCTCGGCTGCGCCTTGAGATCCTGTCCATGAATACCACAAACAGGACCGGTGACAAGGGGCAACCTTGGCGGAGTCCAACACCCACCGGAAACGTGCTTGACTTTGTGCCGAGAATGCGGACACAGCTCTCACTTTGGTTATACAGGGACCTGATGGCTCGTAACAACGGCCCCGGTACCCCATACTCCCGCAGTACACCCCACAGGGTTCCCCGGGGGACACGGTCGAAAGCCTTCTCCAAGTCCACAAAGCACATGTGGACTGGATGGGCAAACTCCCATGACCCCGCCAGCAACCCTGCCAAGGTAAAGAGCTGGTCCACTGTTCCACGGCCAGGACGGAAGCCACATTGCTCCTCCTGAATCCGAGGTTCGACCGTCGGTCGGAGCCTCCTTTCCAGTACCCTAGAGTAAGCTTTCCCAGGGAGGCTAAGGAGTGTGATACCCCGGTAATTGGAGCACACCCTCCGATCCCCCTTCTTGAAAATGGGGACCACCACCCCGGTCTGCCACTCTACAGGTACTGTCCCCGATCTCCACGCGACACTGAAGAGGCGTGTCAGCCAAGACAGCCCAACAATGTCCAGAGCCTTCAGCATCTCAGGGCGAATCTCATCTACGCCCGGCGACTTGCCACTGAGGAGCTTTTTGACTACCTCAGCAACTTCCGCCAGGGATATAGGTGCAGATTCCCCCAAGTCTTCAGGCTCTGCCTCTTCCACAGAGGACGTGTTGTTCGGGTTCAGGAGCTCCTCGAAGTGCTCTTTCCACCGTCCGACAATATCCCCAGTCCGGGTCAGCAGTTCTCCTCCCCTGCTGAAAACAGCCTGAGACAAGCCCTGCTTTCCCTTTCTGAGTCGTCGGATGGTTTGCCAGAACTTCCTCGAGGCCAACCGAAAGTCCTTCTCCATAGCCTCCCCGAACTCCTCCCATACCCGGGTTTTTGCTTCAGTGACTGCCGAAGCTGCAGCCCTTCTGGCCACCCGGTACCTGTCTGCTGCTTCAGGGGACCCCCGGGCCAGCCAAGCCCGAAAGGCCTCCTTCTTCAGCTTGACGGCCTCCCTCACCGCTGGTGTCCACCAGCGGGTTCTTGGGTTGCCGCCCCGACAGGCACCGATGACCTTCTGACCACAGCTCCTGCTTGCCGCCTCTGCAATGGAGGCTTTGAACATGGCCCACTCGGACTCCATGTCCCCAGCTTCCCCCGGGATGCGTGAGAAGTTCTTCCGGAGGTGGGAGTTGAAGACCTCGCGAACAGGGGCCTCCGCCAGACGTTCCCAGTTCACCCTCACTACACGTTTGGGTTTACCGGGTCTGTCAGGCAGCCTCCCCGGCCACTTGATCCAACTCACCACCAGGTGGTGATCAGTTGACAGCTCTGCTCCTCTCTTCACCCGAGTGTCCAAGACATACGGCCGCAGGTCTGATGATACGACCACAAAGTCGATCATCGATCTTTGGCCTAAGGTGCTCTGGTACCAAGTACACTTATGAGCTACCCTATGCTCGAACATGGTGTTTGTTATCGACAATCCATGGCCAGCACAGAAGTCCAATAACAAAACACCGCTTGGGTTCAGATCAGGCAGGCCGTTCCTCCCAATCACCCCCCTCCAGGTTTCTCCGTCATTGCCCACGTGAGCGTTGAAGTCGCCCAGCAGAACTATGGAGTCGTCTCCGGGTGGCACCCTTTCCAGGATGCCACCCAGTGACTCCAAGAAGGCCGGATACTCTGAACTGCCATTTGGTGCATACGCACAAATGACAGTCAGAGCCTTCCCCCCAGCGACACGTAGTCGCAGAGAAGCGACCCTCTCGTTCCCCGGGTGGAACTCCAACACAGTGGCGCACAGCCGGTGGCTTGTGAGTATCCCCACACCCGCCCGGCGCCTCTCACCTTGAGCAACTCCAGAAAAGAACAGAGTCCAGCCCCTCTCCAGGAGTTTGGTTCCGGAACCAGTACTGTGCGTGGAGGTGAGCCCAACTATATCTAGTTGGTACCGCTCCGCCTCCCGCACTAGCTCAGGTTCCTTCCCCACCAGAGAGGTGACGTTCCACGTCCCCAGAACCAGTCTGCGACGCCGAGGATCAGCACGCCCGGATCCCCGCCTTTGCCTACTGCCCGTTGGGCAAAGCACCCGACTCCGATGCCGACCCCTGCAGGTGGTGAGCCCACAGGGCGGCGACCCCACGTGACCAGTTCGGGCTGTGCCCGGCCGGGCCCCATGGGATAAGGCCCGGCCACCAGACGCTCGCCGACGAGCTCTCCTCCCGGGTCTGGCTCCAGCAGGGGGCCCCGGTTTCCCTTTTCCGGGCGAGGTAACTGGGTCTTTGTGTGGCCGTGTCATGGGAGTCTTTGAATCGCTCTTAGTCCGGCCCCTCCCCCGGGACCAATTTGCCTTGGGAGACCCTACTGGGGGCTAACAGTGCCCCCGACAACCTAGCTCCCAGGATCACTGGGACACACAAACCCCTCCACCACGTTAAGGTGGCGATTCCTCGATATCCTGTATAGCATAAAAAATCTATGCATATTCTTCACTTCTTTAGGCCGTGTTGGCCAATGGTAAAAAGCATTCTGCAATCTTGAAGCCTTTACAGGCATAGCAGCAAATGCCTTTCAGTTTAAGGAAACCTTTCTTGAGTTGTCTTAAATCTGTTCATTCGTGAAGTTAATTTGAGTATTTCTCTCTCTCTCTCTCCCTCTCTCTCTCTCTCTCTCTCTCTTGCCCTCTCTCTCTCTCAGGCAGGGAGGATGTGAGGCTGGTGAATGGTAGCAGCCCCTGTGCTGGGAGAGTGGAGGTTTACCATCAGGGAGAGTGGGGGACAGTGTGTGACCGTGGCTGGGGTATGAGAGGTGCTGGAGTGGTGTGCAGACAGCTGGGCTGTGGAGATGCTGTAGATGCACTAGGAGAGGGTCACTTTGGACCAGGGTCTGGGAGAATATGGATGGATGGTGTGTTCTGCAGTGGATCAGAATCCTCACTGAAGCAGTGTGGGTCACGAGGATCGGGTAAACATTTATGTAATCATGGAGCGGATGCTGGAGTGATCTGCTCAGGTAGGACTCAGCTCTTACAATAGTCTTATACCAAACGGCACTTTGGATTTAAATGAGGATATGTACATTTTTAAAAGCAAACTTATATTACATGTGTCTAAAACATAGTATTTCATTTTTTATGTTGTGTTATAAACTGATGTGTGCATTGTGCCATTCACTGAACTAACCAGAGTTTGCACAGTTGCAACAGACTCATGTTTATGTTCTGTCTTTTTATGTTGCTCTTATTTTGTAAATGTGATTGGCTCATCTCCTTATGAGGTTTACAGGTGATTGTCTCACCTCAGACTGCAGTGGACGTGTGATTGGCTCATCTCACACCCTATGTATAATAACTGTGCAGTCCTGTGTTCAGACAGCTGTGCTGAATGTTGTCTCTGGAATAAGGTGCTGGTCATTGCTAATGATTCTCTCTTTATTCTCTGTTCAACTGCAGAGGTCAGGCTGGTGGGTGGGACTGACCTGTGCTCTGGGAGAGTAGAGGTGCATCATGGGAGCTCCTGGGGCACGGTGTGTGATGCTGACTTTGACCAGCAGGACGCAGAGGTTGTGTGCAGGGAGCTGGGCTGTGGGGCTCCTAAAGAGCTGCGTGGGGCAGCTGCATTCGGCCAGGGCGAGGGCCAGGTGTGGGCAGAGGAGATTCAGTGTAGAGGCAATGAATCTCAGATTAACTTCTGCCCCACAGCACCCTCACAGAATCAACCCTGCTCCCATGGAAACGATGTGGGCCTGGTGTGTTCTGGTAAGAGTCTTCTGTGCACTGTGAGAGTTTCTGTGATGCTGGGTGAATATAGCCCCTTAATAGGCCATATGAGTTTATATTTAACAAGGTCTTTATTCATTATACTGTGAAATGTTACACGTCAGTGTGTGTGAGTTTAATCAAGTGTGGAGTTTGGATGATCTCCCAGATATGTACTTAGAACCATCTCAACATCCTAATTTCCTCTATTCAGGGCAGAACTGTTCTCACATCTGGAAAGGCAAACTTATATACTCAGTGACCACTATATTAGGTAGACCTGTACACCAGCTTGTTGATGGAAATATTGAATCAGCCAATAATGTGGCAGCAATGCATAAAATCATGTAGACATGGTGAAGAGGTTCAGCTGTTTTTCAGACCAAATGTCAGAATGGGGAAGAAATGTGATCTAAGTGACTGGTTGATGTTGGTGCCAGACAGGGTGGTTTGAGTATCTGCTGATCTCCTGGGGTTTTCATGCACAACAGTATCAAGAGTTTGTGGAGAATGGTGCGAAAAACTAAAAACATCTAGTGAGCAGCAGTTCTGCGGGCAGAAACACCTTGTTAATGAGAGAGGTCAGAGGAGAAAGGCCAGACTGGTCAAAGCTGACAGGAAGTCGACAGAAACGCAAACTACTACACATTACAGCAGTAGAACAGCATCTCTGAACACACAACGTGTCAAACCTCTAAGTAGATAGGCTACAGCAGCAGAAGACCAATAAGTCTAATAAATGCCTAAAACAGTGCTCACTGAGTGTATATAGTGCTAGTATTTCAATTTGAGTATTTTTCTCTCTCTCTCTCTCTCTCTCTCTCTCCCTCTCTCTCTCTCTCTCTCTCTCTCTCTCAGGCAGGGAGGATGTGAGGCTGGTGAATGGTGGCAGCCCCTGTGCTGGGAGAGTGGAGGTTTACCATCGGGGAGAGTGGGGGACAGTGTGTGATGATGGCTGGGACATGAGGGATGCTGGAGTGGTGTGCAGACAGCTGGGCTGTGGAGATGCTGTAGATGCACTAGGAGAGGCTCACTTTGGACCAGGGTCTGGGAGAATATGGATAGATGGTGTGTTCTGCAGTGGATCAGAATCCTCACTGAAGCAGTGTGGGTCACAAGGATGGGGTAAACATCGCTGTAATCATGGAGAGGATGCTGGAGTGATCTGCTCAGGTAGGACTCAGTGTTATTCAGCTCTTACCAATGTTCTTTAAAAACCCACACATTACAACAGTGGTATGCAGAAGAGCATCACTGAACACACAACAAATCATAGGATAGGCTACAGCAGTAGAAGTCCAAAGAAAAGTCTAATTAAAACCTTATGAAGTGCTCACTGAGTGTGAGCACTTTATTAGGTATACATTAGACTCATCTTTTAGACTGGAGTCTTCTGTTCCTGTCGCCTATCCACTTAGAGGTTAGACGCGTTGTGTGTTCAGAGATGCTCTTCTGCAAACCACTGTTGTAATGTGTGGTTATTTGCATTACTGTCACCTTCCTGTCAGCTTTGACCAGTCTGGCCCTTCTCCTCTGACCTCTCTCATTAACAAGGCATTTATGCCCACAGAACTGCTGCTAATTGGACTTCTTTTTGTTTTTTGCACCATTCTTTGCGAAATCTCGAGACAAGTGTGTGTGAAAATCGTTTTGTGTTTCTGAGATAATCAAACCATCCTGTCTTCCACCATCGTCTTTGTAATGGACAGGTTTAACATCTTCATCATCACTGCCACCGTAATCAGCACCCTAGAGTATATATATTTATTTTATTAATTAACAAAGGAATACAGTAAGAATTCATTATACAGGGAATAGTGTACAAACAGAACAAAAACAAAAGAGCCAGGGGTATATCACACTCGAAAAATATAAGATATAACATTAAGTGCTTTGATAGCATTTTTGTTAGTTAAATTAGAAAGTATTACACCTATTGTTCAACATCTTTCATGAAAACAACAAAGTAAGGTTTTTTGTTTTACTAAATTTACATTCATGAATGAAACATTTTGCCGGCATCAATATCAAAAAAATGTGTCTTCTTTTCTTGGGTTATTGAAAAAAACAAACACCACATTTTTCCCAAAATAAATTAAATTATTTAAAGATATTATCTGCAAAGGTCTTGCCACAATTTCTTGGTGTCAGAACAATGCCAAAATAGGCATAAAACTGTTTCTGGATATTCATCACAAAAAGAGCAGTTTGTGTTTATGTCTCTTTTAATTGTTTTGCATATGGCAGGGTAGTATTTATGGCCGGGTAGTATTCATGAATCATTTTGAATAGCCTTATTCACAATGAGGTATTTATGGGGAAGCATCCAGACCTTCTTCCAATACATGGAATTTACAAACCGATTCCAATATGCAGTGACATACAGAACAGAGACAACATCTCTGAAAAATGGCACGTCGAACTCGTGTGTCGTCTCGTAGATCAGAGCGGTTATGCGTCACTGAAGCGTCATAGGAATGCCACGCCCCCTTTCTGCGGCACATTTCAGCTGCTCCCATTGAAATCAGTAGTAAAAGAGTCATAGTACTACAACGACAAAGAACAAAAACAGAAAAAGCTATAAAAACGCCCCAAAATAGGTTGCAGCGTTGGGATCTGCACTGCCATTGGAAACCCCTGTTTTTCGTTTTTGTACGTTTGCCATGTCAGATTATATATGATTTGTTTTATGCTAAAAATAGCTACAATGGGGAACCTCACAGACGCGCCACATCGGTTGCAGGTTGCCATCGATAGGGCACTGATTACTGAATCTCGAGTTTCATTATTAACAATAAAAAACGCATGGTGGTTGGTCTCACTTTCTTGCTTTTTATATGCAATTTGCACAAGAGGGCATCAAAGAAACACGATCATGAAAGTATTAAATATATCCGTTCTTTAGTTTTGCATAGGTAAGCGTTTTAAATGTATTGTCCTGTTTTCAACCGGTTGAGAATGTTCTCCTTGCAGTGCATCACATGAGGACGTGAGCAAGCTAAATAATTTGCTTTCATAAGGACGTTAACTTAAATGTATGGGTGTTTTTATCTTAACTTGGCTAGCTAGCAAGCAAAAATTATTATTGGATAAGCCAGCATCCTTACCTTAGCTATCGATCATAGTTGAAATAGTAAGTTAGCTAGCTTGTGAAAACTCACAGTGCGAGCGTCTATCATGGAGGTAGCTATGGTAACAAACCACAATGTGTGGAAAGTGGGGACACGGTCTATCAATCATAGCTAATTGATGTACATTTGTTTTATTGTTGCCTAAAGACAACTGGCAAGTGTCACATTCAACCACCATGTTACTGTTTAAATCAACAGAATGCAGGTCCTCTCTGTTCTGATAGAATGGGAAATCATAATGCTTTAGCTCTTAGCCGTAACCCTAACCAAATCCACTGCAGTCATGTCTGCATTACAATAGCACAGGGGTGTCTAATCTTATCTGTAAAGGGCCAAGGTGGGTTGAGGTTTTTGTTTTAGCCCATCAGAATCGGGGTATCGTAGTGCTGGGCAAAAACAAAAACTCACACTCACACCAGTCCTTTTTGGATAAGATTGGGGGCTACATTGGCTCAGGAGGTAAGAGCAGTCGTCTGGCAGTCGGAGGGTTGCTGGGTGATCCCCTGGGTGTGTCGAAGTGTCCTTGAGCAAGACACCAAACCCCCAATTGCTTCTGATTAGCTGGCTGGTGCCTTGCATGGTAGCCAATTGCTGTTGGTGTGTGTGTGTGTGTGTGTGTGTGTGTGTGTGTGTGTGAATGGATGAATGAGCACCATCAATTATACAGCGCTTTGGATAAAGGCGCTATATAAATGCAGACCATTTGCCATTTGATTGGACACCCCCGATCTAGCAGTTAGAGCGTTGACCCCGCCCACACCTACTCTGAGGCAGTCACATGGTTTCCCAGTACATGGATAAGTGAAATGCGCTCAGTTGAATACCAGGTTTAAGCCCGTTTGCACTGTATGTTTGATGAGATCATTATTATGAGGGAGAAGCTCAGTCTGTTCTCTGTCTTACAGAGACACCCCAGGCTGTCTTGACGGTCTCTCCACATGGGCGGATATATAGAGGACAAGCTGTCAGTCTCTCTTGTGAGGTCACAGTGCCCTCTGCTGGCTGGGAATATTACTGGTACAAAGGAGATGGATCAAGTGGCACTGCCCTCATTGCCAGTACAGCTGAAGGCTCGTACACCCTCAGTGCTGCAGCTCTTGCACACACCGGGGAGTACAGCTGCAGAGCAGGGAGGAGCAACCCAGTCTGGTACACAGAGTACAGTCCCCCTGTCCACATACAGGTAACAGGTGAGTGCTGTTACACAGAGTACAGTCATCCTGTCCACATACAGGTAACAGGTGAGTGCTGTTACACAGAGTACAGTCACGCTGTCCACATACAGGTAACAGGTGAAAATCGTTCAGCAGAAGTTCAGCAGTTTCTGAGATAATCAAACCACCCTGTCTTCCACCATCGTCTTTGTAATGGACAGGTTTAACATCTTCATCATCACTGCCACCGTAATCAGCACCATAGAGTATATATATTTATTTTATTAATTAACAAAGGAATACAGTAAGAATTCAGTATACAGGGAATAGTGTACAAACAGAACAAAAACAAAAGAGCCAGGGGTATATCACACTCGAAAAATATAAGATATAAAATATATAAAATATAAGAATATAATATAAGATCCCCACCTTCAAGCGCAAGCTGAAGACACACCTCTTCAAGCAGCACCTCTCCCCATCCCTCCCTACCTCCCTGTGAACCTTAATTGTTGTCTCTGTGACTTGCTTTGTGTATCGGTATTTTTAGCTGGCTAGGTAAGCAGTGTTTGGATAGTTAACTTTGGTCACTTTTGCTCTGTTTGTTTGTTTGTTTGTTTGTTCAAAAAAAAAAAAAAAAAAAAAATGGCCCTTGTCCTTATCTTTGTTGTACAGGTAGCAGTTGAAATTGTACTTCCCTCTAGGGTCTTTCAGCGAACTTATCCCTGGTTATGGGTATGCACTTTGTTGTACGTCGCTCTGGATAAGAGCGTCTGCCAAATGCCAATAATGTAATGTAAATGTAATGTAATGTAAATTTAACATTAAGTGCTTTGATAGCCTTTTTGTTTGTTGAATTAGAAAGTAGTTTCACATACTGTTCAACATCTTTCATGAAAACAACAAAGTAAGGTTTTTTATTACTAAATTTACATTTATGAATGAAACATTTTGCCAGCATCAATATCAAATTTATTTTTCCCAAAATAAATTAAATTATTTAAAGATATTATCAATGAAAAATCTGCAAAGATCTTGCCACAATTTCTTGTTGTGAGAACAATGCCAAAATAGGCATAAAACTGTTTATGAATACGCGGTGACATACAGAACAGAGACAACATCTCTGAAAAATGGCACGTCGAACTCGCCTGTCGTCTCGTAGATCAGAGATCAGTTATGCGTCACTGAAGCTTCCTAGGAATGCCACGCCCCCTTTCTCTCACATTGAAATCAGTAGTAAAAGAGTCATAGTACTACAACGACAAAGAACAAACAGAAAAAGCGATAAAAACGCCCCAAAAAAGTTGCGATCTGCACTGCCATTGGAAAACCCTGTTTTTCATTTTTGTACGTTTGTCATGTCAGATTATATATGACTATGATTTGTTTTATGCTAAAAATAGCTACAATGGGGAACCTCACAGACGCGCCACATCGGTTGCAGGTTGCCATCGATAGGCCACTGATTACTGAATCTCGAGTTTCATTATTAACAATAAAAAACGCATGGTGGTTGGTCTCACTTTCTTGCTTTTTATATGCAATTTGCACAAGAGGGCATCGAAGAAACACGATCATGAAAGTATTAAATATATCCTTTCTTTAGTTTTGGATAGGTAAGCGGTTTAAATGTATTGTCCTGTTTTCAACCGGTTGAGAATATTCTCCTTGCAGTGCATCACATGAGGACGTGAGCAAGCTAAATAATTTGGTTTCATAAGGACGTTAACTTAAATGTATGGGTGTTTTTATCTTAACTTGGCTAGCTAGCAAGCAGAAATTATTATTGGATAAGCCAGCATCCTTACCTTAGCTATCGATCAAAGTTGAAATACTAAGTTAGCTAGCTTGTGAAAACTCACAGCGCGAGCGCCTATCATGGAGGTAGCTATGGTAACAAACCACAATGTGTGGAAAGTGGGGACACGGTCTATCAATCATAGCTAATTGATGTACATTTGTTTTATTGTTGCTTAAAGATAACTGGCAAGTGTCACATTCAACCACCATGTTACTGTTTAAATCAACAGAATGCAGGTCCTCTCTGTTCTGATAGAATGGGAAATCATAATGCTTTAGCTCTTAGCCGTAACCCTAACCAGCTCCACTGCAGTCATATCTGCATTACAAGGGGTGTCTAATTTTATCTGTAAAGGGCCAAGGTGGGTTCAGGTTTTTGTTTTAGCCCATCAGAATCGGGGTATCGTAGTGCTGGGGAAAAACAAGAACTCACGCTCACACCGGTCCTTTTTGGATAAGACTGGGGGCGACATTGGCTCAGGAGGTGAGAGCAGTCGTCTGGCAGTCGGGGGGTTGCTGGTTGATCCCCTGGGTGTGTCGAAGTGTCCCTGAGCAAGACATCTAACCCCCAATTGCTTCTGATGAGCTGGCTGGTGCCTTGCATGGTAGCCAATTGCTGTTGGTGTGTGTCAATTATTCAGCGCTTTGCATAAAGGCACTATATAGATGCAGACCATTTGCCATTTGATTAGACACCCCCGATCTAGCAGTTAGAGCGTTGACCCCGCCCACACCTACTCTGAGGCGGTCACATGGTTTCCCAGTACATGGATGAGTGAAATGCGCTCAGCTGAATACCAGGTTAAAGCCCGTTTGCACTGTATGTTTGATGAGAACATTATTATGAGGGAGAAGCTCAGTCTGTTCTCTGTCTTACAGAGACACCCCAGGCTGTCTTGACGGTCTCTCCACATGGGCGGATATATAGAGGACAAGCTGTCAGTCTCTCTTGTGAGGTCACAGTGCCCTCTGCTGGCTGGGAATATTACTGGTACAAAGGAGATGGATCAAGTGGCACTGCCCTCATTGCCAGTACAGCTGAAGGCTCGTACACCCTCAGTGCTGCAGCTCTTGCACACACCGGGGAGTACAGCTGCAGAGCAGGGAGGAGCAACCCAGTCTGGTACACAGAGTACAGTCACCCTGTCCACATACAGGTAACAGGTGAGTGCTGTTACACAGAGTACAGTCATCCTGTCCACATACAGGTAACAGGTGAGTGCTGTTACACAGAGTACAGTCAGGCTGTCCACATACAGGTAACAGGTGAGTGCTGTTACACAGAGTACAGTCACCCTGTCCACATACAGGTAACAGGTGAGTGCTGTTACACAGAGTACAGTCACCCTGTCCACATACAGGTAACAGGTGAGTGCTGGTACACAGAGTACAGTCATCCTGTCCACATACAGGTAACAGGTGTGTGCTGTTACACAGAGTACAGTCACCCTGTCCACATACAGGTAACAGGTGAGGGCTGACTGATATTCTTCTGTGTGTAAAACTTGCAACATCCCATAATGCAGTGGGTATTACTGAAAAACCACATAATTTCTGGTCATTCTGGTATCCTGTTTGTTCCATAACTGCCAACATACTTTTCCGGAGTTCATTAGTCTGCTTCCCACAGCACTGCCTAAGGCCACTCTGGATGTAGAGCCAAAATGGTGTCCACTGTACACTGCATTACAGTACACTGCATACACTTACTGTAGCAGATGCATTACGGTACACTTACTGTAGCAGATGCATACAGTACACTGCATACACTTACTGTAGCAGATGCATTGCAGTGCACTTACTCCTATGCAGTCCTATGTTCAGACAGCTGTGCTGAATGTTGTCTCTGAATAAGGTGCTGGCCATTGCTGATGATTCTCTCTTTATTCTCTGTTCAACTGCAGAGGTCAGGCTGTGTGGGCGGGACTGACCTGTGCTCTGGGAGAGTAGAGGTGCATCATGGGAGCTCCTGGGGCACGGTGTGTGATGCTGACTTTGACCAGCAGGATGCAGAGGTTGTGTGCAGGGAGCTGGGCTGTGGGGCTCCTAAATATCTGCGTGGGGCAGCTGCATTCGGCCAGGGCGAGGGCCAGGTGTGGGCAGAGGGAGTCAGTGCAGAGGCAACGAATCTCAGATTAACTTCTGCCCCAAAGCAGCCTCACAGAATCAACCCTGCTCCATGGAAACGATGTGGGCCTGGTGTGTTCTGGTAAGAGTCTTCTGTGCACTGTGAGAGTTTCTGTGATGCTGGGTGAATATAGCCCCTTAATAGGCCATATGAGTTTATATTTAACAAGGTCTTTATTCATTTTACTGTGAAATGTTACACGTCAGTTGTGTGAGTTTAATCAAGTGTGGAGTTTGGATGATCTCCAAGATATGTACTTAGAACATCTCAACATCCTCATTCCTCTATTCATTACATTACATTACATTATTGGCATTTGGCAGACGTTTGGCACTCCTCTCTCTCTCCTCTCTCTCTCTCTCTCTCTCTCTCTCTCTCTCTCTCTCCTTCTCTATCTCTCTCTCATCTCTCTCTCCTCTCTCTCTCACTCTCTCTCTCTCTCTCTCTCTCTCTCTCTCTCTCTCTCTCTCTCTCTCTCTCTCCCTCTCTCTCTCTCTCTCTCTCTCTCAGACAGTTATAAGGCTGGTGAATGGTAGCAGCCCCTGTGCTGGGAGAGTGGAGGTTTACCATCGGGGAGAGTGGGGGACAGTGTGTGATTATCAGTGGGACATGATGGATGCTGGAGTGGTGTGCAGACAGCTGGGCTGTGGAGATGCTGTAGATGCACTAGGAGAGGCTCACTTTGGACCAGGGTCTGGGAGAATATGGATGGATGATGTGTCCTGCAGTGGATCAGAATCCTCACTGAAGCAGTGTGAGTCACTCGGATGGGGTAAACATCGCTGTAATCATGGAAAGGATGTTGGAGTGATCTGCTCAGGTAGGACTCAGTGTTATTCAGCTCTTACCAATGTTCTTTAAAAACCCATACATTACAACAGTGGTATGCAGAAGAGCATCACTGAACACACAACAAATCATAGGATAGGCTACAGCAGTAGAAGTCCAAAGAAAAGTCTAATAAAAACCTTATGAAGTGCTCACTGAGTGTGAGCACTTTATTAGGTATACATTAGACTCATCTTTTAGACTGGAGTCTTCTGCTCCTGTCGCCTATCCACTTGGAGGTTTGACGCGTTGTGTGTTCAGAGATGCTCTTCTGCAAACCACTGTTTTAATGTGTGGTTATTTGCATTTCTGTCACCTTCCTGTCAGCTTTGACCAGTCTGGCCCTTCTCCTCTGACCTCTCTCATTAAGAAGGCATTTATGCCCACAGAAATGCTGCTAATTGGACTTCTTTTTGGTTTTTGCGAATTCTCGAGACAAGTGTTTGTGAAAATCGTTCAGCAGAAGTTTCTGAGATAATCAAACCACCCTGTCTTCCACCATCATCTTTGTAATGGACAGGTTTAACATCTTCATCATCACTGCCACCGTAATCAGCACCATAGAGTATATATATTTATTTTATTAATTAACAAAGGAATATAGTAAGAATTCAGTATACAGGGAATAGTGTACAAACAAACAAAAACAAAAGAGCCAGGGGTATATCACACTCGAAAAATATAAGATAAAACATTAAGTGCTTTGATAGCCTTTTTGTTTGTTGAATTAGAAAGTTGTTTCACTTATCGTTCAACATCTTTCATGAAAACAACAAAGTAAGGTTTTTTATTCCTAAATTTACATTTATGAATGAAACATTTTGCCAGCATCAATATCAAATTTATTTTTCCCAAAATAAATTAAATTATGTAAAGATATTATCAATGAAAAATCTGCAAAGGTCTTGCCACAATTTCTTGGTGTGAGAATAATGCCAAAATAGGCATAAAACTGTTTCTGGATATTCATCACAAAAAGAGCAGTTTGTGTTTATGTCTCTTTTAATTGTTTTGCATATGGCAGGGTAGTATTTATGGCCGGGTAGTATTTATGAATCATTTTGAAGGACACCTCCTTAACCTTATCCACAATGAGGTATTTATGGGGAAGCATCCTGACTTTCTTCCAATACATGGAATTTACAAACCGATTCCAATATGCGGTGACATACAGAACAGAGACAACATCTCTGAAAAATGGCACGTCGAACTCGCGTGTCGTCTCGTAGATCAGAGCGGTTATGCGTCACTGAAGCGTCATAGGAATGCCACGCCCCCTTTCTGCGGCACATTTCAGCTGCTCCCATTGAAATCAGTAGTAAAAGAGTCATAGTACTACAATGACAAAGAACAAAAACAGAAAAAGCTATAAAAACGCCACAAAATAAGTTGCAGCGTTGTGATCTGCACTGCCATTGGAAAACCCTGTTTTTCGTTTTTGTACGTTTGCCATGTCAGATTATATATGATTTGTTTTATGCTAAAAATAGCTACAATGGGGAACCTCACAGACGCGCCACATCGGTTGCAGGTTGCCATCGATAGGCCACTGATTACTGAATATCGAGTTTCATTATTAACAATAAAAAACACATGGTGGTTGGTCTCGCTTTCTTGCTTTTTATATGCACTTTGCACAAGAGGGCATCGAAGAAACACGATCATGAAAGTATTAAATATATCCTTTCTTTAGTTTTGGATAGGTAAGCGTTTTAAATGTATTGTCCTGTTTTCAACCGGTTGAGAATGTTCTCCTTGCAGTGCATCACATGAGGACGTGAGCAAGCTAAATAATTTGGTTTCATAAGGACGTTAACTTAAATGTATGGGTGTTTTTATCTTAACTTGGCTAGCCAGCTAGCAAAAATTATGATTGGATAAGCCAGCATCCTTACCTTAGCTATCGATCATAGTTGAAATAGTAAGTTAGCTAGCTTGTGAAAACTCACAACGCGAGCGCCTATCATGGAGGTAGCTATGGTAACAAACCACAATGTGTGGAAAGTGGGGACATGGTCTATCAATCATAGCTAATTGATTGCCAGTACATTTGTTTTATTGTTGCTTAAAGACAACAGGCAAGTGTCACATTCAACCACCATGTTACTGTTTAAATCAACAGAATGCAGTCCTCTCTGTTCTGATAGAATGGGAAATCATAATGCTTTAGCTCTTAGCCGTAACCCTAACCAGCTCCACTGCAGTCATATCTGCGAGACAATAGCACAGGGGTGTCTAATCTTATCTGTAAAGGGCCATGGTGGGTTCAGGTTTTTGTTTTAGCCCATCAGAATCGGGGTATCGTAGTGCTGGGGAAAAACAAGAACTCACGCTCACACCGGTCCTTTTTGGATAAGATTGGGGGCGACATTGGCTCAGGAGGTGAGAGCAGTCGTCTGGCAGTCGGGGGGTTGCTGGTTGATCCCCTGGGTGTGTCGAAGTGTCCCTGAGCAAGACACCTAACGCCCAGTTGCTTCTGATGAGCTGGCTGGTGCCTTGCATGGTAGGCAATTGCTGTTGGTGTGTGTGTGTGTGTGAATGGATGAATGAGAACCATCAATTATACAGTGTTTTGGATAAAGGCGCGATATAAATGCAGACCATTTGCCATTTGATTGGACACCCCCGATCTAGCAGTTAGAGCGTTGACCCCGCCCACACCTACTCTGAGGCGGTCACATGGTTTCCCAGTACATGGATAAGTGAAATGCGCTCAGCTGAATACCAGGTTAAAGCCCGTTTGCACTGTATGTTTGATGAGAACATTATTATGAGGGAGAAGCTCAGTCTGTTCTCTGTCTTACAGAGACACCCCAGGCTGTCTTGATGGTCTCTCCACATGGGCGGATATATAGAGGACAAGCTGTCAGTCTCTCTTGTGAGGTCACAGTGCCCTCTGCTGGTTGGGAATATTACTGGTACAAAGGAGATGGATCAAGTGGCACTGCCCTCATTGCCAGTACAGCTGAAGGCTCGTACACCCTCAGTGCTGCAGCTCTTGCACACACCGGGGAGTACAGCTGCAGAGCAGGGAGGAGCAACCCAGTCTGGTACACAGAGTACAGTCATCCTGTCCACATACAGGTAACAGGTGAGTGCTGTTACACAGAGTACAGTCACCCTGTCCACATACAGGTTACAGGTGAGTGCTGGTATACAGAGTACAGTCATCCTGTCCACATACAGGTAACAGGTGAGTGCTGTTACACAGAGTACAGTCACCCTGTCCACATACAGGTAACAGGTGAGTGCTGTTACACAGAGTACAGTCACCCTGTCCATATACAGGTAACAGGTGAGTGCTGTTACACAGAGTACAGTCATCCTGTCCACATACAGGTTACAGGTGAGTGCTGTTACACAGAGTACAGTCACTCTGTCCACATACAGGTAACAGGTGAGTGCTGTTACACAGAGTACAGTCACCCTGTCCACATACAGGTAACAGGTGAGTGCTGTTACACAGAGTACAGTCATCCTGTCCACATACAGGTAACAGGTGAGGGCTGACTGATATTATTCTGTGTGTAAAACTTGCAAGGTCCCATAATGCAGTGGGTATTACTGAAAAACCACATAATTTCTGCTAATTCTGGTATCCTGTTTGTTCAATAACTGCCAACAAACTTTTCCAGTGTTCATTATTGAATATCTTTTCAAAATAGTATTCATAAAATAATTCCATCTGCCTTTGTTTGTTCTTTGTCCCTCTGTGAGGGTGATTTGTTTTCTCCACAGTCATAAATACACTGGTGTGAAAACGGAACAGTGACCCAGTCTGTCTGCTTCCCACAGCACTGCCTAAGGCCACTCTGGATGTAGAGCCAAAATGGTGTCCACTGTACACTGTATTACACTACGCTGCATTTACTTACTGTAACAGATGCATTACAGTACACTGCATACACTTACTGTAGCAGATGCATTGCAGTGCACTTACTGTCGCAGATGCATTACAGTACACTGCATACACTCACACTACCAGATGCATTACAGTACACTGCATACACTGACTGTAGCAGATGCATTACAGTACACTGCATTCACTTACTGTAGCAGATGCATTACAGTACACTTACTGTAGCAGATGCATTTCAGTACACTGCATACACTTACTGTAGCAGATGCATTACAGTACACTGCATACACTCACTGTAGCAGATGCATTACAGTACACTGCATTCACTTACTGTAGCAGATGCATTACAGTACACTGCATACACTTACTGTAGCAGATGCATTACAGTACACTGCATACACTTACTGTAGCAGATGCATTTCAGTACACTCACTGTAGCAGATGCATTTCAGTATACTGCATACACTTACTGCAGCAGATGCATTACAGTACACTTACTGTAGCAGATGCATTACACTACACTTACTGTAGCAGATGCTTATGTTCAGAGTGACGTTCAGCACAGGAGCAATGTATAGCAGTATGCATCCCTCATCTCTGTGTCTCCACAGGCAGAGTGATGTGTGGTCTGGGTGCTGCTCCTCTCCTGCTGGCCACCATTGTACTGTGTGTGAAATGGTACAGGAGACCAGGTGATGTGCTTTCACTGGGATGCACACTTACTCTCTAAAACATGATGTGTGTTTCAGGGCTCAGGCTGCAGCTCTGCTCACTCACAGTTCTCTCTCATCTGTTGTGTCTGTACGTGTTTGTTGATGTACAGGGCCGTCTACTGAAACAGCTGTCCGCTACACTGGAGGGAATGTGGAAATTGGCATGTAAAACACACAGAGGCTGGGTCCGTGTACTTATGTGAAATGAGAATGAAGTCTGAGAGCTCAGGACTCTTTTTTCATCATTGTGATGTTTCTCAGCTTGCAGGAGGGGAAATTGGGAGTGCAGTCATGGGGGCATTTTAGGGAATGGGAACAGGAAGATGTTGTGTCTTTAGAGCGCAGCATCTGTACGATATAAGCAGAGTTTCTGATTCACCTGGGCTGCACTTGTGATCCTCGTGTAGTTAGTTTGCTTTGATTGCTGTATGTTTGTTCTAGGTTAGGTCACTGATGCAGTAAATTGACATAAATTGACTGAAATTGAATATGTATGTCACCATGTGTCTGTATGTATTAAATTGGATAGATGTTAAACTCTGTGTTACATTATTTTTAAAGTGTAATGTAGCTCTCTTACTCTTCCCCTATTTCAGAATCACAAATGTAAAAAAAGCAAAAAAAAATGTACTATACCCATCCCTGCAATAAGTTTTCCAAGCAAATGAATAAAAACATAAATACACAATAAAAAATAAATTAAAAAAATGAAAGAACAAAGTAAAATAAGTCTTTTAAGCTTTACTTGAAAATATCATATTAATGCACAGCCATTAATATGCTGGTATTGCTGAAGACAAAGAAATACATGTGAGCATTTAAAAAAAAATTAATGTTTCATTTTTATGAAATGCTCTCTCAAAATCTGTATAATTCTTCAATATGTGGAATCCAAATGTCTAAAAATATGGGATGTTGATGATAATATTTGGCAAAAGATTTTTGAAAGTTGCGCGGTGGGGCCTCCATGGATTGGACTTGTTTATCCAGTACATCCCACAGATGCTCCATCGGATTGAGATCTGGGGGATTTGGAGGCCAGGGCAACACATTGAACTCTTTGTCATGTTCCTTCAACCATTCCACTTTCACGGGGATCACGGCTGAGTGCAGAAGATGCCTCTTCTGTGGAAATCATTTTCACTTTTCCAGTCTTTACCCTGTTACATGTCATTAGGGTGTCTTCCATTTTCTAGATACTTTTATCCAGAGGGAATTAAAGTGTAATAAAGATCAAGGAAGGAAGTGCAGTAATTCTCTGGAGAGGGCAAGTATCATCCCAAGAGAGCCAACTTATCTGCAAAACTGCCGTTTTACGAACCACAGGGGTCTACTGAGCTCCATGTTTGGGTGACCGTTTAACCAAAAAATGCAACATAATATTAAAACTGTTATTACTGCTTTTTAATACCATATCAGCATTCTCCTTCCAATTATCAGGGCAGTGAAACAGTTTTTGTGTCTGACAAAGTAAAAAGGTTTACTCTCCCTTGTGGCCAACGTGTGTCCCTGCAGTCTGTAGGGGCTTCTTCTCCCTGAGAGATGAGCGCTGTCACAGGAGTGTCATCTGCTTAATCAGTCATGTGACAGGCCTCACTGGCAGAGCTCATATCACTGGTGTCCAGTGCACAAAGCAAGGCAGATAGAGCGCACCCTAGTGGTGTCCCTGTGTTCCTGCAGACACTGCTGGGGTCATCCTTTGAAGCAACAGGGAATGTGTTACAACTGGCTAAACAGTATTAAAGATCAATGTTTTTACACAAGAACAATGTTCATCAAGAAGATGTTTCCATCCTGTATGGCATAAAAAAAATCTATGAATAATCTTCACTTCTTTAGGCAGTGTTGGCCAATGATAGATGTCAAAATAGTAGGAATAATAGTAAATATATTTATTTTGCACTTGCCTGATTTATTTCCAACATGTGGAACATGTCCTCTTTGGGTATTACTCTGCATAGCTTGCCCACAGAGTGTCGATACATAGCATACAGTTTGTAAACTGTGATTAATTGATAGATGGCTGGCTGTATGTCATTCTGGATAAAAGTGCAGCAGCAGATATATCCCCTGCAGTATGTACTATATGGGCTTATACATTGTATCGCTTTCTGCACTCCAGCACATTGGATTTGAAACAAAACTGTCATTTTCAAAAAACTGGCCACACTGTGCATGTGCTGAAGATCAACCACATATTTTGTGTCTTCTGAAAAAAACATTTCCTCCCCACCAACAGGGCAGAAACCACAGTGCTCACAGTGACCTGCAGAAAAACTTGCAAACGAGTTGTATCCAGTACATACTGCTATTGAAAAACTAGAGACTTCTACACCTGTTTTTCTGGACATATTGTTTGGTGTCTGACCTATGGAAGAAGCTCCATACCACAGTGTGGAAAGCACTGATATTGAACTGCACAGGACTGGGGGGAGGGCGGTGGCTGGAGGTATATTATCACTGTAGATATTCCCAGGGCCGTATTAAGGTTTTACTCTGTCATAAGCACGGGCCATTTCTATGTTTGCAAATACATACCCATATATGGGCAAAGAGCAGAGTGCTCACATGTAGCTGGCCGGCTACTCTGTAAAACATCATAATATCTTTAAAAAGATATATTCAATGGTATCTGTAATTATGAAATCAGAAGACTAATAATATTATCCGCTGCCAACTACATTGTCACACGCACTAGCTTCATATATCAATGCAATGTTCATTTATGCGCTCTCTTGGGAGAGAGGAAAGAGCCTACTGCCACTCTCTGCACTGACAGCTCGTCATTGTCTCTGTGAACCCGATGTAACGTAGGCACCTAATCATAATCAGCGGTGAGTTGCATTTTCTGTGGGCTATTTCACATATTAGCTCTCTAATTAACACATTAAGTTCTATCAGTGTTTACCCGGTTTGCAAACTACCCTCAACGGTAAAATAATTGCAATGCTTGAAGAATAAAGTAAACCATATTTTACAGAGGGCTCCCCAAAAATGTAAGTAGTAGGCCAAAGAGAAAAAGTAGCTGGCCAGGGGGTTTCAGATGAAATATCATAGTATCAGGCACTCAGAACGGTGGATCCAATAGCGAGACCACAACGAAAGTTATTTATAAAATCAGGTCTTTATTTTCTCAGGGTAGGTTGGTACAGCGAGGGTCAATAGCCAGCAAACAGTTATAACAGGGATAAGGCAGTTCATCCAGAATGCAGCAGCTCGTCTGGTCTTCAACCTTCCCAAATACTCACACGTCACCCCCCTGCTTACTTCCCTCCACTGGCTGCCTGTCATGGCTCGCATCAAATTCAAAACATTGGTGCTAGCCTTCCAAGCAGTTAAAGGGTCTTCCCCAGCTTATCTGCAAAAAATCATCAGACCCTACACCCCTGCCAGACCTCTTCGTTCAGCCTCCACAGGCCGCTTGGCACCTCCCCCTCTCAGAACCTCCACCTCACGCTCACGACTACTGTCTGTTCTGGCTCCACGGTGGTGGAACGAACTCCCCGTTGAGGTCAGAACTATAGAATCTCTCCCCACCTTCAAGCGCAAGCTGAAGACGCACCTCTTCAAGCAGCACCTCTCCCCATCCCTCCCTACCTCCCTGTGAACCTTAATTGTTGTCTCTGTGACTTGCTTTGTGTATCGGTATTTTTAGTTGGCTAGGTAAGCAGTGTTTGGATAGTTAACTTTTGCTCTGTTTGTTTGTTTGTTTGTTCAAAAAAAAAAAAAGAACAAAAAAAAAAAAAAAAAGGCCCTTGTCCTTATCTTTGTTGTGCAGGTAGCAGTTGAAATTGTACTTACCTCTAGGGTCTTTCAGCGAACTTATCCCTGGTTATGGGTATGCACTTTGTTGTACGTCGCTCTGGATAAGAGCGTCTGCCAAATGCCAATAATGTAATAAGCGATAGTCCAGGCAAAGTGTCAGATCTCCAGCAAATAGATATATTGAGGATAATCCAAAGAATAGTCGCGGTCACAGGCAATGGGTCAAAAACAAACGGGCTAATTAAACAGAAACACAATCCAGAAACAAAGATAAACAGAAACAGGTCGGAAAAACTACAGGTCAGAACAAGACAGAAGGAATAAGCTAAATTTGGTTGGGGACGAAACAGGTCAAAACAGGTATCAATACGAAAATGCTGGAGAATATGGATTAAACACATAACAATCTGGGGTTTTTATACACAGGTAACTCGAGGGAATGGGAATCAGGTGGGAAACAATCAGGAAGTGAAACAGGTGAAACGAATGAATGAAGTGACAGGGAGACTACGGTGTGCAAGGAGGTAACAAAAACACGAAAACGCGAACAACAGAATTTTGCAGAATACAGAACATGAAAAACACGAAACCTAACACATAGTTTCATTCACTTTTTATGGCTTAGAGTGGCTCCACTTTTAGAAAGACCCAGACTGGTGGTCCCCTGTGCTGGCACTAGCAGGGCTCCATCCGACCTGTTTCACATCCGACCAAAGAATCCAAGTAGGCTAATTGAAAAAATAACCTCCGGAGGATAATGAGGGCATTTTCTTCTACATAACTAGGTGCAAAATGGAGAGCACATTTTTTAAAATTGTTTCTTATCCCCAAACTATTATTTCTTGTGGGAGCTGGCTTAATGGTATGGGTAACAATTAGCCAATGTTTTTTGAATGAAAGTATTATTTTCCGTATATTAATCCATCCATCCATCCATTATCTGAACCCGCTTATCCTGATCAGGGTCACAGGGGGGCTGGAGCCTATCCCAGCATACATTGGGCAAAAGGCAGGAATACACCCTGGATAGGTCGCCAGTCCATCACAGGGCACACACACCATTCACTCACACACTCATACCTATGGGCAATTTAAACTCTCCAATCAGCCTAACCTGCATGTCTTTGGACTGTGGGAGGAAACCGGAGTACCCGGAGGAAACCCACGCAAACACGGGGAGAACCTGCAAACTCCACACAGAGAGGCCCCGGCCAACAGGGATTCGAACCCAGGACCTCCTTGCTGTGAGGTGGCAGTGCTACTAACTGCACCATCCGTGCCACCCCGTATATTGACAAGTAGCAAATTGTTTTATTTGGAGCATCTTTGGGAGAGACTGGCAAAGGTGTGTGTGCAGACAGTAGCAACAAGCGAAGGAGAATAAAGTAGCAAATCACAGCACTGTATTTTTTATAAAAATGTATTGTTCGATTTTGTCACAATAATTAATCCCACCAATCTTCAACATCTTATTAGTCTTACAATAATAACAATCTTATTATTATTATTATCATTATTATTTTCAATGTAAATACATGTTTACAGATCATTGGTTTGAATAGGCAACAGTACCTGCCTTAAAACAAAAATGTGCTCTTCAAAGTCCCATTCAGCTGGCAGATTTCAGTAAAGGATTCATTAATGTGCTGCTTTCATGAATGAAAGCTCTAGATGACATGAAATGGTGGTCAGAAGTCTATGCAAAATGCCTCAACTTCCAGTGGGGGTTACATCCCCTCCGAATCTCTCCCATTTGTGTCCCTACCAATGTGAAAATCGAACCTACGCCCTTGGACTCTTCCCAGTCCCTGTCAAGAGACACCAATGCTCTACAAAGCTCCTCTCCGAGACTGGGAACTGATTTGTTTATTAAGGCTTGGGCTTCTTCCTCCTCTATCTCTGCACTGCATGGAGGCTCTCTGTGAGGCTGGCGTTGGTGCTATCTGTGGGCCTGTCTGTGAGGCTGGCGTTGGTACTATCTGTGGGCCTGTCTGTGAGGCTGACTGGGGCCTGACTGGCACTGGTGTGGAGGCTGACTGATCCCCCTCTACAAAAGCAAATGCCATTCCAAGATGAGATTTCATCTTTCATATTCTTCATATTAGTTTAGGACACAAATTTAATCACTCAGGTCTTAGTAATAAAATACCATATTGGTAAAATCATAATTAAGCACCTATAAAATTTAGAGCATGTTTTCCAAGTCATAGTCACTGATGAATCAAATTAACTCTTTATTACGGTTTCTTATAGTAGCCTGAAGTAGCCTGAATAATATGCACACTTCACATTACATAATCTAAAGCATACCTGAATTGTATTTAAGACATTTTCACTGCAACACCAAATGACACATGGGTTTGCTAATTTAACAAAAATTAAATCGATATAGATGCAATAACTTTACATTGTTCAACACCAAATCCGACGGAGACAAACAGTGGATTCAGTGGTTTCTCCTGTTCGCTTATAGCCTAAAAAGCAAAGTGGCTTCACAACGTCGATCGCGTTTGCTTTTACTTTCGTCAAGCCGTTCAGGTTGTGACGGCTGATGAACTGAACTGAATTTCAATTTCATGAATTGGTAACGTTAGAAGGTTTATTATGTTAACTCCTCCATTTTACAATTGCCTTACTTCACCATTCTATGCTAGACATATATAGAATATATATCACTGACATTATAACTGATGTTCAAACCCTGAAGTCCATCCATCCATCCATCCATCCATCCTTTATCTGAACCCGCTTATCCTGAACAGGGTGGCAGGGTGGCTGGAGCCTATCCCAGCATACATTGGGCAAAAGGCAGGAATACACCCCGGACAGGTCGCCAGTCCATCGCAGGGCACACACACCATTCACTCACACACTCATACCTACGGGCAATTTAAACTTTCCAATCAGCCTTACCTGCATGTCTTTGGACTGTGGGAGGAAACCGGAGTACCCGGAGGAAACCCACGCAGACACGGGGAGAACATGCAGACTCCACACAGAGAGGCCCCGGCCGACGGGGATTCAAACCCAGGACCTCCTTGCTGTGAGGCGGCAGTGCACCATCCGTGCCACCACCCCTGAAGTCTCATATGTAATTGACAGATTTCCGTGTCCACAAAAATCGGATCTTAAGAATGAATGAATTGATCCAGGATATCTATATCTGTCAGGTTCTGTCAGGTACGGGGAGACAGAGGAACCAAGCGCAGACTCAGGGAGAAAAATAGCAGGTTTAATGACACAGGGGGGCAGATCCAGAACACAATCCAGAAAACAGGCAAAGGTCGAGATCCAGGCAGACAGGTAAATGTGGGACAGGCAGAGTTCATAAGTCGAGGAGACAGAAAACAGAAGCACAAATCCAAGAATCAAAAGGAGACTCAAAAAAGCCAGGTGGAGTTCAAAACCAAAAGATCCAAAAACAGAACTGAACAGAGCGGAGAGGAGCAGGACCGAACAGAACAGAACAGAACAGAACAGAACAGAGCAGAACAGAGCAGAACAGAACAGAACAGAACAGAACAGAACAGATAACAGGCACAGGCACAGGTACAGGGAGCTAGAACTGGGGTGGGAAAATTACATTAGGTCTGGCAGGGGTGTAGGGTTTGATGATTTTTTGTAGGCAAGCTGGGGAAGACCCCTTAACTGCTTGGAAGGCCAGCAGCAATGTTTTGAATTTGATGCGAGCCATGACAGGCAGCCAGTGGAGGGAAATAAGCGGGGGGGTGATGTGAGTATTTGGGAAGGTTGAAGACCAGACGAGCTGCTGCATTCTGGATAAGTTAGAGGGGTCTGATGGTGGATGCTGGGAGGCCAGCCAAGAGGGAATTGCAGTAGTCCAGGCAGGACAAAACCATCGCTTGGACCAGGAGCTGGGTCGAGTAGAGGGTGAGAAAGGGGCGGATTCGGGAACAGAATACAGAAAGACGAACGAGCAACAAGAAACTAAAAATGACAGGTTTAAATAGACTGGTGATTTACAGATAATGAGACACTGCTGATGTTATCTCTGTATGTCCAACAAACCTGGTTAACCTTTGTATCACAGCAGGATGCTGACTCACAGGTAACTTGCATCACCTGTGGTTTATTCCTATCAGATCTTTATTCAGCAACCAGTGTACTACACCGCCAATGACACAAAACTATTTCCCACATCATTAGCTATCTAAAGACACCAAACACTGTTTGTGGAAAACCCATGGTTTATACAGTGCTATTTCAACTCATCAGTTCTGGGAGCATTCCACTGAGGTGGCAGAGTTGCGCAGAGGCAGCACAATGATGGGAGCAATAGTCCTGTATTGATGAGCACTGTCTTTTCATCAAGCCTTGCTGACCCTGTGTCAACATGGTCAACACAGTCTGTTTCCTTTTGGGGGTCTGCAGAGAGGCACACTTATGTACAATGCCCTACAGGGTCTCAGGGGAGCTTGGGCCCTCAGGGGGCTTCTTCGGGCAGAAGCAGTGCGGTTCAGCCTTATTTTTTGTAAAAGCAATGAAAAAATCATTCAGTTTGGTCCACATACAGTGCTCTTGTGCTCACAAAAAATGATTTAAAAAAACAGTATTCTAATTAAATATATATTTTACAGTATTCTGATTTTATTAAATGATTCCACTCTCTTCTACTGTTTCCACTATTCCCTTTATTTAGAACGACAAAAATTGAAACCATATTGAGACATGTATCAAGTATTTCTAACTGCAATATTAAAGTATTGTAAAAACACCGGTGATCTAAACAAATGTTTATATAATATTTCACGATAAATTGAACCAGTGATTTTGGAAGTGCAACATTTCTTCAAAGATATGCACAATGCATGTTTTGAACAGGCGAACAGGCTGTGTTTACAAGTACTTCTCGTTTTTAGTGTTGTGTCTAAGGTTTTTAAAATTGAGCACAAACTTAATGTATAATTAATTAAAATAAATGTAGGCTGTAGGCCAAATTTTTTTCTTTTCGGAAAAGTTCATTACCAGTTGCAGACTGCCGCACAAACGATACTTCATGTTAGATTAGGCTCATTGGATTTGAAACAAAACTGTAATTTCCAAAAAACTGGCCACACTGTGCATGTGCTGAAGATCAACCACATATTTCCTTTCTTCTGAAAAAAACATTTCTTCCCCACCAAGAGGGCAGAAACCACAGTGCTCACAGTGACCTGCAGAAAAACTTGCAAATGAGTTGTATGCAGTACATACTGCTATTGAAAAACTAGAGACTTCTGCACCGGTTTTTCTGGACATATTGTTTGGTGTCAGACATATGGAAGAAGCTCCATACCACAGTGTGGAAAGCACTGATATTGAACTGCACAGGACTGGGGGGGAGGGCGGTGGCTGGAGGTATATTATCACTGTAGATATGCCCAGGGCCGTATTAAGGTTTTACTCTGTCATAAGCACAGGCCATTTCTATGTTTGCAAATACATACCCGTATATGGGCAAAGAGCAGAGTGCTCACGTGTAGCTGGCCGGCTACTCTGTAAAACATCCTTATATCTTTAAAAAGTCAATGGTATCTGTAATTATGAAATCAGAAGACTAATAATATTATCCACTGCTAACTGCATTGTTACACGCACTAGCTTCATATATCAATGCAATATTCACTTATGGGCTCTCTTGGGAGAGAGGAAAGAGCCTACTGCCACTCTCTGCGCTGACAGCTCGTCATTGTCTCTGCGAACCCGATGTAATGTAGTCACCTAATCATAATCAGCGGTGAGTTGCATTTTCTGTGGGCTATTTCACATATTAGCTATCTAATTAACACATTAAGTTCTATCAGTGTTTACCCGGTTAACAAACTACCCTCAACGGTAAAATAATTGCAATGCTAGAAGAATAAAGTAAACCATATTATACAGAGGGCTCCCCAAAAATGTAAGTAGTAGGCCCAAGAGAAAAAGTAGCTGGCCAGGGGGTTTCAGATGAAATATCATAGTATCAGGCACTCAGAACGGAGGATCCAATAGCGAGACCACAACAAAAGTTATTTATAAAATCAGGTCTTTATTTTCTCAGGGTAGGTTGGTACAGCGAGGGTCAATAGCCAGCTATAGTTATAACAGGGATAAGGCAGTTCATAAGCGATAGTCCAGGCAAAGGGTCAGATCTCCAGCAAATAGATATATTGAGGATAATCCAAAGAGTAGTTGCGGTCACAGGCAATGGGTCAAAAACAAACGGGCTAATTAAACAGAAACACAATCCAGAAACGAAGATAAACAGAAACAGGTCGAAAAACTACGGGTCAGAACAAGACAGAAGGAATAAGCTAAACTCGGTTGGGGACGAAACAGGTCAAAACAGGTATCAATACGAAAATGCTGGAGAATATGGATTAAACACATAACAATCTGGGGTTTTTATACACAGGTAACTCGAGGGAATGGGAATCAGGTGGGAAACAATCAGGAAGTGAAACAGGTGAAACGAATGAATGAAGTGACAGGGAGAATACGGTGTGCAAGGAGGTAACAAAAACACAAAAACGCGAACAACAGAATTTTGCAGAATACAGAACATGAAAAACACGAAACCTAACACATAGTTTCATTCACTTTTTATGGCTTAGAGTGGCTCCACTTTTAGAAAGACCCAGACTGGTGGTCCCCTGTGCTGGCACTAGCAGGGCTACATCTGACCTGTTTCACATCCCACCAAAGAATCCAAGTAGGCTAATTGAAAAAATAACCTCCGGAGGATAATGAGGGCATTTTCTTCTACATAACTAGGTGCAAAATGGAGAGCACATTTTTAAAAATTGTTTCTTATCCCCAAACTATTATTTCTTGTGGGAGCTGGTGTAAGCCAGTCATAAGTAACATTTGGTCTCATGCGCTGGTCAGCTTGCTGACTTCCCCCTCCTGGAGCATACATTGTTAGCCCCCACCGTTGGCATGCATGCCTGTGGGGGAGAGCTGGAGAAGGATTCTTAGAGGCGCCTTCTTGGGCCCTGGGGGCCCCCTTTTCTCACATTCCAGAACAGGAATATTGGAGATGGTATAAAGATGTTTCATGATAATCCCAGGTCAGAATATAGTGATGTTTGGTGTTATTCTGATTGGTTCAGTGCGACTGGTGTAATGGTCTAGTTTTTGTAACAGTCTACCGTTGATATCATAACCATTCAGGAGCCGAGGGGAAACTGGGCAAAAGCTGTCTCTGTAGAGGCCATGTGTTTTAGCCCCCTGCCTGGTGGGCCTGGCTGTAAATTATAGATGGGTGACTCACTTTTAGGGTCAAGAACTAAGGCCTGGATTTCGGAGATAAGGAGAAGAAACCAAACAGTCTGGGATGTCTCCTTTCCTTTCATTCACCCAAATCAGGTTTATCCAAAAGGTATATTACCATGAGAGGCACAAAGACATATTTACAGCATAATGCAGTTATCATGAAAACTCCCAACTACAGCATTCATAGATATGATGGGGCGGCCTGTAGCATAGTGGTTAAGGTCAGGAAGGGCTGCCATTTGTGAGGGGCCTGAGAGCTGGGGTTTCAATGTTGTTTAGACTACCTGTTGGGGAGTTAAGATGTATGAGTGGTCCAAGGCCAGTTGGGTCATGGGAAAAGAATCCTCCCGAACATTGGTGACCTCCCTGTGACCCCATACCTGGTCACTTCCAAGGGGGAAGACTCCGGACAATGCCACAGTGCCCTCATTTGGGCACTGCTGTCATTACACCGGTGACTGTTCTCCTAGATTAAATATTCAAAACTGCTATTAAGATAGTAAATAGACCTGGTAACACCTTGAAAACATTGCCCATGTGATCCTTGTATTATTGCATTAAGTCTTATGTAATGGTAACAGGAATTGCATGTAAAATGGATAATCAGGAGGGAAGTTTCATGATAACTGCAACATAATAAAACATAAGGGTAATCTGTTTGGTATGGATGCGATCTGATAAAATCAAGGAATCGGATGAGGTACATTTCATACCAAATGGAATTTAATAAACTATAGTTTCAGTATCCCAAGGGAAACCCTACACTTCCTCTCTTGGTAATCATCTCATTTTCCCTACTCAACAACCCCCAACGGTGGGGGTCTAAATTCCAGATTTGACCACCCCTCCGGGTTGATTTATGGCACTGCCGCCTGGTTCCAAACGTATGATTTGGCATAAAAGCAAGGGAGACAGACCAATCTGGGAAGATCGTATTCGACTTCCCACACAGCATATTGTACGTGTATGTAAGTATCAGGAAGATCGTATTCGACTTCCCACACAACATGTCTTGTGTATGTATGTATGTATGTATGTATGTGTAGCAGTGGAAGATCGTATTCGACTTCCCACACAGCATAATGTACGTGTATGTAAGTATCAGGAAGATCGTATTCGACTTTCCATACGGCATATTCTATACTCTGTGTTTGTGTGTAGTCCAAGCAGGCTAGGTATGATTATTTACTCTATCTCTATTCTTAATTTGTGTATTTTATACTTGATTGTGATATTCTAAAGCTAATAACCTACCTGTCTGCGAATAAACTATTTTGTTTGGAACTTGCGTGATCTCCATGACTCTAATTCATCTTGTACCTTTTCAGCCTAAGTTACAACTGAATACTCAGGGGGAAATGGTGGCCGAAGACCGACCGATCGGCGGGGCGGTACACCTGTGGTAGTTCTAAGCTGTGCGGCCAGCAATTTCTGTCCCTTAAAGGGTCGGGTGACGCACGGCTCTTGTGATTTGGTGCGAAGGGAACCCTTGGGCGTTACGGCGCTGGTTCCTGCCAAATTAGCTCTAAGGAGCCCAGTTAATGCTACGCCAACCTGGGCTCGCAACTATCATGGCAGGTTTGCATGTATTGTGTTGACTGGACCCGCAGCCTCTGAGTTCTCCACCGAACTGAGATTTCAGCAGTAATGCTAATCCCGGGAGCATCTATTGAGTAATGGTGGCGCAGGTACAAGTTGAATGTAATCACTCCCGAGGTCCGCGTAAATTGCAAACCCAAATTTCTAAATTATATTTTAAATGGAGTCAGATAAACGAGTAAAACTATAGTAACCACTAAGCGTACAATACGGCCCCGTTTGAGAACGGAGAATATTAAGAATTGTACTGATCCGTTTCTGGCCAGCTATAAGCGGGATATGGGGCAGGTCAATCCATATCCGACCCATGGCAACGGACCCAGTATATTCTTAAACATAATTGTGCTCTGTTCTTGTACGGAGGATAATAATTAACCCAACTAATGATCTCCCAGCAACGCCAGAAGGACAAGCAAGCAAAACCCCCTTCGGCCCCCGCTAAATTCCGTCATTGGGTTAGCTGTGGAGTTTTACACTGGCTTAATGGTACGGGTAACAATTAGCCAATGTTTTTTGAATTAAAGTATTATTTTCCGTATATTGATCCATCCATCCATCCATTATCTGAACCCGCTTATCCTGAACAGGGTCACAGGGGGGCTGGAGCCTATCCCAGCATACATTGGGCGAAAGGCAGGAATACACCCTGGACGGGTCGCCAGTCCATCACAGGGCACACACACCATTCACTCACACACTCATACCTATGGGCAATTTAAACTCTCCAATCAGCCTAACCTGCATGTCTTTGGACTGTGGGAGGAAACCGGAGTACCCGGAGGAAACCCACGCAAACACGGGGAGAACATGCAAACTCCAAACAGAGAGGCCCCGGCCAACGGGGATTCGAACCCAGGACCTCCTTGCTGTGAGGCGGCAGTGCTACCCACTGCACCATCCGTGCCACCCCATATATTGACAAGTAGCAAATTGTTTTATTTGGAGCATCTTTGGGAGAGACTGGCAAAGGTGTGTGTGCAGACAGTAGCAACAAGCGAAGGAGAATAAAGTAGCAAATCACAGCATTGTATTTTTTTATAAAAATGTATTGTTCGATTTTGTCACAATAATTAATCCCACCAATCTTCAACATCTTATTAGTCTTACAATAATAACAATCTTATTATTATTATTATTATTATTATTTTCAATGTAAATACATGTTTACAGATCATTGGTTTGAATAGGCAACAGTACCTGCCTTAAAACAAAAATGTGCTCTTCAAAGTCCCATTCAGCTGGCAGATTTCAGTAAAGGATTCATTAATGTGCTGCTTTCATGAATGAAAGCTCTAGATGACATGAAATGGTGGTCAGAAGTCTATGCAAAATGCCTCAACTTCCAGTGGGGGTTACATCCCCTCCGAATCTCTCCCATTTGTGTCTCTACCAATGTGAAAATCAAACCTACGCCCTTGGACTCTTCCCAGTCCCTGTCAAGAGACACCAATGCTCTACAAAGCTCCTCTCAGAGACTGGGAAGGGATGTTGTGTCAATTTGAACTGATTTGTTTATTAGGGCATGGGCTTCTTCCTCCCCTATCTCTGCACTGTATGGAGGCTCTCTGTGAGGCTGGCGTTGGTGCTTTCTGTGGGCCTGTCTGTGAGGCTGGCGTTGGTGCTGTCTGTGGGCCTGTCTGTGAGGCTGGCGTTGGGTCTCTGTGGGCCTGTCTGTGAGGCTGGCGTTGGTGCTATCTGTGGGCCTGTCTGTGAGGCTGGCGTTGGTGCTATCTGTAGGCCTGTCTGTGTAGCTGACTTGGGCCTGACTGGCACTGGTGTGGAGGCTGACTGATCCCCCTCTACAAAAGCAAATGCCATTCCAAGATGAGATTTCATCTTTCATATTCTTCATATTAGTTTAGGACACAAATTGAATCACTCAGGTCTTAGTAATAAAATACCATATTGGTAAAATCATAATTAAGCACCTAAAAAATTTAGAGCATGTTTTCCAAGTCATAGTCACTGATGAATCAAATTAACTCTTTATTACGGTTTCTTATAGTAGCCTGAAGTAGCCTGAATAATATGCACACTTCACATTACATAATCTAAAACATACCTGAATTGTATTTAAGACATTTTCACTGCAACACCAAATGACACATGGGTTTGCTAATTTAACAAAAATTAAATCGATATAGATGCAATAACTTTACATTGTTCAACACCAAATCCGACGGAGACAAACAGTGGATTCAGTGGTTTCTCCTGTTCGCTTATAGCCTAAAAAGCAAAGTGGCTTCATAACGTCGATCGCGTTTGCTTTTACTTTCGTCAAGCCGTTCAGGTTGTGACGGCTGATGAACTGAACTGAATTTCAATTTCATAAATTGGTAACGTTAGAAGGTTTATTATGTTAACTCCTCCATTTTACAATTGCCTAACTTCACCATTCTATGCTCGACATATATAGAATATATATCACTGACATTATAACTGATGTTCAAACCCTGAAGTCCATCCATCCATCCATCCATCCTTTATCTGAACCCGCTTATCCTGAACAGGGTCGCAGGGTGGCTGGAGCCTATCCCAGCATACATTGGGCAAAAGGCAGGAATACACCCTGGACAGGTCGCCAGTCCATCGCAGGGCACACACACCATTCACTCACACACTCATACCTACGGGCAATTTAAACTTTCCAATCAGCCTAACCTGCATGTCTTTGGACTGTGGCAGGAAACCGAAGTACCCGGAGGAAACCCACGCAGACACGGGGAGAACATGCAGACTCCACACAGAGAGGCCCTGGCTGATGGGGATTCAAACCCAGGACCTCCTTGCTGTGAGGCGGCAGCGCACCATCCGTGCCGCCACCCCTGAAGTCTCATATGTAATTGACAGATTTCCGAGTCCACAAAAATCGGATCTTAAGAATGAATGAATTGATCCAGGATATCTATATCTGTCAGGTTCTGTCAGGTACGGGGAGACAGAGGAACCAAGCGCAGACTCAGGGAGAAAAATAGCAGGTTTAATGACACAGGGGGGCAGATCCAGAACACAATCCAGAAAACAGGCAAAGGTCGAGATCCAGGCAGACAGGTCAATGTGGGGCAGGCAGAGTTCATAAGTCGAGGAGACTGAAAAACAGAAGCACAAATCCATGAATCAAAAGAAGACTCAAAAAAGCCAGGTGGAGTTCAAAACCAAAAGATCCAAAAACAGAACTGAACAGAGCGGAGAGGAGCAGGACCGAACAGAACAGAGCAGAACAGAACAGAGCAGAACAGAACAGAACAGAACAGAACAGAACAGAACAGAACAGAACAGAACAGATAACAGGCACAGGCACAGGTACAGGGAGCTAGAACTGGGGTGGGAAAATTACATTAGGTCTGGCAGGGGTGTAGGGTTTGATGATTTTTTGTAGGCAAGCTGGGGAAGACCCCTTAACTGCTTGGAAGGCCAGCAGCAATGTTTTGAATTTGATGCGAGCCATGACAGGCAGCCAGTGGAGGGAAGTAAGCAGGGGGGTGATGTGAGTATTTGGGAAGGTTGAAGACCAGACGAGCTGCTGCATTCTGGATAAGTTAGAGGGGTCTGATGGTGGATGCTGGGAGGCCAGCCAAGAGGGAATTGCAGTCGTCCAGGCGGGACAAAACCATCGCTTGGACCAGGAGCTGGGTCGAGTAGAGGGTGAGAAAGGGGCGGATTCGGGAACAGAATACAGAAAGACGAACGAGCAACAAGAAACTAAAAATGACAGGTTTAAATACACTGGTGATTTACAGATAATGAGACACTGCTGATGTTATCTCTGTATGTCCAACAAACCTGGTTAACCTTTGTATCACAGCAGGATGCTGACTCACAGGTAACTTGCATCACCTGTGGTTTATTCCTATCAGATCTTTATTCAGCAACCAGGGCACTACACCGCCAATGACACAAAACTATTTCCCACATCATTAGCTATCTAAAGACACCAAACACTGTATGTGGAAAACCCATGGTTTATACAGTGCTATTTCAACTCATCAGTTCTGGGAGCATTCCACTGAGGTGGCAGAGTTGCGCAGAGGCAGCACAATGATGGGAGCAATAGTCCTGTATTGATGAGCACTGTCTTTTCATCAAGCCTTGCTGACCCTGTGTCAACATGGTCAACACAGTCTGTTTCCTTTTGGGGGTCTGCAGAGAGGCACACTTATGTACAATGCCCTACAGGGTCTCAGGGGAGCTTGGGCCCTCAGGGGGCTTCTTCGGGCAGAAGCAGTGCGGTTCAGCCTTATTTTTTGTAAAAGCAATGAAAAAATCATTCAGTTTGGTCCACATACAGTGCTCTTGTGCTCACAAAAAATTATTTAAAAAAACAGTATTCTAATTATATATATATCTTACAGTATTCTGATTTTATTAAATGATTCCACTCTCTTCTACTGTTTCCACTATTCCCTTTATTTAGAACGACAAAAATTGAAACCATATTGAGACATGTATCAAGTACTTCTAACTGCAATATTAAAGTATTGTAAAAACACCGGTGATCTAAACAAATGTTTATGTAATATTTCACGATAAATTAGTTACTTGAACCAGTGATTTTGGAAGTGCAACATTTCTTCAAAGATATGCACAATGCATGTTTTGAACAGGCGAACAGTACTTCTCGTTTTTAGTGTTGTGTCTAAGGTTTTTAAAATTGAGCACAAACTTAATGTATAATTAATTAAAATAAATGTAGGCTGTAGGCCAATACTTTTTTCTTTTTTGCAGTTGCAGACTGCCGCACAAACGATACTTCATGTTAGATTAGGCTCATTGGATTTGAAACAAAACTGTCATTTCCAAAAAACTAGCCACACTGTGCATGTGCTGAAGATCAACCACATATTTCGTGTCTTCTGAAAAAAACATTTCCTCCCCACCAAGAGGGCAGAAACCACAGTGCTCACAGTGACCTGCAGAAAAACTTGCAAACGAGTTGTATCCAGTACATACTGCTATTGAAAAACTAGAGACTTCTGCACCTGTTTTTCTGGACATATTGTTTAGTGCCTGACATATGGAAGAAGCTCCATACCACAGTGTGGAAAGCACTGATATTGAACTGCACAGGACTGGGAGGGAGGGCGGTGGCTGGACGTATATTATCACGGTAGATATGCCCAGGGCCGTATTAAGGTTTTACTCTGTCATAACCACAGGCCATTTCTATGTTTGCAAATACGTACCCATATATGGGCAAAGAGCAGAGTGCTCACGTGTAGCTCTTTAAAAAGATTCAGTGGTATCTGGAATTATAATCCTCTGTGCTGGCACTAGCACGGCGACATCTGACCTATTTCACATCCCACCAATAAATCCCAAAAACCAGGGCATCTTCTTCTGCATAACTAGGTGCAGAATGGATAGCAGCAAATCAAACCTACGCCCTTGGACTCTTCCCAGTCCCTGTCAAGAGACACCGATGCTCTACAAAGCTCCTCTCAGAGACTGGGAACAGATGTTGTGTCAATTTGAACTGATTTGTTTATTAGGGCATGGGCTTCTTCCTCCTCTATCTCTGCACTGCATGGAGGCTGTCTGTGAGGCTGGCGTTGGTGCTATCTGTGGGCCTGTCTGTGAGGCTGGCATTGGTGCTATCTGTGGGCCTGTCTGTGAGGCTGGCGTTGGGTCTCTGTGGGCCTGTCTGTGAGGCTGGCGTTGGGTCTCTGTGGGCCTGTCTGTGAGGCTGGCGTTGGTGCTATCTGTGGGCCTGTCTGTGAGACTGACTGGGGCCTGACTGGCACTGGTGTGGAGGCTGACTGATCCCCCTCTACAAAAGCAAATGCCATTCCAAGATGAGATTTCATCTTTCATATTCTTCATATTAGTTTAGGACACAAATTGAATCACTCAGGTCTTAATAATAAAATACCATATTGGTAAAATCATAATTAAGCACCTATAAATTTTAGAGCATGTTTTCCCATTCATAGTCACTGATGAATCAAATTAACTCTTTATTACAGTTTCTGAAGTAGCCTAAATAATATGCACACTTCACATTACATAATCTAAAACATATTACCTACCTGAATTGTATTTAAGACATTTTCACTGCAACACCAAATGACACATGGGTTTGCTAAATTAACAGAAATGCATTCGATATGGATGCAATAACTTTACGTTGTTCAACGCCAAATCTGACGGAGACAAACAGTGGATTCAGTGGTTTCTCCTGTTCGCCTATAGCCTAAAAAGCAAAGTGGCTTCATAACGTCGATCGCCTTTGCTTTTACTTTCGTCAAGCCGTTCAGTTTGTGACGGCTAATGAATTGAACCGAATTTCAATTTCATAAATTGGTAACGTTAGAAGGTTTATTATGTTAACTCCTCTATCCATCCATCCATCCATCGCGGTTCAAGCTGACCCCTTGACTGCTTGGAAGGCTAGCACCAATGTTTTGAATTTGATGTGAGCCATGACAGGCAGCCAGTGGAGGGAAGTAATCAGGTGACGTACAGTTGATTAGACTAAGCAGGAGACAATCCTCCCCTGGAGCAATGCAGGGTTAAGGGCCTTGCTCAAGGGCTTATTATCTTATTGTGGCTACACCAGGATTAGAACCACCGACCTTGCGTGTCGCAGTCATTTACCTTAACCACAATGCTGCAAGCCGCCCCACATAATGTAAAACCTCTGTTGGCTACATAAATTGTATTTAAGACATTTTCACTGCAACACCAAATGACACATGCGTTACAACTAGGTCACTTCTATGTGATAAACTCTATGCTCAAAAAACACATTTCATTTCACAAAACCACTTCTGTTAGACACACACATACTTTAAGAAGCTATATCTCCTAAATGGATTGACCAAAGTGATACCTAATTGTGTAGCTCTGATCTTCTAGTTTCACATCAAATAAAAATCAGATCTGCACGAAGATACACCATTTACTGCATTGTACGACATTTTGACTTCTTCCTCTCTAATGCTATGTCAAAAGCATCCTCTCATGGCACTGGTAACCCAATGAAGTAAACTATCTGATCCCTTTCTGAGGACAAAACCATGTCAGGTCTCAAGGAGGTTGAAACAATAATCGGGAACGTGGAGTTTCCTACCAATATCTGTTAGTAGTTTCCTGTCCATCTACCAGTATGATTTACCTGTGGTTGAACAGCACTACTCTGCCCCTCTTGCATGAAAGCAATCAAACAATTTCCACTATAAGCAGCATGCAAGTTAACCTTGACGTGTTTGCTTTCAAATACTTGACCCAAACAATTAAGAACTTGACATGATTGTGAAAGAAAAAAATCTAGGGTCCCTAAATAAGAGCAAAAAAGGGAAATGAGGGACCACAGCAAGCTTCCTTTAGGGGAGGGCTCAGTTTATTTTAGAGCTCAGAGGTGTGAGAATCCACTCTGCTCTGTGGAAGGGTGCGTTTGTCTGCGCTGAAGATGGAGAGATGTCTGCTGTTCCTCTCTTTCTCCTCCCTCCTCCTGCTCTCCACAACCAGTGAGTACCAGCTTCATCCTCCTCTCCTGCTTCTCCACACCCAGTCAGGGTCAGAGATTGGGGGCCAGGGCCAAGGGTTCAGAGGGTCTGCTGGTCAAAGGGCTCTCCAGTAAGAGCAGGGTTACAGGCAGCCTCTAAACACCACAGATTACTGGAGGGACATTTCTCTGCCTGATTCATTGAGTTTTCATCAAACATGTTATTATGAATTATTTAGAAAATGTTTCTGTATTTATTTGACATACTCTCTTCACAGCAGTGCATTTGAGTTCCTCATGAGAGCACTTTAATAAATTATTTTAAAAAATATATATTAAAAAAAATGACAAAAAAAAAAGTATACAAACACTAACAAGTACTAGTGGTAACGCCTGTGGAAACCTTTACTTTCTAAGCAGGGCTAAAGCAACATTGATCCAGAGTCAGACTTCTTATGAAGATCTTTTAAAATAACAGACTCTGAAAAGTTAATATCCTCAACCTCTTCTTATACAAATATATAATAATAATATATGAAATATTACTTAAAGCTCACATTGGTTTGAATATGTGGCATGGTTTTTTTTAAAGCATGTTGTCAACTAAAATTAAAAAAATAAATCTGGAAATTTAACAAGTGAAAAAAGATATCCTGATAAATAGTGATTGTTTAACGGGCAGGCATTTCATGAAGCGCAACTACAGATATGAACTGTTTCCTCATGGTGAAAACAACATTTGACTGAAAACAAAACCATCACAAATGTGAAACATTAAAAACCCTTTTTGCTTTATATATAAAAAATGCAAAGTAGATGTGTTATGTTCGGCTCTGAGAACCCAAACGCAGACCACAGGATAATCCAAAATTGTTGTTTATTTGTACGAAGTCGTAGCCAGGAGATCCAATACAATGACAAAAACGAAAGGCAAAAGAATAGTCGAAAACTGGTGAGGGGGGGTCAAAAATCCGGAAAATCAAAAGGCTAAAGTACAGAAGGGCGAAGGCCAAAATCGAAGTCCGAAAACAAAGCAGAATGTCAAAAAACCAGAAAAGCAGAAAGGCAAACGAAACAAAAGGGCAAGGCAGGCTCGGAAATCAAAAGGCAAAGGGGTGCCTATCAAGAATTAGGCTTACAAAGTTTTCCGCAATAAGACTGATCAACGTTCTGACAAGGAACAATACAGAGACTGAGGTTTAAATACATGAAGGAAGGTGACAATCTAGGCGGGGCTGGGGAAAAGGTGGGCTAAACAAATAGACAACAGGTGGGGAAACGTAATAGGGTAATAACATCATAACAGGAGGGAGACGAAAACGCAGACTGGATGCACGTAACCAACATGTAAAACATACAGCTCCAGGTTAGGGAGTAGACATTTGCATAGCTTGAAGACGTAGTGATAGTTAGAGACAGGTGCAAATACTTCGCTGAAACTAAACAAGTAATCAGGGATAGCATAGGGAGGCGGAGTTACAGAACAGTGCAGAAATACTAAGAGATTGCCTTAGTGAGTTAGTCTCCCCCTCTCCGAACCTCCACCTCACGCTCATGACTACTGTCTGTTCTGGCTCCACGGTGGTGGAACGAACTCCCCGTTCAGGTCAGAACTGTAGAATCTCTCCCCACCTTCAAGCGCAAACTGAAGACGCACCTCTTCAAGCAGCACCTCTCCCCATCCCTCCCTACCTCCCTGTGAACCTTAATTGTTGTCTTTGTGATTTACTTTGTGTTTTGATATTTTTAGTTGGCTAGGTAAGCAGTATGTGGATAGTTAAGTTTGGTCACTTTTGCTTTGTTGTTTGTTTATTTGTTGATTTAAAAATAATAAATAAATAAATATAGGCACTGGTCCTTATCTTTGTTGTATGGGTAGCAATTGAAATTGTACTTCCCTCTAGGGTCTTTCAGCGCACTTATCCCTGGTTATGGGGATGCACTTTGCTGTACGTCGCTCTGGATAAGAGCGTCTGCCAAATGCCAATAATGTAATGTAATGTAATATTTCTAAACTACCCAATAAAAGTGATTGTTAATTAGTTAGTTAGTAAGACAGACAGTAAGTGTATCAATCGGATTAGTTCTGCACAAAACTTAGATTAGTAGTAGTTAGTAAGAATCGTGCTTTACAACATTTAACTACCAAGAAAAAGCCGGAAGTAAGAATCGCGAGTTGGGAAGGAATTTCTTGAAAACACAAAAATACCGTAAAACACCCGAATAGTGGGACAAACATTCAGACGCAGACATAACAGGGGAAGACAAATAAGAACTGTAATGGAAAACACTAACCGATGAGCTATGAATAATTAACAAGAATAAACATGAATACCTACAGGACAAGTACAGAAACATTTCAAGATGCCATGCATACAGGTTTCTAGCCATGACTAATTTGCAACCCCTGTCCCGGGCCAAATTTTTTAAAGTTAAAACAGGAAATACAGATGCAGTGAACTTCAAATAATACCTAAATATTAAAAAGTGGTACAGATAAAAGACTAAAATAAGTACAAACACTAAAATAAGGGCAAAGACAAAAATCAAAATGTTAATAATACATAAAATCAGTGTTCACAGACTTGCTTCAGTTTCAGCATGTGTGTTTAAAAATCTTGAGCTCTTTCAATGTTTTAATTTCAGATGGTAATGCGTTCCACAGTTGTATACTTCTTACTGAGAAAGAAGACTGACCAAATGTTCTGCGTTTTGCTGCTCTGTGATTTCCAGTTGTTGCACCTCTGATTCCACTGTTTTGTTTGTTTCCCAATTGACAGAGTATTTCTGGGGCAAGGTTGATCACACTTAAAAATAAGTTTAATAAATGGTATATTTACAAAACTGTCAAAACTGTTAAATTAGGTAATGGTGCCTGTTTATATAACGACCTGATGGGTGTAGTTGTTGTTTGGTTGGCCTGGCCCCAAACGGTTATACAGTATGATAAATGAGAAAATATAATGGCATGCATAAACTGCTGTGCTGCCTTAATAGGTATTTAATATCTAATTAAGCGGAAGCAATTGAAGTTTGTTTTGACAGTTTTGCACAACCTCTTTACATGTTTATCAAACTTAAGGTTTGAGTCTAAATTAACACCTAAAAATGTCATTTCATGTACCTCATCTATCTCTTGCTCGTCAATCTTTATTCTTAAATTTTCATTGAATTGTATTTTTCATTAAAAAGCACATTGAGACCGTCTTATTACAGTTCAAAGTCAGATGATTATTTCAGAGCCACTGTGACACACCAGACATTTATTTTGTGAGCATCTCTGCTGTCATATGAGGGTTTTTTTGGATGCACATATATAATTGTGTCGTCCGCATACATTTGGCATCTAACTCTTTTACAGCTGTCAGGTAAGTCATTTACATATAAACTAAAAAGTAAAGGGCCTAAAATTGAACCTTATGGAATTCCCATTTGGCAAGTTTGGGCAGATGACTGGGTAGAATTTATTCTAACACATTGCTCTCTGTATTCAAGATAAGATCTAAAGCAGGTTATTGCATCGTTTGAAAAATTGAATCGTTGCAGTTTATTTGAAAGAATTTCATGGTTCACAGTACAAAAATACTGCTCCCACTACACTGCCTTCATCTAATGACTGTTTTATAGTTTCAGTGAGGTAACAGTTTGCTAACTCTGTTGAGTACCTTGGTCTGAATTCAAATTGTTTTGGGTGCAGAAGATGATTACTTTCAAGGTAATCAACAAGTTGTTCAGCAACTGTTTTTTCAAGAACCTTTGAGAGTGCTGATAAAATTGAAATTGGTCTGTAGTTACAGACCTGGTCAAGTGCTCCAGACTTGGAATTGGAGTGATAGTTACCGATTTCCAATGCTGAGGAAACTCATTAGTTCCGATTGATAAATTGACCACATGTGTTACTGCCGTTAAGAGAAGAGAACTATGTTTTTTTTTGTAAACAAAATAACAAAATTATCCTTGGCCTTCGATTGCCTTCACTGCGTGATAACCTTACCAGTCTTTCTTTGATCTACTTCTTTAATATAAAAGGATGTTGATTTGTCTCTCAGTGTATCTTTTACCTGTACTGGTTGGAAACTTGCTGCCATTTCCTCAGCTGATTGAGTAAAACATTTATTACATTTGTTTGCAATTTCAATACATTACTAACTCATTTCTATAATCAATTCCACTGTTGATTTTTGTGGGTTAAGCACTCAATTGGCTAAAATAATTTAAGTGCTTCCAAAGTGCCAAGCTTTTCCCCTCTGATTCTGTGATCAACTGCATGAAGTAACATGTTTTTTCATCAGGTGGCGAATATCCTTATTCTGCCACAGTAAAGCCCTACTACGCTGTGGGAGCTTCAATGAGTGTATTTCTGAATCACATCTATAAAGTGTTTTTGTCATTGTAGTACAGCAGGTATTTAAATCCTGAATTTGTTTAATGTTATCCCAATTAATATTCAGTAATTCATTTTCAAATTGTGTTATTTTATTCTTTGGGATGCCTGTGAACTCTGGATAATTTTCTAACAATTAAAATCATATTATGGTCGGACAGACCTGTAATTAAATTGTACGTCTTTGTCACTCGCTCAGTTCTATTTGTGAAGATCAAATCAATAAGGGTTTTAGTGACTTTAGTAAGACTTGTTGGTCCTTTAATTATTTGGTGAAAATTATGTTTTGAATACATTTTTTTCAGTTTTTGCTCACTGCTTTTGTTCACCAATTTATATTGAAGTCTCCGAAAAAGATAGTTTCACAGCGACAATTTATCTGTTCAATGAATTCATAAAAATCCTGGTAAAATGAAACACCATGTGAGGGAGGATTACATAGTGTCACAAGATTACATTTCATTTTTGTTGACAAGACTACATTAATAGCCACGCATTCTAAAGGTGTGTCCAGATTCATTTGAACAGATTTAAAAGTATCTCTAATATAGATCAACACTCCACCCCCCCTGCCCATCAATCTGTCTTTTCAAAAACAAACATAACCACATACATCAATTATATGTGTTGGGATATTACTCTTTAACCAAGATTCACGTCGACACTTCTTTAGAGGAACCATCCTTCCCCATCTGCAGGGGATCACGGCTGAGTGCAGAAGATGCCTCTTCTCTGGAAATCATTTTCACTTTTCCAGTCTTTACCCTGTTACATGTCATTAGGAGGTCTTCCATTTTCCAGATACTTTTATCCAGGTATATCCAGGTATCATATCACTGGTGTCCAGTGCACAAAGCAAGGCAGATAGAGCGCACCCTAGTGGTGTCCCTGTGTTCCTGCAGACACTGCTGGGGTCATCCTTTGAAGCCACAGGGAATATGGTCCAACAGGTTAACCCCTTCCCCGCCAATTATTTTGGAAAAAACCTGTCATTTTCAGACGATTTTTAATTTTTTTTATTTAATATATTATGCTGATTATGAAAAATAACTTGAATTTCATTTTTTTTCCCATTTTTGTGGTTGAAATTTAATTTTGTTTAGACCTGTTTACTCGTCCGTGACTGAAAAAAAACACATTCGGTCAAAACGTATATACTCGTCTCCGCCGGGGAAGGGGTTAAACAGTATTAAAGATCTATAATCAGTGTTTTTACATAACCATGTGTATCAAGAAGATGTTTCTATCCTGTATAGCAGAAAAAATCTATGCATATTCTTCACTTCTTTAGGCTGTGTTGGCCAATGGTAAAAAGCATTCTGCAATCTTGAAGCCTTTACAGGCATAGCAGCAAATACCTTTCAGTTTAAGGAAATCTTTCTTGAGTTGTCTTAAATCTGTTCATCCGTGAAGTTAATTTGAGTATTTCTCTCTCTCTCTCTCTCTCTCTCTCTCTCTCTCTCTCTCTCTCAGGCAGGGAGGATGTGAGGCTGGTGAATGGTAGCAGCCCCTGCGCTGGGAGAGTGGAGGTTTACCATCGGGGAGAGTGGGGGACAGTGTGTGATGATGACTGGGACATGAGTGATGCTGGAGTGGTGTGCAGACAGCTGGGCTGTGGAGATGCTGTAGATGCACTAAGAGAGGCTCACTTTGGACCAGGGTCTAGGAGAATATGGATGGGTGATGTGTACTGCAGTGGATCAGAATCCTCACTGAAGCAGTGTGAGTCACCAGGATGGGGTGAACATCGCTGTAATTATGGAGAGGATGTTGGAGTGATCTGCTCAGGTTGGACTCAGCTCTTACAATAGTCTTATACCAAACGGCACTTTGGATTTAAATGAGGATATGTAAATTTTTAAAAGCAAACTTATATAACATGTGTCTAAAACATAGTATTTCATTTTTTTATGTTGTGTTATAAACTGTTGTGTGCATTGTGCCATTCACTGAACTAACCAGAGTTTGCACAGTTGCAACAGACTCATGTTTATGTTCTGTCTTTTTATGTTGCTCTTATTTTATAAATGTGATTGGCTCATCTCCTAAAGAGGTTTACAGGTGATTGTCTCACCTCAGACTGCAGTAGACGTGTGATTGGCTCATCTCACACCCTATGTATAATAGCTGTGCAGGCCTGTGTTCAGACAGCTGTGCTGAATGTTGTCTCTGGAATAAGGTGCTGGTCATTGCTAATGATTCTCTCTTTATTCTCTGTTCAACTACAGAGGTCAGGCTGGTGGGCGGGACTGACCTGTGCTCTGGGAGAGTAGAGGTGCATCATGGGAGCTCCTGGGGCACGGTGTGTGATGCTGACTTTGACCAGCAGGACGCAGAGGTTGTGTGCAGGGAGCTGGGCTGTGGGGCTCCTAAAGAGCTGCACGGGGCAGCTGCATTCGACCAGGGCGAGGGCCAGGTGTGGGCAGAGGAGATTCAGTGTAGAGGCAACGAATCTCAGATTAACTTCTGCCCCAAAGCAGCCTCACAGTATCAACCCTGCCCCCATGGAAACGATGTGAGCCTGGTGTGTTCTGGTAAGAGTCTTCTGTGCACTGTGAGAGTTTCTGTGATGCTGGGTGAATATAGTCCCTTAATAGGCCATATGAGTTTATATTTAACAAGGTCTTTATTCATTATACTGTGAAATGTTACACGTCAGTGTGTGTGAGTTTAATGAAGTGTGGAGTTTTGATGATCTCCCAGATGTGTACTTAGAGCCATCTCACCATCCACATTTCCTCTATTCAGGGCAGAATTGTTCTTACATCTCGGAAAGTCAAACTTATATACTCAGTGACCTCTTTATTAGGTAGACCTGTACACCAGCTTGTTAATGCAAATATTGAATCAGCCAATAATGCGGCAGCAATGCATAAAAGCATGTAGACATGGTGAAGAGGTTCAGCTGTTTTTCAGACCAAATGTCAGAATGGGGAAGAAATGTGATCTAAGTGACTGTTTGATGTTGGTGCCAGACAGGCTGGTTTGAGTATCTGCTGATCTCCTGGGGTTTTCATGCACAACAGGCTCTAGAGTTTGTGGAGAATGGTGCGATAAACAAAAAACATCCAGGGAGCAGCGGTTCTGCGGACAGAAACACCTTGTTCAAAAGAGAGTTCAAAGGAGAAGGGCCAGACCGGTCGAAGCTGACAGGAAGTCGACAGAAACGCAAACAACCACACATTACGGCAGTGGTATGCAGAAGAGTATCTCTGAACACACAACGTGTCAATCCTTGAAGTGGATAGGCTACAGCAGCAGAAGACCAATAAGAAAGAAATATATAGGTCAAATAAATACCTAATAAAATGCTCACTGAGGGTATATAGTGTCTTTTGCAAGTATTTTAACATTTACAACCATTTGTTTTCTCCACCTTGTGGCTAAGGTGTGTTCCTTGAGAGGTACACACCTGTAGCGTCTGTAGGGGCTTCATCTAACTGAGAGATGAGCGCTGTTGCACGAGTGGGGTGACATTAGCTCAGGAGCTAAGAGCAGTCTGAGGGCAGTCGGAGGGTTGCAGGGTCGATTCCCTGCCCGGGGTGTGTCGAAGTCTCCCTGAGAAAGACACCTCACCCCCAATTTCTCTTGACAAGCTTGTTGGTGCCTTGCATGGCAGCCAATCGCTGTTGGTGTGTGAGTGTGAGTGTGTGAATGAGAAGCATGAACTGTACAGCGTTTGGATGAATGCGTGACACAAATGCAGACCATTTCCCATTCATCAGTCATGTGACAGACAGAGCTCATGTCACTGGTGTACAGTGTACAAAGCCAGGGAGATAGAGACTCGGGTGCACTCTGTGTTCCTGCAGACACTGCTGGGGTCTTACCCTTTGAATCCACAGTGAAGGTGTTTAGGCTGTATTCACAACTCAGCGCATCATCGGCTTGACACCAGAAGTCATTCATTCCAATGGAGAATGGTTATTGGACAGTTGCGCTCCTGCGCCCCCTTGTGGCCAATATTTATGCTGGCCGACGGATGAAGTGTTCTTTGGATTTTTCCAAACTTTGTGTTGTTGGCGGACCATCGGATTAACGGGAAGTAAAGAAAATCACAGTGTGCTCACTGAAAAAATCGGGCATGCAATGCATTCCATTCATTTTCTATGGAGAGGCTTGCGGTGCGTGAAGTTTGCAGTCTGGTGAGTGCCGTGTACGTTTGGCGGTTCTGTATTTACATATCGTGATCTGCCCATGCAAATCAACTGAGTCCAGCACTGCTCGCATGGCTCACAAAACTAGGATCAAACTTTCAAACTAGGTGTTGCAGATAAAATATGAATCAGCACGTCTATGTTGTTTATTTTGCTCTTCAGATGTTTTCAAAAACATATTTTAATGGACTGTTTAAGAGGAATAGGACCCGCCATATTGTGATGTTTTGCCAAAACTCTCTCTCTCTCTCTCTCTCTCTCTCTCTCTCTCAGGCAGGGAGGATGTGAGGCTGGTGAATGGTAGCAGCCCCTGTGCTGGGAGAGTGGAGGTTTACCATCGGGGAGAGTGGGGGACAGTGTGTGATGATTGGTGGGACATGAGAGGTGCTGGAGTGGTGTGCAGACAGCTGGGCTGTGGAGATGCTGTAGATGCACTAGGAGAGGCTCACTTTGGACCAGGGTCTGGGAGAATATGGCTGGGTGTTGTGTCCTGCAGTGGATCAGAATCCTCACTGAAGAAGTGTGGGTCACGAGGATGGGGCAAACATGACTGTAATCATGGAGAGGATGCTGGAGTGATCTGCTCAGGTAGGACTCAGTGTTATTCAGCTCTTACCAATGTTCTTTAAAAACCCACACATTACAACAGTGGTATGCAGAAGAGCATCACTGAACACACAACAAATCATAGGATAGGCTACAGCAGTAGAAGTCCAAAGAAAAGTCTAATAAAAACCTTATGAAGTGCTCACTGAGTGTGAGCACTTTATTAGGTATACATTAGACTCATCTTTTAGACTGGAGTCTTCTGCTCCTGTCGTCTATCCACTTAGAGCTTAGACGCGTTGTGTGTTCAGAGATGCTCTTCTGCAAACCACTGTTTTAATGTGTGGTTATTTGCATTTGTCAGCTTTGACCAGTCTGGCCCTTCTCCTCTGACCTCTCTCATTAAGAAGGCATTTATGCCCACAGAAATGCTGCTAATTGGACTTCTTTTTGGTTTTTGCACCATTCTTTGCGAATTCTCGAGACAAGTGTTTGTGAAAATCGTTCAGCAGAAGTTTCTGAGATAATCAAACCTGTCTTCCACCATCGTCTTTGTAATGGACAGGTTTAACATCTTCATCATCACTGCCACCGTAATCAGCACCATATAGTATATATATTTATTTTATTAATTAACAAAGGAATACAGTAAGAATTCAGTACACAGGGAATAGTGTACAAACAAACAAAAACAAAAGAGCCAGGGGTATATCACACTCGAAAAATATAAGATAAAACATTAAGTGCTTTGATAGCCTTTTTGTTTGTTGAATTAGAAAGTAGTTTCACATATCGTTCAACATCTTTCATGAAAACAACAAAGTAAGGTTTTTTATGACTAAATTTACATTTATGAATGAAACATTTTGCCAGCATCAATATCAAATTTATTTTTCCCAAAATAAATTAAATTATTAGATATTATCAATGAAAAATCTGCAAAGGTCTTGCCACAATTTCTTGGTGTGAGAACAAGGCCAAAATAGGCATAAAACTGTTTCTGGATATTCATCACAAAAAGAGCAGTTTGTGTTTATGTCTCTTTTAATTGTTTTGCATATGGCAGGGTAGTATTTATGGCCGGGTAGTATTTATGAATCATTTTGAAGGACACCTCCTTAACCTTATCCACAATGAGGTATTAATGGGGAAGCATCCAGACTTTCTTCCAATACATGGAATTTACAAACCGATTCCAATATGCGGTGACATACAGAACAGAGACAACATCTCTGAAAAATGGCACGTCGAACTCGCGTGTCGTCTCGTAGATCAGAGCGGTTATGCGTCACTGAAGCGTCATAGGAATGCCACGCCCCCTTTCTGCGGCACATTTCAGCTGCTCCCATTGAAATCAGTAGTAAAAGAGTCATAGTACTACAACGACAAAGAACAAAAACAGAAAAAGCTATAAAAACGCCACAAAATAAGTTGCAGCGTTGTGATCTGCACTGCCATTGGAAAACCCTGTTTTTCGTTTTTGTACGTTTGTCTCGTCAGATTATATATGATTTGTTTTATGCTAAAAATAGCTACAATGGGGAACCTCACAGATGCGCCACATCGGTTGCAGGTTGCCATCGATAGGCCACTGATTACTGAATCTTGAGTTTCATTATTAACAATAAAAAACGCATGGTGGTTGGTCTCGCTTTCTTGCTTTTTATATGCAATTTGCACAAGAGGGCATCGAAGAAACACTATCATGAAAGTATTACATATATCCTTTCTTTAGTTTTGGATAGGTAAGCGTTTTAAATGTATTGTCCTGTTTTCAACCGGTTGAGAATGTTCTCCTTGCAGTGCATCACATGAGGACGTGAGCAAGCTAAATAATTTGGTTTCATAAGGACGTTAACTTAAATGTATGGGTGTTTTTATCTTAACTTGGCTAGCCAGCTAGGAAAAGTTATTATTGGATAAGCCAGCATCCTTACCTTAGCTATCGATCATAGTTGAAATAGTAAGTTAGCTAGCTTGTGAAAACTCACAGCGCGAGCGTCTATCATGGAGGTAGCTATGGTAACAAACCACAATGTGTGGAAAGTGGGGACATGGTCTATCAATCATAGCTAATTGATGTACATTTGTTTTATTGTTGCCGAAAGACAACGGGCAAGTGTCACATTCAACCACCATGTTACTGTTTAAATCAACAGAATGCAGTCCTCTCTGTTCTGATAGAATGGGAAATCATAATGCTTTAGCTCTTAGCCGTCTAATCTTATCTGTAAAGGGCCAAGGTGGGTTCAGGTTTTTGTTTTAGCCCGTCAGAATCGGGGTATCGTAGTGCTGGGCAAAAACAAAACTCACACTCACACCGGTCCTTTTTGGATAAGATTGGGGGCGACATTGGCTCAGGAGGTGAGAGCAGTCGTCTGACAGTCGGGGGGTTGCTGGTTGATCCCCTGGGTGTGTCGAAGTGTCCCTGAGCAAGACACCAAACCCCCAATTGCTTCTGATGAGCTGGCTGGTGCCTTGCATGGTAGCCAATTGCTGTTGGTGTGTGTGTGTGTGAATGGATGAATGAGAACCATCAATTATACAGCGCTTTGGATAAAGGCGCTATATAAATGCAGACCATTTGCCATTTGATTAGACACCCCTGATCTAGCAGTTAGAGCGTTGACCCCGCCCACACCTACTCTGAGGCGGTCACATGGTTTCCCAGTACATGGATAAGTGAAATGCGCTCAGCTGAATACCAGGTTAAAGCCCGTTTGCACTGTATGTTTGATGAGAACATTATTATGAGGGAGAAGCTCAGTCTGTTCTCTGTCTTACAGAGACACCCCAGGCTGTCTTGACGGTCTCTCCACATGGGCGGATATATAGAGGACAAGCTGTCAGTCTCTCTTGTGAGGTCACAGTGCCCTCTGCTGGCTGGGAATATTACTGGTACAAAGGAGATGGATCAAGTGGCACTGCCCTCATTGCCAGTACAGCTGAAGGCTCGTACACCCTCAGTGCTGCAGCTCTTGCACACACCGGGGAGTACAGCTGCAGAGCAGGGAGGAGCAACCCAGTCTGGTACACAGAGTACAGTCACCCTGTCCACATACAGGTAACAGGTGAGTGCTGGTACACAGAGTACAGTCCCCCTGTCCACATACAGGTAACAGGTGAGTGCTGTTACACAGAGTACAGTCATCCTGTCCACATACAGGTAACAGGTGAGTGCTGGTGCATAGAGTACAGTCACCCTGTCCACATACAGGTAACAGGTGAGGGCTGACTGATATTCTTCTGTGTGTAAAACTTGCAAGGTCCCATAATGCAGTACGTATTATCCTGTTTGTTCCATAACTGCCAACATACTTTTCCGGCGTTCATTATTGAATATCTTTTCGAAATAGTATTCATAAAAGAATTCCAGCTGCCCTGCCTTTCTTTGTCCCTCTGTGAGGGTGATTTGTTTTCTCCACAGTCATAAATACACTGGTGTGAAGACGGAACAGTGACCCAGTCTGTCTGCTTCCCACAGCACTGCCTAAGGCCACTCTGGATGTAGAGCCAAAATGGCGTCCACTGTACACCTTATTACAGTACACGGCATTCACTTACTGTAGCAGATGCATTACAGTACACTGCATTCACTTACTGTAGCAGATGCATTACAGTACACTGCACACACTTACTGTAGCAGATGCATTATAGTTCACTGCATTCACTTACTGTAGCAGATGCATTACAGTACACTGCATACACTTACTGTAGCAGATGCATTACAGTACACTTACTGTAGCAGATGCATTACAGTACACTGCATTCACTTACTGTAGCAGATGCATTACAGTACACTGCATACACTTACTGTAGCAGATGCATTACAGTACACTTACTGTAGCAGATGCATTACAGTACACTTACTGTAGCAGATGCTTATGTTCAGAGTGACGTTCAGCACAGGAGCAATGTATAGCAGTATGCATCCCTCATCTCTGTGTCTCCACAGGCAGAGTGATGTGTGGTCTGGGTGCTGCTCCTCTCCTGCTGGCCACCATTGTACTGTGTGTGAAATGGTACAGGAGACCAGGTGATGTGCTTTCACTGGGATGCACACTTACTCTCTAAAACATGATGTGTGTTTCAGGGCTCAGGCTGCAGCTCTGCTCACTCACAGTTCTCTCTCATCTGTTGTGTCTGTACGTGTTTGTTGATGTACAGGGCCGTCTAATGAAACAGCTGTCCCCTACACTGGAGGGAATGTGGAAATTGCCATATAAAACACACAGAGGCTGGGTCCGTGTACTTATGTGAAATGAGAATGAAGTCTGAGAGCTCAGGACTCTTTTTTCATCATTGTGATGTTTCTCAGCTTGCAGGAGGGGAAATTGGGGGTGCAGTCATGGGGGCATTTTAGGGAATGGGAACAGGAAGATGTTGTGTCTTTAGAGCGCAGCATCTGTACGATATAAGCAGAGTTTCTGATTCACCTGGGCTGCACTTGTGATCCTCGTGTAGTTAGTTTGCTTTGATTGCTGTATGTTTGTTCTACGTTAGGTCACTGAACTTTATGTTTGATGCAGTAAATTGACATAAATTGACTGAAATTGAATATGTATGTCACCAGGTGTCTGTATGTATTAAATTGGATAGATGTTAAACTCTGTGTTACATTATTTTTAAAGTGTAATGTAGCTCTGTTACTCTTTTTTATTCTAAAAAAAATAAAAAAACAATGCACTATACCCATCCCTGCAATAATTTTTCCAAGCAAATCAATAATAACATAAATACTCAAGAATTTTTTTTTTTAATGAAACAACTAAGTAAAATAAGTCTTTTAAGCCTCACTTGAAATATATTAATGCATAGCCATTAATATGCTGGTATTGCTGAAGACAAAGAAATACATGTGAGCATTTTAGAAAATTTGAATATTTCCTATTTATGAAATGCTCTCTCAAAATCTGCATAATTCTTCAATATGTGGAATCCAAATGTCTAAAAATATGGGATGTTGATGATAATATTTGGCAAACGATTTTTGAAAGTTGCGCGGTGGGGCCTCCATGGATTGGACTTGTTTATCCAGCACATCCCACAGATGCTCCATCGGATTGAGATCTGGGGGATTTGGAAGGCAGGGCAACACATTGAACTCTTTGTCATGTTCCTTAAACCATTCCGCTTTCGACAGTAGACAGAGGTCAGAATGGGCACTCTGCCTGACATATGTAACATGGTGTGTTGTGACACATTCATCACGTAGCCATCATTAAAATAGTCTGTGACTTGTGCCACAGTAGCCCTTGTGTCAGTTTGGACCAGATGGTATGGCCTTTGTTGCCTGTAGACGGTTCATGGATTGTCCCTCCTTGGACCACTGTAGGTAGGTGCTCACCACTGCTGACCGGGAGCATTTCGGAGTTGCTCTGACCCAGTCGTCTGGCAATAACGATTTGGCCCTTCAGGTCACACAGGTCTTTACGTCTGCCCATTTCCCCCGCCTTCAACACGTCTACCAAGGCTTCACCACCTAGTGATAGCCTTATTTAAAATTATTTAGAAAATGTTTCTGTATTTGATTCACTGAAAATGTGGCAGACTCTCTTCACAGTGATACATTTGATTACCATGTGACAGCACTTTCATTATACATTACACAACCATACTACATTCTTATGAAACATATTACAGCCACTATTAAAAATAAACTTGGTCCACGTTAGTCAGTGCTAATGCCCGTGGCATCTTCAACAGCAGGGCTGAAGCAGCCTTGATCCAGAGTCAGACTTCCTGTCTAAACCTTTTAAAATGACACACTCAAATAATATCCTCAGCTAACACCAGCAAATGCAATATATTTTATTTCAAGCTCACATAACTTTGAATATGTGGCATGTTTCATACAACATTTTTAAAGCATGTTGTCAACTAAAAGAAAAAGTTTTTTAATGGAATGGAAATTTAACAAAACATGAAAGATATACTCCATAGATTGGATTCAATCTAAAATGTGATTGTTTCACAGGCTGGAATTTCATGAAGCACAACTACAAATATAAACTGTCACCTCGTGGTGAAAAGAACATTGAAAACAAAACCATCACAAATGTGAAACATAAAAAACCAGAGTAATGCACATGGGGGCGGCCTGTGGTTAAGGTAAATGACTGGGACCCGTAAGGTTGTGGCTTCTAATCCTGGTGTAGCTGCAATAAGATCCGCACAGCCTTTGGGCCCTTGAGCAAGGCCCTTAACCCTGCATTGTTCCAGGGGAGGATTGTCTCCTGCTTAGTCAAATCAACTGTTAGTCGCTCTGGATAAGAGCGTCTGCCAAATGCCAATAATGTATTGTAATGTAATGTACAGGAACCATCCTTCCCCATCTGCAGGGGAGTGCAGAACATGCCTCTTCTGTGGAAATCATTTTCACTTTTCCAGTCTTTACCCTGTTACATGTCATTAGGGTGTCTTCCGTTTTCCAGATACTTCCATCCAGAGGGAGATCAGGGAAGGAAGTGCCGTAATTCTCTCGAGAGGGAAACTATCATCCCGAGAGAGCCATGGTATCTGCAAAACCGGCGTATTACGAACCTCAAGAGTCTCTTGAGTCTTTTTGAGTGACCGTTTAGCCAGAAAATGCAACCAGACACAAAGGAACAGATTTTTTTTCCAATGTCCAGATACTCACTGACAGCACTGTAGTTTAAGTTTGTCTGTTGAAAAAATAATCCAAGAAAGAACATGGTGTGCTACAGGTAGTGTTTTCTTTTTCTCTGAGGCCCTTGTGGTCAGGAAGACTAGTATCTTCTCTCACATCTCACAGACCACTTCCTCTGCTCAAATGTTTGCTGCATTTTAAGAAAGCAACAAGGTAATTCAGCATCTGTTATTGACAGTACGTAGTGTACCACCATCTTGTAAAACTCCGATCTGCTTACTAAGGTATGTGCTATGGTGCAAAGTGAACAATGATTCTGGATAAGAGCGTCTGCCAAAATGCCATTAATTAATTAATGAATAAGGAAACAAGTGAAAACTGAAAATAACAAAATAAACATGTATGCCCAGCATAGCACAGCACTGCAGATAACTTTTTTATCTTTTGACTTTTTCCTGTGGTGATATCAGTGGAGCTCTTTATCTGTGGGCCTCTCAGTTCCATAGATACTGATCTAAGATAATGTTCCATTTCTGCTACTCCGCAATGCTAGAAACAAACTCTATTACTGAAGACATTTACATTTTTGTCACTTAGCAGACGCTTTTAATCCAAAGCGACTTACAAGTGCATAGGTTCTTCCACAAGTTAAAGCATCACAAGAGGGATAGGGATATCAGAAAAGTATCAGAAATCAGGAGGGAGGACTAAGGTACAGTTTGAGAAAAACTGTTATTGATACAATTAGTTGTCCTGAAGGTAGGGCATGAGGAAGAAGCGTGAAGAGTGCGTGTTACCCTGGTGCTGATGTGCTGCACAGTGCATGCAATAGCTGCAGAGTAAAAGGAGCAGGCTGCTTCCTATTTAAAATGCATATACACTCACCGAGCACTTTATTAGGAACATTTTTACTTTATTACTTCTACTTATTCATTCACCCAGTTGTGTGGCAGCAGTGCAATGCATACAGTTAATGTTCCCATCAACCATCAGAATGGGGAAAAGAATGTTACAATCCGTAGTATTGCAATAATAATGCATAAAGATACAACAAAAATGACAACAATGACAGTTCTGGTGGAATTAAAAGCAAGGGAAAAGAAGTGAAGAAGTGAATGGATTTGAGCTGGGGTTTGAAGGTGTGTATGGATGGTGCAGACCTGATAGAGAGGGGCAGTTTGTTCCACAGTCTCGGTACGGCCACAGCAAAGCCCTGTCACCCTTTAGCTTTAGTCGAGACCGAGGAACAGAGAGGAGCAGTTGGGTGTAAGACCTCAGTGACCTGGGCACAGAATATGGGTGAAGGAGATCAGAGATATGGGGGGAGGGGGGAGAAGGCTAAACCATTGAGTGCTTTAGAAACAAACAACAAGATGTTAAAATCAATCCTATATCTAACCAGGAGCCAGTGCAGGGAAGCGAGAATTGGTGTGATGTGTTCACATTACCTGTTAAAAGCCTTGCAGCAGCATTTTGCACTAGCTGCAGGCGGAGGAGGGATGATATAATGCATGAATAATTATGTCCAAGTTGTGAAACCAAAGAAAGGGCTTGGCCTTGGCTTGGCTCGGAGTTGAAAAAAGCTGGTTTTAATGACAGAATTAATGTGTTTGTTGACCGTGAGGGTGGAATCAAAAATGCTTTTGGCATGGGGTTTAGTGCAGTGAATAGAGGCCCTAGATTAATAGAGAGACCTCTAAGAGTGTCAGGTGGACCGAACCGGATCACCTCCATCTTACTTTCTCTTGGTTGGAGAAAGTATTTAGTCATCCAGTCTTCAATGTCAGCAAGACAATCACACAGGCTCTTAAGCGAGCACTTGTCGTTTGCTTTTATAGGGAGGTAAAGCTGAATATCGTCAGCATAACAGTGGAATATTGCATTTCTCTACAATAGAGCCGAGGAGGATGCATTTACAGGCAGAAAAGAAATGGCCCAAAAATTGAACCCTGGGGGACTCCACATGGAATAGGAGCAGAGGAGGACGAGGAGCACTTGATGTTAACTGAGAAGGTCCTGTTCTTTAGATAAGAGGGAAACCATTTTGTGTGAGTGAATAGTGTATCTGCCCTGCGATGGACTGGCGACCTGTCCAGGGTGTATTCCTGCCTTTCACCCAATGTATGCTGGGATAGGCTCCAGCCCCCCTGTGACCCTGTTCAGGATAGGCGGGTTAAGATAATGGATGGATGGATGGCCTTGAATGGCACCTGTGTGCATAATCCGGTCCGATCATGGTCGACCTAAAATAGAGCATTCTCTGGCGACACTTTAAGGAGCGCAGGTTCAGTACTGTGAAGGGCTGTGAAGCCAGGCTGAAACGTTTCAAAGATGTTAATTTGGTTTCGTAATTTGGTTAATAATAAGAGTTGTGAAAGAGCTATTTTTTCCAAGACTTTTGGGCCAGAAGTTATTTTGAATAGTGGGTTTGGTTTGGATTTTTTAACAGAGGCTGAACCACTGCATGTTTAAAGCAGGAAGGGACCATGGAACTAATTTCACACCAGCGCCAAAGCTCACACGTGGCAAACATTTGGGGTCCTTTCATAAAATCATTCAATTTGCCTGTGGACTAACCCCCCAACCCCACCCTAACCAACATATACTCACATACTCTAGAAACACTATCCATACAATGCCAAATCCCAATCCAACCCATCCGTAATCATGCATATTTTCCTTTTACTGTTCCTTTTTTGGTTTTGCTTTGTTATTTGTTAGTTTTATTTTATTTTTATTTGTTTTGTATATATTTTTTTCTTTTTCTTTTGTATTTAAGAATGTGTTATTCATATTCATCATCCATCCATCCATTATCTGAACCCGCTTATCCTGATCAGGGTCGCAGGGGGGCTGGAGCCTATCCCAGCATACATTGGGCGAAAGGCAGGAATACACCCTGGACAGGTCGCCAGTCCATCGCAGGGCACACACACCATTCACTCACACACTCATACCTACGGGCAATTTAGACTCTCCAATCAGCCTAACGTGCATGTCTTTGGACTGTGGGAGGAAACCGGAGTACCCGGAGGAAACCCACGCAGACACGAGGAGAACATGCAAACTCCGCACAGAGAGGCCCCGGCCGACGGGGATTCGAACCCAGGACCTCCTTGCTGTGAGGCGCATATTCATCATGTTCTTCTTATTTTATTTCATTTTTTCCCCATCGTGACTTTTATTATTATTACTTTTTCGCCTCTTCTCTCCCTTTTTCCATACAAGGCTCCAATCAACAACCACCCACTTGTCCACCTGTCTGTTTGACTGTTCATCCCCCTGTCTATCTGCCCGTTGGTCTGCGTATCCATGTGTACACAAGTCACTCTTTCCACACTTTATTATTCTTTTTATTATTATTCTTTTTTTCATTTATTGTTATTTTTAGTGACTCTGTCTGTTTTGTTTTACCCTCCCCTCAAAGGCTTCATATTGTTTTCTTCCTTTGCTCTTTCTCCTTCTCCCTCTCTCTCTCTCTCTCTCTCTCTCTCTCTCTCTCTCAAAATGACCAATGTATATATGTTTGTTTTTGTATTATTGAGAATAAAGTTGACCTCCCAAGAGGGTGGGGGGGTGGTGGCGGGAATAAAAAAAAATAAAAATAAAATAAAGCAGGAAGGAACAATGCCTGAGGTGAGTGGTTTATAATAGACAGGATGCTGGGACCAATTGTGTCTAAAACCATTTTAAGGAGGTGTGAGAGGATAGTGTCAAGAGGGCAGGTAGTGGGCTTCATATGAGACACTGTATCTATCAGGATGGAAAGAGAGACTGGCTCAAACTGACTGAAGACAACAGTGTGCATAGGAAGGCTGGAAGGACCATGTGCAGGAGGTGGGATGTGAGATCAGATGTCATCAATCTTGGAAATAAAGACATTTTAAAAAATCATCATATCACAGAGGAAGTGTCAGGATTAATTGTGTTTAACAGAAATTTAGGCCTGTGGTGTTTTGATATCACAGCACAAAAAACCCATGCTCTGGCTGCTTTAACTCCTACCTGGAACTTAACCAGACAGTTTCTCAGGATATCAGCGGGTACTGGGTGCGTGTGGGTTTTTGTGTGGGTTTTCTACTGTTTTTTTGGGTTGTAACAAATAAACTCTGTTTTTAATATTGAACTCATGTCTCTGCTTGTTAATTTAATTCTTAAATTCTTAAACTATTTCCTTGGGCATAATTCCCAAGGTGGCGTAATCGAGTGGTGTTATGCCAGGTCACACATGGTGGAGGTTCCTTGCAGGTTTGGGGCTGCATTTCTGCAAATGGAGTTGGGAATTTGGTCAGGATTAATGGTCTCCTCAATGCTGCGAATTACAGGCAGATACTTACACATCATGCAATACAGGGGAGGCATCTGATTGGCCCCAAATTTATTCTGCAGCAGGACAATGACTCCAAACAGTTGGCCGATGTCATTATGAACTATCTTCAGTGTAAAGAACAAGGAGTCCTGGAAGTGATGGTATGGCCCCCACAGAGCCCTGATCTCAGCATAATTGAGTCTGTCTGGGATTACATGAAGAGACAGAAGCATTTGAAGCTGCCTAAATCCACAGAAGAACTGTGGCTAGTTCTCCAAGATGTGATGCTGTTTTGAAGGCAAAGGGTGGTCACACCAAATATTGATTTGATTTAGATTTTTCTTCTGTTCATTCTCTTCTGTTTATGCATTTTGTTAATTGATAAAAATAAACTATTAACATTTCTATTTTTGAAAGGATTTTTTCACACCTGCCTAAAACCTTTGCACAGTACTGTATATATTTTGACAACAATGTCCAATATTTTTTTTAATATTTCTGACAAGCTGAAAGTCTTCTGAGCATTGTCATACTAAGTTGACATTTTTTAAATGAGTTGTTTTTGAGAACAAGAGCTTTGGTTTGACACCAGCACCAGTCTGTATCTGCACCTGCTCAATTGGCAAGTCCGGCAGTGCACTGAATTAAATTGTTTCTCACCGGATCAATTGATAGCTAGCTTGCTCCGTGTCTTGTATATAATTTGTATAGATAGATATATCGATAGATAGTTTCAGCACCAGTGTCAAGTAACAGTAGCTAGCTAGCTAGCTCCGTGTCTGGTAATGCCATGTTGGTGTCAAACAAAGCTCCACTTCTCAAAAACTATTAATCGTAAAAATGTCAACTTCATTTGGAAATGCTCAAAATACTTTCAGGCGATCTTATCCAGAAAGGTCCGGGGTGGGTGCAGGTTTCTGTTTTAGCCAAGCTTCAACTGATTAACTAATCATGATCTATGATCAGTCAAGATCTTGAAGTAGAATCGCGTGACTTCATGCTGGGCTTAAACGCCAACCTACATTTGAGCAAAAAAAGGAACTGGGAGGCCACAGCAAATGTCTTTCAGGGAAGGGCTCAGTTTATCTTAGAGCTCAGAGGTGCAGGTGTGAGGATCCACTCTGCTCTGTGGAAGGGTGCGTTTGTCTGCGCTGAAGATGGAGACATGTCTGCTGTTCCTCTCTCTCTCCTCCCTCCTCCTGCTCTCCACAGCCAGTGAGTACCAGCTTCATCCTCCTCTCCTGCTTCTCCACACCCAGTCAGGGTCAGAGACTGGGGGCCAGGGCCAAGGGGTCAGAGGGTCTGCTGGTCAAAGGGCTCTCCAGTAAGAGCAGGGTTACAGGCAGCCTCTGAACACCACAGATTACTGGAGGGACATTTCTCTGCATGATTCATTGAGTTTTCATCAAACAAATGTTATTATGAATTATGTAGAAAATGTTTCTGTATTTGATTCACAGGAAATTGGCACACTCTCTTCACAGCAGTGCTCATTTCCTCATGAGAGCACTTTAATAAATTATTTTAAATATATATATTTTTAAAAAATGACAGAGAAAAAATTATAGCTATAAATATAGTACACAAACACTATTACTAAGTACTAGTGGTAATCCATCCATCCATCCATTATCTGAACCCGCTTATCCTGATCAGGGTCGCAGGGGGGCTGGAGCCTATCACAGCATACATTGGGCGAAAGGCAGGAATACACCCTGGATAGGTCGCCAGTCCATCGCAGGGCACACACACCATTCACTCACACACTCACACACTCACACCTACGGGCAATTTAGACTCTCCAATCAGCCTAACATGCATGTCTTTGGACTGTGGGAGGAAACCGGAGTACCCGGAGGAAACCCACGCAGACACAGGGAGAACATGCAAACTCCGCACAGAGAGGCCCTGGCCGACGGGGATTCGAACCCAGGACCTCCTTGCTGTGAGGCGGCAGTGCTGCACCACTGCACCATCCGTGCCGCCTCTACTAGTGGTAACGCCTGTGGAAACCTTAACTTTCTAAGCAGGTCTAAAGCAACATTGATCCAGAGTCAGACTTCTGATGGAAATCTTTTAAAATAACAGACTCTGAACAGTTAATATCCTCAACCTCTTCTTATACCAATATATAATAATAATATTATATGCAATATTATATTTCAAGCTCACATTGGGTTGAATATGTGGCATGTTTTTTTTTAAAAGCATGTTGTCAACTAAAATAAAATTTAATAAAAAAATATGGAAATTTAACAAGAAATTTAAAAAAGATATCCTGATAAATAGTGATTGTTTAACGGGCAGGCATTTCATGAAGCACAACTACAGATATGAACTGTTTCCTCATGGTGAAAACAACATTTGACTGAAAACAAAACCATCACAAATGTGAAACATTAAAAACACTTTTTGCTTTATATATATAAAATGCAAAGTAGATGCCTACAGGTTTCTAGCCATGGCTAATGTGCAACCCCTGTCCCGGGCCAGGTTTTTTAAAGTTAAAACGGGAAATACAGAAGCATTGAACTAAAAATAATACCTAAACATTAAAAAGCGGTACAGATAAAAGACTAAAATAAGTACAAACACTAAAATAAGGGCAAAGACAAAAATCAAAATGTTAATAATACATAAAATCAGTGTTCACCGACTTGCTTCAGTTTCAGCATGTGTGTTTAAAAATCTTGAGCTCTTTCAATGTTTTAATTTCAGATGGTAATGCGTTCCGCAGTTGTATACTTCTTACTGAGAAAGAAGACTGACCAAATGTTGTTCTGCGTTTTGCTGCTCTGTGATTTCCAGTTGTTGCACCTCTGATTCCACTGTTTTGTTTGTTTTATTTCTGGGGCAAGGTTGTTCACACTTCAAAATAAGTTTAATAAATGGTACATTTACAAAACTGTCAAAGCATGTTATGTTTCTGTGAAATTAGGCAATGGTGCCTGTTTATATAACGACCTGATGGGTGTAGTTGTTGTTTGGTTGGCCTGGCCCCAAACCGTTATACAGTATGATAAATGAGAAAATATAATGGCATGCATAAACTGCTGTGCTGCCTTAATAGGTATGTAATGTCTAATTAAGCGGAAGCAATTGAAATTTGTTTTGACAGTTTTGCACAACCTCTTTACATGTTTATCGAACTTAAGCTGAGAGTCTAAATTAACACCTAAAAATGTCATTTCATGTACCTCATCTATCTCTTGCTCGTCAATCTTTATTCTTAAATTTTCATTGAAATGTATTTTTTATTAAAAAGCACATTGAGACCGTCTTATTACAGTTCAGAGTCAGATGATTATTTCAGAGCCACTGTGACACACCAGACATTTATTTTGTGAGCATCTCTGCTGCCATATGAGGGTTTTTTTGGATGCACATATATAATTGTGTCGTCCGCATACATTTGGCATCTAACTCTTTTACAGCTATCAGGTAAGTCATTTACATATAAACTAGTAAAGTAAAGGGCCTAAAATTGAACCTTATGGGATTCCCATTTGGCAAGTTTGGACAGATGACTGGGTAGAATTTATTCTAACACATTGCTCTCTGTATTCAAGATAAGATCTAAAGCAGGTTATTGCATTGTTTGAAAAGAGAAATCGTTGCAGTTTATTTGAAAGAATTTCATGGTTCACAGTACAAAAATACTGCTCCCACTACACTGCCTTCATCTAATGACTGTTTTATAGTTTCAGTGAGGTAACAGTTTGCTAACTCTGTTGAGTACCTTGGTCTGAATTCAAATTGTTTGGGGTGCAGAAAGTGATTACTTTGAAGGTAATCAACAAGTTGTTTAGCACTTTTCAAGAACCTTTGAGAGTGCTGATAAAATTGAAATTGGTCTGTAGTTACAGACCTGGTCAAGTGCTCCAGACTAGAAATTGGAGTGATAGTTACCGATTTCCAATGCTGAGGAAACTCATTCGTTCTGATTGATAAATTGACCACATGTGTTACTGCCGTTAAGAGAAGAGAACTATGTTTTTTTTTGTAAACAAAATAACAAAATTATCCTTGGCCTTAGATTGCCTTCACTGCGTGATAACCTTACCAGTCTTCCTTTGATCTACTTCTTTAATATAAAAGGATGTTGATTTGTCTCTCAGTGTATCTTTTACCTGTACTGGTTGGAAACTTGCTGCCATTTCCTCAGCTGATTGAGTAAAACATTTATTAAATTTGTTTGCAATTTCAATACTATCATTACTAACTCATTTCTATAATCAATTCCACTGTTGATTTTTGTGGGTTAAGCACTCAATTGGCTAAAATAATTTAAGTGCTTCCAAAGTGCCAAGCTTTTCCCCTCTGATTCTGTGATCAACTGCATGAAGTAACATGTTTTTTCATCAGGTGGCGAATATCCTTATTCTGCCACAGTAAAGCCCTACTACGCTGTGGGTGCTTCAATGAGTGTATTTCTGAACCACATCTATAAAGTGTTTTTGTCATTGTAGTACAGAAGGTATTTAAATCCTGAATTTGTTTAATGTTATCCCAATTAATATTCAGTAATTCATTTTCAAATTGTGTTATTTTATTCTTTGGGATGCCTGTGAACTCTGGATAATTTTCTAACAATTAAAATCATATTATAGTCGGACAGACCTGTAATTAAATTGTACGTCTTTGTCACTCGCTCAGTTCTATTTGTGAAGATTAAATCAATAAGGGTTTTAGTGACTTTAGTAAGTCTTGTTGGTCCTTTAATTATTTGGTGAAAATTATGTTTTGAATACATTGTTTTCAGTTTTTGCTCACTGCTTTTGTTCACGAATTTATATTGAAGTCTCAGAAAAAGATAGTTTCACAGCGACAATTTATCTGTTTAATGAATTCATCAAAATCCTGGTAAAATGAAACACCATGTGAGGGAGGATTACATAGTGTCACAAGATTACATTTCATTTTTGTTGACAAGACTACATTAATAGCCACGCATTCTAAAGGTGTTTAATTTGAACAGATTTAAAAGTATCTCTAATATAGATCAACACTCCACCCCCCCCCCATCAATCTGTCTTTTCTAAAACAAACATAACCAGATACATCAATTATATGTGTTGGGATATTACTCTTTAACCAAGATTCACTTCGACACTTCTTTAGAGGAACCATCCTTCCCCATCTGCAGGGGATCACGGCTGTGTGCAGAAGATGCCTCTTCTGTGGAAATCATTTTTACTTTTCCAGTCTATACCATGTTACATGTCTTCCATTTTCCAGATACTTTTATCCAGAGGGAATTAAAGTGTAAACACAGGTGCAAAGATCAGGGAAGGAAGTGCAGTAATTCTCTGGAGAGGGAAAGTATCATCCCAGGAGAGCCAACGTATCTGCAAAACCTCCGTTTTAGGAACCACAGGGGTCTACTGAGCTCCATGGTTGGGTGACTGTTTGACCACAAAATGCAACAGAATGTTAAAACCGCTATTACCAAACAACAATAAGAATGCACATCATCTCAGTTTTACAACTCTTATTTTTTGTACAAAGTAGATCCTGATTACATTTTGACTATGTCCTTTTTTGTAATGGCATGGAACTTCTGATATCTGCAAGTGCTTTTTAATACCATATCAGCATTCTCCTTCCAATTATCAGGGCAGTGAAACAGTTTTTGTGTCTGACAAAGTAAAAGGTTCCCCTTGTGGCCAACGTGTGTCCCTGCAGTCTGTAGGGGCTTCTTCTCCCTGAGAGATGAGCACTGTCACAGGAGTGTCATCTGCTTAATCAGTCATGTGACAGGCCTCACTGGCAGAGCTCATATCACTGGTGTCCAGTGCACAAAGCAAGGCAGATAGAGCACACCCTAGTGGTGTCCATGTGTTCCTGCAGACACTGCTGGGGTCATCCTTTTCCCTGTGAAGCCACAGGGAATATGGTACAACAGGCTAAACAGTAAAGATCTATAATCAGTGTTTGTACACAAGAACCATGTATATCAAGAAGATGTTTCCATCTTGTATAGCATAGAAAATCAATGCATAATCTTCACTTCTTTAGGCAATGTTGACCAATGGTAAAAGGCATTCTGCAATCTTGAAGCCTTTACAGGCATAGCAGCAAATACCTTTTAGTTTAAGTCAAAGGAAACCTTTCTCGAGTTGTCTTAAATCTGTTCATTCGTCAAGTTAATTCTCTCTCTCTCCCACCTCCCCCCGCCTCTCTCTCTCTCTCTCTCTCTCTCTCTCTCTCTCTCTCTCTCCCTCTCTCTCAGGCAGGGAGGATGTGAGGCTGGTGAATGGTAGCAGCCCCTGTGCTGGGAGAGTGGAGCTTTACCATCAGGGAGAGTGGGGGACAGTGTGTCATTATGCCTGGGATATGAGTGATGCTGGGGTGGTGTGCAGACAGCTGGGCTGTGGAGATGCTGTAGATGCACTAGGAGAGGCTCACTTTGGACCAGGGTCTAGGAGAATAAGGCTGGGTGCTGTGTACTGCAGTGGATCAGAATTCTCACTGAATGAGTGTGAGTCACTAGGATGGGGGGAAGATGTCTGTGATCCTGGAGAGGATGCTGGAGTGATCTGCTCAGGTAGGACTCAGTATTATTCAGCTGTTACCAATGTTCTCAACCCAACTCAGCACATTGGAGTTAAGTGAGGATATAGTGTATTAATATTCATCGACAAATAGATAATATTACGAATCTTTAAATCTCATAATCTCTAAAACATAGTGTTACATTTTTTCAAGTTGTGTTCTAAAGTAGTGTGTGCATTGTTACATTCACTGAACTAATCCAGAATGTACACAGTGCTATCTATCAGAATGTTTATGCATTATAGTCTCAGTCTGTCACTACAGTGTACACTTGATTGACTCATCTCACACTGCAGGTGATGTGTGATGGCTCATCTCACACAGCAGTAGACGTGTGATTAGATAGATTGATAGATCATTGCATTTATATCACACTTTTCTAGACACTCAAAGCGCTTTCCAGTGATGAGGGGGAAACTCGCCTCAACCACCACCAATGTGTAGCACCCAACTGGGTGAAGCACAGCTGCCATTTTGCACCAGAATGCTCACCACACACCAGCTGAGGTGGAGAGTGAGAGAATAATGCTTTCTCTAATTAAATCAAGTGGCAGGTTGAGAGAGCCAGTTTGGGAATTTAGGCAGGACACTGGGCAACCCCTTCTCTTTGCCAAGAGTGTTTTGGGATCGTTAATGACCACAGTGAGTCAGGACCACGGTTTTACTCCTCCTCTGAAAGATGGCGTCTCCTACAGCACAGTGTCCCTCTCACTGTGTTGGGGCATTGGGGGTAATTGAACCAGAAGGAAGTCCGCCTCCTAACTGGCCCCCAACAACACTTCCAGCAGCAACTTAGGTTTCCCAGGAGGTCTCCCATCCAAGTACTGACCAAGCCCACACCTGCTTAGCTTCAGCAGGAGCAGGGTGCATGATGGTATGACAATACCATGATGGCTTGGCTCATCTCACACTGCTGTACTCCATGTATAATAGCTGTGCAGTCCTGTGTTCAGACAGCTGTGCTGAATGTTGTCTTTGGAATAAGGTGCTGGTTATTGCTAATGATTCTCTCTTTATTCTCTGTTCAACTGCAGAGGTCAGGCTGGTGGGCGGGACTGACCTGTGCTCTGGGAGAGTAGAGGTGCATCATGGGAGCTCCTGGGGCACGGTGTGTGATGCTGACTTTGACCAGCGGGACGCAGAGGTTGTGTGCAGGGAGCTGGGCTGTGGGGCTCCTAAAGAGCTGCGCGGGGCAGCTGCATTCGGCCAGGGTGAGGGCCAGGTGTGGGCAGAGGAGATTCAGTGTAGAGGCAACGAATCTCAGATTAACTTCTGCCCCACAGCACCCTCACAGAATCAACCCTGCTCCCATGGAAACGATGTGGGCTTGGTGTGTTCTGGTAAGAGTCTTCTGTGCACTGTGAGAGTTTCTGTGATGCTGGGTGAATATTGAGATGGTGCATGGGGGGTTGGACCCAAAATGCATGACTCAGACAACAGAGATGTTGTCAGAGTGTCGTCGAAAAACAAGCAAAGTTCATACACATGAAATCCAGCCAAAACCAAAGTACTGTACCGAGGGATAAGGCAGTCTTGAAAACAGTAAACCATGCAAAAAGTCCAGTAACCAGGAAAGCTTTCAGCAGGGCAGTAGGGTTGGGGTCGATGATGGCGCAAGAGTCAAGACCAAAGTCCGCTCCGCGGGGCAAAAGCACAAAGCAGCAGGCAAAGTTGTGGTACAGGCAGGCAATTGTCAACAAAACAGAAGTCAATCATCTTTGGTCAATAAACAGGCTTGGATTGTAACGGGTAGACAATAGCCTGACAAAATGCTTAAAAGTGCACTTAGCTACAGACAATAGACAGTAGACAGGTATAGACAATTAGCTTGAGAGCAGCATGTGAATGGACATCAGGTGTGGAGGATTGACAAGTAAACAAGATAATTAGTAACTGTTCGTAATAAAACTATCCTGCCCTAGCATTAGTCAACACAACACAACACAAATTCAGAACTCCGGTTCTAACCCCCGGAAACTTTTCTCTATTTTCTCCTCTCTCCTCAATGAACCGCCTCCTCCTCCTCAGTCCTCCTTTGCTGCTGATGACTTTGCTGATTTCTTTGATGAGAAGGTCACAGTCATCCGTAGATCCTTTACAAGCACCGCCCCCCTCTAGGCCCATCCCTTCCTTTTCCACTTTCTCCCCCCTTACAGACTCTGATGTTTCTCAACTCCTGCTCTGCCACCGCCCTACAACCTGTGCCCTTGACCCTATCCCCTCTTCTCTTCTCCAAACTATCACACCTGACATTCTCCCATTTGTCACCTCCCTTGTCAACTCCTCCCTGTCTTCCGGCTGTTTTCCGGCATCCTCCAAGAGGGCCCACATCACTCCGCTGCTAAAAAAGCCTACTCTGGATCCCTCCATCATCCAGAACTACCGCCCGGTATCTCTTCTTCCTTTCCTTTCTAAAACTATAGAACGAGCCGCTTCTACTCAACTTTCTTCTTTCTTTTCTAACAACAACCTGCTAGACCCCCATCAGTCTGGCTTCAGATCAGGCCACTCGACAGAGACTGCGCTCCTCTCTGTCAGTGAGTCACTCCATGCCGCACGAGCAGCCTCCCTCTCCTCTGTCCTCATTCTTCTAGATCTCTCTGCTGCCTTCGACACTGTGGATCACTCCATCCTCCTGTCTGCCCTGTCAGCAACGGGCATCTGTGGCACAGCCCTGGACTGGATTGAGTCCTACCTCTCTGGTCGCTCCTTCCAGGTTGCCTGGGCTGGTTCGGTATCAACACCTCGGCCCCTCGCCACAGGAGTTCCCCAGGGCTCAGTCCTAGGCTCGCTTCTTTTTTCTCTTTACACTCGCTCCCTTGGCCCTATGATCACTGCACATGGGCTATCCTACCACTGCTACGCGGACGATACCCAACTCTTCGTCTCGTTCCCGCACGCTGATACGCAGGTTTCAGCCCGTATCTCTGCTTGCCTGAGGGACATCCAGATCTGGATGGACAACCACCATCTAAAGCTCAACCCACACACACACCATTGACTCACTAACTCATACACTCATACCTACAGGCAATTTAGACTCTCCAATCTACCTAACCTGCATGTCTTTGGACTGTGGGAGGAAACCGGAGTACCCGGAGGAAACCCACACAAACACGGGTCGAACATGCAAACTCCACACAGAGAGGCCCCGGCCGAACGGGATTCGAACCCAGGACCTGCTTGCTGTGAGGCAGCAGTGCTACCCACTGCACCATCCTTGCCACCGACAATAACATAAATAAGACAATAACTAAACATGAAACATGATGTGACAAACATGAAACGTGAGAAATATAGCCCCTTAATAGGCCTTATGAGTTTATATTTAACAAGGTCTTTATTGATTATACTGTGAAACGTTACACGTCAGTGTGTGTGAGTTTAATCAAGTGTGGAGTTTGGATGATCTCCCAAATATGTACTCAGAACCATCTCAACACCCTCATTTCCTCTATTCAGGGCGGAACTGTTCTTACATCTGAGAAAGGCAAACTTATACACAAGGTGACCACTTCATTAGGTAGACCTGTACACCAACTTGTTAAAGCAAATATTGAATCAGTCAATAATGTGGCAGCACCTAAATGCATAAAAGACTGCAGACATGGTGAAGAGATTAAGCTGTTTTTCAGACCAAATGTCAGAATAGGGATTAAAAATTATCGAAGTGACTTGTTGATTGTTGGTGCCAGACAGGGTGGTTTGAGTAACTGCTGATCATGCACAACAGTCTCTAGAGTTTGTGGAGAATGGTGCGAAAAACAAAAAACATCCAGTGAGCAGCAGCTCTGTGGGCAAAAACACCTTGCTAATGAGAGAGGTCAGTGGAGAAGGGCCAGACTGGTCAAATCTGACAGGATGTTGACTGTAACGCAAACAACTACGCATTACAGCAGTGGCATCTGTGAACACACAACATGTCAAACCTCTAAGTGGATAGGCTACTGCAGCAAAAGACCAATAAGTCTAAAAAATAACATTACATTACATTAATGGCATTTGCCAGACGCTCTTATCCAGAGCCACATACAACAAAGTGCAAAGTGCACACCCATAACCAGGGATAAGTGTGCTGAAAGACCCTAGAGGGAAGTACAATTTCTACTGCTACCTGCACAACAACGATAAGGACCAGGGCCTATTTGATCATCAGATTTCTTGAAATTTTTTATTTTATTTTATTTAATTAAATCGTAATACCGTAACAAGAAAATGTAGGAACAAACTGCTTACCTAGCCATACTAAACATCCTAATACACAAGTGAATAACACAGGTAAAGACAACACTTAAGGTTTACAGGGAGGTAGGGAGGGACAGGGTTCAGTTTGCGCTTGAAGATGGCAAGAGATTCTGCTGTTCTGACCTCCATGGGGAGTGTGGAGAGGGGGAGGCCCCAAGCGGTCTTTGGTGGCTGAAAGAAGAGGTCTGGCAGGGGTGTAGGGTCTGATGAAGAGGTCTGGCAGGGGTGTAGGGTCTGATGAAGAGGTCTGGCAGGGGTGTAGGGTCTGATGATTTTTTGGAGGTAAGTAATAAATAAGTTATAAATACCAAAAATACCTAATAAAGTGCTCACTGAGTTTATATAGTGTATTAGGCTAGTATTTTAACATTTAAAACGGTCACTGCTGTACAGTGTACAAAGCCAGGGAGATGGAGATTTGGGTGTGCTCTTTGTTCCTGCAGACAGTGCTGGGGTCATATCCTTTAAATCCGCAGTATGGTGTACGCTCATCCCCTCCTCTCTTTCTCTCTCTCTCTCTTTCTCTCTCTCTCTCTCTCAGGCACAGATGTGAGGCTGGTGAATGGTAGCAGCCCCTGTGCTGGGAGAGTGGAGGTTTACCATCAGGGAGGGTGGGGGACAGTGTGTCATTATGGCTTGGACATGAGTGCTGCTGGGGTGGTGTGCAGACAGCTGGGCTGTGGAGATGCTGTAGATGCACTAGGAGAGGCTCACTTTGGACCAGGGTCTGGGAGAATATGGATGGCTGGTGTGTTCTGCAGTGGATCAGAATCCTCACTGAAGCAGTGTGGGTCACAAGGATGGACTGAAGATCACTGTGATCATAGAGAGGGTGCTGGAGTGATCTGCTCAGGTAGGACTCAGTGTTATTCAGCTCTTAACCCAACTGAGCATTGTTCCATTTGCTGAACTCATCCAGAATGTACACTGTGCAAGCTCTCATATTTATGTTTCTGATGTACTTGCTCTTGCTCTGTAAATGGTAAATGGTTGGAATTTATATAGCGCCTTCATCCAAAGCACTGTACAATTGATGCTTCTCATTCACCCATTCATACACACACTCACACACTAACAGCGAAGGCGCCGACCAGCTCGTCAGGAGCATTTGGGGGTTTGGTGTCTTGTTCAGGGACACTTTGACACAGCCTGGGTGGGGGATCGAACCAGGCAACCTTCTGACTGCCAGACGCCTGCTTTTACTGCCTGAGCTATGTTGCCCCTGTAGCTATCAGAATGTTTATGCAGGACTCTGGGCAACCCCTTCTCTTTGCCAAGGGTGTTTTGGGATCGTTAATGACCACAGTGAGTCAGTCCCAGGGTTTTACTTCTCCTCTGAAAGATGACGTCTCCTACAGCACAGTGTCCCTCTGCTGTACTCCACGTATAATAGCTGTGCAGGCCTGTGTTCAGACAGCTGTGCTGAATGTTGTCTCTGGAATAAGGTGCCAGCCATTGCTGACGATTCTCTCTTAATTCTCTGTTCAACTGCAGAGGTCAGGCTGGTGGGCGGGACTAACCTGTGCTCTGGGAGAGTAGAGGTGCATCATGGGAGCTCCTGGGGCACGGTGTGTGATGCTGACTTTGACCAGCAGGACGCAGAGGTTGTGTGCAGGGACCTGGACTGTGGGGCTCCTAAAGAGCTGCGCGGGGCAGCTGCATTCGGCCAGGGCGAGGGCCAGGTGTGGGCAGAGGAGATTCAGTGCAGAGGCAACGAATCTCAGATTAACTTCTGCCCCACTGCACCCTCACAGAATCAACCCTGCTCCCATGGAAACGATGTGGGCCTGGTGTGTACTGGTAAGAGTCTTCTGTGCACTGTGAGAGTTTCTGTGATGCTGGGTGAATATAGTCCCTTAATAGACCATATGAGTTAATATTTAACAAGGTCTTTATTCATTATACTGTGAAATGTTACACGTCAGAATTATTTTGAAAATGTTTCTGTATTTGAATCACGGGAAATGTGACATACTCCCTTCACAGCAGTGCATTTGATTTCTTTACGAGAGCACTTTAATTATACATTACACATACATTCTCATTAAACATATTACAGACTCTGAACAGATAATATCCTCAAGCTCTGCTTAAACCAACAAATGTGGCAATATTAAAAGCATGTTGTCAACTACATTTACATTTACATTTTAGTCATTTGGCAAACGCTTTTAATCCAAAGCGACTTACAAGTGCATAGGTTCTACCATAAGTCAGAGCATCACATCCAGAAACTAGCAAAATACACAGGAAATGCTGTTCTAAACATAGTTGTCATCAGAAGTTTTTTTTTTTTTTTTTTTTTTTTTGGGGGGGGGTTAGACAAGGATAGGGATATCAGAAAGGAGGGGCAGGGGAAATCAGGAGGGAGGACTAAGGTAGAGTTTGAAAAGGTGGGTTTTGAGTCTGCGTCGAAATAGGGGGAGGGATTCTGCTGTTCTGACAGTGGTAGGCAGGTCATTCCACCACTGAGGAACCAGAACGGAAAACAGGCGTGAACGTGCAGCTCGACCGCCAGGTGCACGTAGAGAGGGAACCGTAAGGCGACCAGATTTGGCAGACCGGAGTGGTCTAGCTGGGGAGTAGGGAGTGATCAGGGATTGTATGTAAGGTCGGGCAGTCCCCTTAGCAGCCTGAAATGCCAACACTAGGGCCTTGAAACGGATGCGTGCGGCAATGGGAAGCCAGTGGAGGCCAATGAGAAGCGGGGTGACATGAGCCGACCTGGGCTGATTGGTGATCAGGGCTTGATGGCACACGCTGGGAGACCGGCTAGGAGGGAGTTGCAGTAATCCAGGCAGGAAATGACGAGCGCCTGGACTAAGAGCTGGGTGGCTTTCTCAGTCAGGAGATGACGGATACGGCGTATATTATACAGAAAGAACCTGCAGGTTCTGGCAGTGGAGGATACTTGTGGAGCCAGGGTGAGGCAGTTATCAAGAGTCACCCCAAGATTCTTTGCCGTACGGGAGGAGGAAACTACAAAGTCCTCAACAGTCAATGAGAGGTCGATTGTCGGAGAGGACTTAGCAGGGATGTAGAGAAGCTCAGTTTTGGCAAGGTTGAGCTTCAGGTGATGGGAAGTCATCCACGCAGAGATATCAGCCAAGCAGGCAGAGATCTGTGTGGTGATTTGGGTGTCGGGGGGGAAGGAAATGAAGAGTTGGGTGTCATCAGCGTATGAGTGATAAGAAAAGCCGTGGGAAGAGATAACAGAACCAAGAGACATGGTGTATAGCGAGAAGAGGAGAGGCCCAAGAACCGAGCCCTGCAGGACTCCAGTTCGTAGGGGTTGAGGGTCGGAGACTGCGCCCCTCCAAGTCACCTGGTAGGAGCGACCAGAGAGGTAGGAGGAAAACCAAGCGAGTGCAGAACCTGTGACACCCATCCCAGACACCGATGAGAGCAGAATCTCATGGTTGACTGTATCGAAGGCGGCTGACAGGTCGAGGAAGATGAGGACAGAGGAGAGGGATTTTGCTTTAGCAGAGTGGAGTGCCTCAGTGACCGCGAGCAGGGCGGTTTCAGTGGAGTGGCCACTCTTGAAGCCAGACTGGTTGGGGTCATGGAGATTGTTGTGGAGAAGATAAGTGGACAGTTGGGAGCAGACCGCCCGTTCCAGGGTTTTAGCGAGAAAGGGAAGAAGAGAGACAGGCCGGTAGTTGTTCAGGGCAGAGGGGTCAAGAGTAGGTTTTTTGAGGAGGGGAGTGACTCTGGCCCTCTTCAGGGAAGAGGGCATGGTGCCGGAAGAGAGGGAGGTTTGATTAGAGAGGAGAGAAAAGGGAGAATGTCCTCAGATATAGATTGTAGGAGGGGGGAGGGGATGGGGTCAAGAGGACAGGTGGTTGGGCGGTGGGAAGTAAGGAGTTTCAGTGTGTCGGCGTCAGAGAGGGGAGAAAAGGAGGTTAGGGAGTTGGGGAGGGTAGGAGGGTCAGCAGGGGTGGAGGGTTGGGAGAAGGAATTGCGAATAGCATCGACCTTCTTTTCAAAGAAGGAGACTAAGTCATCAGGTGTGAGTGATGAGGGGGGTGGGGGGGGGGAGGGGGGCCAGAAGAGAGGAGAAAGTTGAAAACAGTTTGCGGGGATTAGAGGCGGCCGCGTTAATTTTCGAGTGAAAGAAGGAAGATTTAGCTACAGAGACAGAGGAATGGAAAGATGATAAGAGGGCATGGAAGGAAGCTATATCACTGGGGAGACAGGACCTTTTCCATTTTCTCTCCGCCGCCCGCAGTTCGGTTCGGACAGCTCGTAGAGCATCAGAAAGCCATGGACTGGGGGGGGAGGCCCGAGCTAGTTTGGTGGTGAGGGGACACAGAGAGTCAAAGGAAGATGAGAGGGAGGACATGAGAGTTGTAGCCGCATCATCGGGAGACAGTCGAGAGAAAGACTCCGCAGATGGTAGGGAGGAGAGGATTGTAGATGAGAGGGTGGAAGAAGACAGGTGGCGTAGGTTCCGTCGACAGGTGACAGTGGATGGTGGGAGAGATGGATGGGTGTTGGAGGAGAGTGGAAGAGAGAAAGAGATGAAGGAGTGGTGAGATATATGGAGTGGTGTTACAGAGATGTTGGTTGTTGTGCAGCTCCTTGTGAAGATGAGGTCAAGAAGGTTGCCTGCTTTGTGGGTGGGAGGGGAAAGAGTGAGGGTAAGGTCAAAAGAAGAGAGGAGGGAGAGAAAGGTAGACTGGGTGGACTCTGAGTTGAGGTTGAAGTCACCCAGGAGGATCAGGGGGGTGTCATTGACAGGTGAGGAGCTGAGGAGGATGTCCATCTCATCCAAAAAGTTTCCCAGAGGACCCGGGGGGCGATAAACAACAATAACAAACAGTTTGCACGGCAGAGTAACAGAAACCGCATGAAATTCAAAAGAGGAGAAGGAGAGGGATGAGGAGAAGACACTAGATCTCCATGAGGATGGGATTAGGAGACCTGTGCCACCTCCTCTGCCAGAGGATCTGGGTGTGTGGGAAAAAGAGAAGGCAGAGGAAAGGGCAGCCGGGGTGGCTGTGTTCTCTGGTGAGAGCCACGTTTCAGTTAAAGCAAGAAACTCAAGGTTGAGGTGGGAGGCATAGGCAGATATGAAGTCTGCTTTCTGGACGGCGGACTGGCAGTTCCAGAGGCCACCAGCCACACAGAGATCAATACCAGGGGATCTGGGAGGGAAGATGAGGTTAGAGATATTCTGCCCATGTTGGCGGGAGGCGAACCTCCTACCTGACTGACACTGACTACAAACACTGCTGGGGTCATCCTTTGAAGTCACAGGGAAAATGGTACAACTGGCTAAACAGTATTAAAGGTCTAAATTAGTGTTTGCACACAAGAACAATGTTTATCAACAGATGTTTCTATCCTGTATAGCATAAAAAATCTATGCATATTCTTCACTTCTTTAGGCCGTGTTGGCCAATGGTAAAAGGCTTTCTGCAATCTTGAAGCCTTTTCAGGCATAGCAGCAAATATCTTTCAGTTTAAGTCAAAGGAATCCTTTCTTGAGTTGTCATAAATCTGTTAATTCGTCAAGTTAATTTGAGTATCTCTCTCTCTCTCTCTCTCTCCCTCTCTCTCTCTCTCTCTCCCTCACTCTCTCTCTCAGGCAGGGAGGATGTGAGGCTGGTGAATGGTGGCAGCCCCTGTGCTGGGAGAGTGGAGGTTTACCATCGGGGAGAGTGGGGGACAGTGTGTGATGATGGCTGGGACATGAGGGATGCTGGAGTGGTGTGCAGACAGCTGGGCTGTGGAGATGCTGTAGATGCACTAAGAGATGGTCACTTTGGACCAGGGTCTGGGAGAATATGGGTGTCTGATGTGTCTTGCAGTGGATCAGAATCCTCACTGAAGCAGTGTGGGTCACTAGAATGGGGTAAACATGACTGTAATCATGGAGAGGATCCTGGAGTGATCTGCTCAGGTAGGACTCAGCTCTTACAATAGTCTTATACCAAACGGCACTTTGGATTTACGTGAGAATATGTACATTTAAAAAAACAAACTTATATTACATGTGTCTCAAACATAGTATTTCATTTTTTTATGTTGTGTTCTAAACTGAGGTGAACTAACCAGAGTTTGCACAGTTGCAACAGACTCATGTTTATGTTCTTTCTTGTTATGTTGCTCTTATTTTGTAAATATTATTGGCTCATCTCCGACTGCAGTAGATGTGTGATTGGTTCATCTCACACTCCATGTATAATAGCTGTGCAGTCCTGTGTTCAGACAGCTGTGCTGAATGTTGTCTGGAATAAGGTGCTGGTCATTGCTGATGATTCTCTCTTCATTCTCTGTTCAACTGCAGAGGTCAGGCTGGTGGGCGGGACTGACCTGTGCTCTGGGAGAGTAGAGGTGCATCATGGGAGCTCCTGGGGCACGGTGTGTGATGCTGACTTTGACCAGCAGGACGCAGAGGTTGTGTGCAGGGAGCTGGGCTGTGGGGCTCCTAAAGAGCTGCGCGGGGCAGCTGCATTCGGCCAGGGCGAGGGCCAGGTGTGGGCAGAGGAGATTCAGTGCAGAGGCAACGAATCTCAGATTAACTTCTGCCCCACAGCACTCTCACAGAATCAACCCTGCTCCCATGGAAACGATGTGGGCCTGGTGTGTTCTGGTAAGAGTCTTCTGTGCACTGTGAGAGTTTCTGTGATACTGGGTGAATATAGCCCCTTAATAGGCCATATGAGTTTATATTTAACAAGGTCTTTATTCATTATACTGTGAAATGTTACATGTCAGTGAGTGGAGTTTTGATGATCTCCCAGATATGTACTTAGAGCCATCTCAACATCCTCATTTCCTCTATTCAGGGCAGAATTGTTCTTACATCTGGGAAAGTCAAACTTATATACTCAGTGACCTCTTTATTGGGTCGACCTGTACACCAGCTTGTTAATGCAAATATTGGATCAGCCAATAATGTGGCAGCACCTAAATGCATAAAAGCATGTAGACATTGTGAAGAGGTTCAGCTGTTTTTCAGACCAAATGTCAGAATGGAGAAGAAATGTGATCTAAGTGACTGTTTGATGTTGGTGCCAGACAGGGTGGTTTGAGTATCTGCTGATCTCCTGGGGTTTTCATGCACAACAGTCTCTAGAGCAGAGGTCACCAACCCTGGTCCTGGAGAGCTACTGGGTCTGCTGGTTTTCGCTGTTACTCTGCACTTAATTGATGAAGTAGAGCAGATGATTACACAGCTAACTCACCTCACCTGGTTACCTGGTACTCAGTAGGGTGCTGATTTTAAGGTGAAAACAAAAACCAGCAGACCCAGTAGCTCTCCAGGACCAGGGTTGAATGGAGAATGGTTAACGGACAGTTACGCTCCTGCGCCCCCTTGTGGCCAATATTTATGATGGCCGACGGATGACGTGTTCTTTGGATTTTTCCAAACTTTGTGTTGTTGGCAGACCATCGGATTAACCGGAAGTAAAGAAAATCACAGTGTGCTCACAGAGAAAATCGGGCATGCAATGCATTCCATTCATTTTCTATGGAGAGGCTTGCGGTGCGTGAAGTTCGCAGTCCAGTGAGTGCCGTGTACGTTTGGCGGTTCTGTGTTTACATATCGTGATCTGCCCATGCAAATCAACTGAGTCCAGCACTGCTCGCATGGCTCACAAAACTAGGATCAAACTTTCAAACTAGGTGTTGCAGATAAAATATGAATCAGCAAGTGTATTTTGTTTATTTTGCTCTTCAGATGTTTTCAAAAACATATTTTCATGGACTGTTTAAGAGAATAGGACCCGCCATATTGTGATGTTTTGCTAAAACAAACGGACGCAGTGCTGTCCAATCAGGTGCCGACAGTGTTCTGCAGTAGATTACGTCCCTCCTCGTATTGATCCCATAGAGCGATCAATCAGACAGAACCCACCTACAGTACCGCCCATTATATGGACAACTTGGGGGAACAATTTGTCACCATGTGTCACTGGTCGCTGGATTTGGTGTGTGGGTATCTTGACAACTTGGGGGTATAAACCCACGCTACACCAGGTTAAGCAATTTTAAAGATCTATCAACAGTGTTTGCACAAAAGAACCATGTTCCTGAAGAAGATGTTCATGTACTGTATACCGGTTAAATCTATGCATTATCTTCACTTCTTTTGGCACTTTTGGCCACCGTTAAAAAGCATTCTACAATCTAGCAAACACATCGGTGAAAGCACCTTTTATTTTAAATCCAGTAATTGGGACAGGGAGGAAACCCTTGTAGAGTTATATTAATTCTGTATTTCATTAATTAATTTGAGTACATCTCTCTCCTTTGCTTTCTTTCTCTCCCCCTTTCTCTCTCTCTCTCTCTCTCTCTCTCTCTCTCTCTCTCTCTCTCTCTCTCTCTCTCAGACAGTATAAGGCTGGTGAATGGTAGCAGCCCCTGTGCTGGGAGAGTGGAGGTTTACCATCGGGGAGAGTGGGGGACAGTGTGTGGTTATCGGTGGGACATGAGTGGTGCTGTAGTGGTGTGCAGACAGCTGGGCTGTGGAGATGCTGTAGATGCACTAGGAGAGGCTCACTTTGGACCAGGGTCTGGGAGAATATGGATGGATGGTGTGTCCTGCAGTGGATCAGAATCCTCACTGAAGCAGTGTCGGTCACCAGGATGGGGCAAACATCACTGTGATCATGGAGATGATGCTGGAGTGATCTGCTCAGGTAGGACTCAGTGTTATTCAGCTCTTACCAATGTTCTTAACCTAACTCAGCACATTGGAGTTAAATGCGCATATTGTGTATTAATATTCAGAGACAAATACATAATTTTCCAAATATTTAAATTTCATAACTCTAAAACGTAGTATTACATTTTTAAAGTTCTATTATAATGTTATGTGTGCATTGTTCCATTCACTGAACTAATCTAGAATGTACACAGTGCAACAGACTCTCATATTTATGATGTGTTTGCTCTTGCTCTGTAGCTATCAGAATGTTTTTGCATTATAGTCTCAGTCTGTCACTACAGTGTACACGTGATTGACTCATCTCACACTGCAGATGATGTGTGATGGCTCATCTCACACAGCAGTAGACGTGTGATTAGATAGATAGATAGATCATTGCATTTATATCACACTTTTCTAGACACTCAAAGCGCTTTGTAGTGATGAGGGGGAAACTCGCCTCAACCACCACCAATGTGTAGCACCCAACTGGGCGATGCACAACAGCCATTTTGTACCAGAACGCTCACCACACACCAGCTGAGGTGGAGAGGGAGAGAATAATGCTTTTTCCAATTAAGGCAGGGAATGACTATGTGGCTGGTTCAGAGAGCCAGGTTGGGAATTTAGAAAGGACACTAGGCAACCCCTTCTCTTTGAGAAGAGTGTAATGGGATCTTTACTGACCACAGTGAGTCAGTAACACGGTTTTACTTCTCCTCTGAAAGATGGCGTCTCCTACAGCACAGTGTCCCCCTCACTGTGTTTGGGCTTTGGGGGTAATTGAACCAGAGGGAAGTCCGCCCCCTAACTGGCCCCCAACAACACTTCCAGCAGCAACTTAGGTTTCCCAGGAGGTCTCCCATCCAAGTACTGACCAAGCCCACACCTGCTTAGCTTCAGCAGGAGCAGGGTGCATGATGGTATGACAATACCATGATGGCTTGGCTCATCTCACACTGCTGTACTCCATGTATAATAGCTGTGCAGTCCTGTGTTCAGACAGCTGTGCTGAATGTTGTCTTTGGAATAAGGTGCTGGTCATTGCTGATGATTCTTTCTTTATTCTCTGTTCAACTGCAGAGGTCAGGCTGGTGGGCGGGACTGACCTGTGCTCTGGGAGAGTAGAGGTGCATCATGGGAGCTCCTGGGGCACGGTGTGTGATGCTGACTTTGACCAGCAGGACGCAGAGGTTGTGTGCAGGGAGCTGGGCTGTGGGGCTCCTAAAGAGCTGCGCGGGGCAGCTGCATTCGGCCAGGGCGAGGGCCCGGTGTGGGCAGAGGAGATTCAGTGTAGAGGCAACGAATCTCAGATTAACTTCTGCCCCAAAGCAGCCTCACAGAATCAACCCTGCTCCCATGGAAACGATGTGAGCATGGTGTGTTCTGGTAAGAGTCTTCTGTGCACTGTGAGAGTTTCTGTGATGCTGGGTGAATATAGCCCCTTAATAGGCCATATGAGTTTATATTTAACAAGGTCTTTATTCATTATACTGTGAAATGTTACACGTCAGTATGTGTGAGTTTAATCAAGTGTGGAGTTTGGATGATCTCCCAGATATGTACTTAGAACCATCTCAACATTCTCATTCCTCTACTCATTACATTACATTACATTACATTATTGGCATTTGGCAGACGCTCTTATCCAGAGCGACGTACAGTTGATTAGACTAAGCAGGAGACAATCCTCCCCTGGAGCAATGCAGGGTTAAGGGCCTTGCTCAAGGGCGGATCTTATTGTGGCTACACCGGGATTAGAACCACCTTGTGTGTCCCAGTCATTTACCTTAACCACTATGCTACACTATGCTATGCTATTTGAATCAGCCAATAATGCGGCAGCAATGCATAAAAGCATGTAGACATGATGAAGAGGTTCAGCTGTTTTTCAGGCCAAATGTCAGAATGGGGAAGAAATGTGATCTAAGTGACTGGTTAATGTTGGTGCCAGACAGGGTGGTTTGAGTTTCTGCTGATCTCCTGGGATTTTCACGCACAACAGTCTCTACAGTTTGCAGAGAATGGTGCGAAAAACAGAAATCATCTAGCGAGCAGCAGTTCAGTGGGAAGAAATGCCTTGTTAATGAGAGAGGTCAGAGGAGAAGGGCCAGACTGGTCAAAGCTGACAAACATTACAAACATTGCAGGAACATTCCAGTGTGCTCACACACCAAATCCAGCATGCTACACATTCCATTCATTTTCTATGGAGAGGCTTGCGGTGCGTGAAGTTCGCAGTCCAGTGAGTGCCGTGTACGTTTGGCAGTTCTGTATTTACATATCGTGATCTGCCCATGCAAATCAACTGAGTCCAGCACTGCTCGCATGGCTCACAAAACTAGGATCAAACTTTCAAACTAGGTGTTGCAGGTAAAATATGAATCAGCATGTCTATTTTGTTTATTTTGCTCTTCAGATGTTTTCAAAAACATATTTTAATGGACTGTTTAAGAGGAATAGGACCCGCCATATTGTGATGTTTTGCCAAAACTCTCTCTCTCTCTCTCTCTCTCTCTCCCTCTCTCTCTCTCTCTCTCTCTCTTTCTCTCTCAGGCAGGGAGGATGTGAGGCTGGTGAATGGTAGCAGCCCCTGTGCTGGGAGAGTGGAGGTTTACCATCGGGGAGAGTGGGGGACAGTGTGTGGTTATCGGTGGGACATGAGTGGTGCTGTAGTGGTGTGCAGACAGCTGGGCTGTGGAGATGCTGTAGATGCACTAGGAGAGGCTCACTTTGGACCAGGGTCTGGGAGAATATGGATGCGTGTTATGTTCTGCAGAGGATCAGAATCCTCACTGAAGCAGTGTGGGTCACAAGGATGGGGTAAACATTCCTGTAATCATGGAAATGATGTTGGAGTGATCTGCTCAGGTAGGACTCAGTGTTATACAGCTCTTACCAATGTTCTTTAACAACCCACACATTACAACAGTGGTATGCAGAAGAGCAGTAGAAGTCCAAAGAAAAGTCTAATAAAAACCTTATGAAGTGCTCACTGAGTGTGAGCACTTTATTAGGTATACATTAGACTCATCTTTTAGACTGGAGTCTTCTGCTCCTGTCGCCTATCCACTTAGAGCTTAGACGCGTTGTGTGTTCAGAGATGCTCTTCTGCAAACCACTGTTGTAATGTGTGGTTATTTGCATTACTGTCACCTTCCTGTCAGCTTTGACCAGTCTGGCCCTTCTCCTCTGACCTCTCTCATTAAGAAGGCATTTATGCCCACAGACAAGTGTGTGTGAAAATCGTTCAGCAGAAGTTTCTGAGATAATCAAACCACACTGTCTTCCACCATCGTCTTTGTAATGAACATCTTCATCATCACTGCCACCGTAATCAGCACCATAGAGTATATATATATTTATTTTATTAATTAACAAAGGAATACAGTATGAATTCAGTATACAGGGAATAGTGTACAAACAGAACAAAAACAAAAGAGCCAGGGGTATATCACACTCGAAAAATATAAGATATAACATTAAGTGCCTTGATAGCCTTTTTGTTTGTTGAATTAGAAAGTAGTTTCACATATTGTTCAACATCTTTCATGAAAACAACAAAGTAAGGTTTTTTATTACTAAATTTACATTTATGAATGAAACATTTTGCCAGCATCAATATCAAATTTATTTTTCCCGAAATAAATTAAATTATTTAAAGATATTATCAATGAAAAATCTGCAAAGGTCTTGCCACAATGCCAAAATAGGCATAAAACTGTTTCTGGATATTCATCACAAAAAGAGCAGTTTGTGTTGATGTCTCTTTTAATTGTTTTGCATATGGCAGGGTAGTATTTATGGAGGAATGCCACGCCCCCTTTCTGCGGCACATTTCAGCTGCTCCCATTGAAATCAGTAGTAAAAGAGTCATAGTACTACAACGACAAAGAACAAAAACAGAAAAAGCTATAAAAACGCCCCAAAATAAGTTGCAGCGTTGTGAGCTGCACTGCCATTGGAAACCCCTGTTTTTCGTTTTTGTACGTTTGCCATGTCAGATTATATATGATTTGTTTCATGCTAAAAATAGCTACAATGGGGAACCTCACAGACGCGCCACATCGGTTGCAGGTTGCCATCTATAGGCCACTGATCACTGAATCTCGAGTTTGATTTCTGACTGTCATGCTGTTTTTTTTTTTTTTGTTAATATTTTAGCTTCTGCATATTAACAATAAAAAACACTTGGTGGTTGGTCTCACTTCCTCGGTTTTTATTTGTAATTTGTCCAAGAGGTCATTGTGAAGAAACGATCATGAAAGTATTAAATATATCCGTCCTTATGTTTTGGAGAAGTAAGCGTTTTAAATGTATTGTCCTATTTTCAACCGGTTGAGAATGTTCTCCTTGCAGTGCGTCACATGAGGACTTTAGCTGGCTAGCAAATTTTTCATGAGGTGACATTATTGAAAACACTAGCTAGCTAGTTTGCTTTTATAAGGACGTTAACTTATAGTTGTGCTTTTATCTTAACTTGGCTAGCTAGCTAGCAAAAATTATTATTGGATAAGCCAGCATCCTTACCTTAGCTATCGATCATAGTTGAAATAGTAAGTTAGCTAGCTTGTGAAAACTCACAACGCGAGCGTCTATCATGGAGGTAGCTATGGTAACAAACCACAATGTGTGGAAAGTGGGGACACGGTCTATCAATCATAGCTAATTGATGTACATTTGTTTTATTGTTGCCTAAAGACAACTGGCAAGTGTCACATTCAACCACCATGTTACTGTTTAAATCAACAGAATGCAGTCCTCTCTGTTCTGATAGAATGGGAAATCATAATGCTTTAGCTCTTAGCCGTAACCCTAACCAGCTCCACTGCAGTCATATCTGCATGACAATAGCACAGGGGTGTGTAATCTTATCTGTAAAGGGCCAAGGTAGGTTCAGGTTTTTGTTTTAGCCCGTCAGAATCGGGGTATCGTAGTGCTGGGCAAAAACAAAACTCACACTCACACCGGTCCTTTTTGGATAAGATTGGGGGCGACATTGGCTCAGGGGGTAAGAGCAGTCGTCTGGCAGTCGGGGGGTTGCTGGTTGATCCCCTGGGTGTGTCGAAGTGTCCCTGAGCAAGACACCTAACGCCCAGTTGCTTCTGATGAGCTGGCTGGTGCCTTGCATGGTAGCCAATTGCTGTTGGTGTGTGTGTGTGTGAATGGATGAATGAGAACCATCAATTATACAGCGCTTTGGATAAAGGCGCTATATAAATGCAGACCATTTGCCATTTGATTAGACACCCCCGATCTAGCAGTTAGAGCGTTGACCCCGCCCACACCTACTCTGAGGCAGTCACATGGTTTCCCAGTACATGGATGAGTGAAATGCGCTCAGCTGAATACCAGGTTAAAGCCCGTTTACACTGTATGTTTGATGAGAACATTATTATGAGGGAGAAGCTCAGTCTGTTCTCTGTCTTACAGAGACACCCCAGGCTGTCTTGACGGTCTCTCCACATGGGCAGATATATAGAGGACAAGCTGTCAGTCTCTCTTGTGAGGTCACAGTGCCCTCTGCTGGCTGGGAATATTACTGGTACAAAGGAGATGGATCAAGTGGCACTGCCCTCATTGCCATTACAGCTGAAGGCTCGTACACCCTCAGTGCTGCAGCTCTTGCACACACTGGGGAGTACAGCTGCAGAGCAGGGAGGAGCAACCCAGTCTGGTACACAGAGTACAGTCCCCCTGTCCACATACAGGTAACAGGTGAGTGCTGTTACACAGAGTACAGTCATCCTGTCCACATACAGGTAACAGGTGAGTGCTGGTACACAGAGTACAGTCACCCTGTCCACATACAGGTAACAGGTGAGTGCTGTTACACAGAGTACAGTCACCCTGTCCACATACAGGTAACAGGTGAGTGCTGTTACACAGAGTACAGTCACCCTGTCCACATACAGGTTACAGGTGAGTGCTGGTACACAGAGTACAGTCACCCTGTCCACATACAGGTAACAGGTGAGTGCTGTTACACAGAGTACAGTCACCCTGTCCACATACAGGTAACAGGTGAGTGCTGTTACACAGAGTACAGTCACCCTGTCCACATACAGGTAACAGGTGAGTGCTGTTACACAGAGTACAGTCACCCTGTCCACATACAGGTAACAGGTGAGTGCTGTTACACAGAGTACAGTCACCCTGTCCACATACAGGTAACAGGTGAGTGCTGTTACACAGAGCACAGTCATCCTGTCCACATACAGGTAACAGGTGAGTGCTGTTACACAGAGTACAGTCACCCTGTCCACATACAGGTAACAGGTGAGTGCTGGTACACAGAGTACAGTCACCCTGTCCACATACAGGTAACAGGTGAGGGCTGAATGATATTCTTCTGTGTGTAAAACTTGCAAGGTCCCATAATGCAGTACGTATTATCCTGTTTGTTCCATAACTGCCAACATACTTTTCCGGCGTTCATTATTGAATATCTTTTCGATATAGTATTCATAAAAGAATTCCAGCTGCCTTTGTCCCTCTGTGAGGGTGATTTGTTTTCTCCACAGTCATAAATACACTGGTGTGAAAACGGAACAGTGACCCTGTCTGCTTCCCACAGCACTGCCTAAGGCCACTCTGGATGTAGAGCCAAAATGGCGTCCACTGTACACTGTATTACAGTACACTGCATTTACTTACTGTAGCAGATGCATTACAGTACACTGCATACACTTACTGTAGCAGATGCATTACAGTACACTGCATACACTTACTGTAGCAGATGCATTACAGTACACTGCATACACTTACTGTAGCAGATGCATTACAGTACACTGCACACACTTACTGTAGCAGATGCATTACAGTTCACTGCATACACTTACTGTAGCAGATGCATTACAGTACACTTACTGTAGCAGATGCATTACAGTACACTGCACACACTTACTGTAGCAGATGCATTACAGTTCACTGCATACACTTACTGTAGCAGATGCATTACAGTACACTTACTGTAGCAGATGCATTACAGTACACTGCATTCACTTACTGTAGCAGATGCATTACAGTACACTTACTGTAGCAGATGCATTACAGTACACTGCACACACTTACTGTAGCAGATACATTACAGTTCACTGCATACACTTACTGTAGCAGATGCATTACAGTACACTTACTGTAGCAGATGCATTACAGTACACTGCATACACTTACTGTAGCAGATGCATTACAGTACACTTACTGTAGCAGATGCATTACACTACACTTACTGTAGCAGATGCTTATGTTCAGAGTGATGTTCAGCACAGGAGCAATGTATAGCAGTATGCATCCCTCATCTCTGTGTCTCCACAGGCAGAGTGATGTGTGGTCTGGGTGCTGCTCCTCTCCTGCTGGCCACCATTGTACTGTGTGTGAAATGGTACAGGAGACCAGGTGATGTGCTTTCACTGGGATGCACACTTACTCTCTAAAACATGATGTGTGTTTCAGGGCTCAGGCTGCAGCTCTGCTCACTCACAGTTCTCTCTCATCTGTTGTGTCTGTACGTGTTTGTTGATGTACAGGGCCGTCTAATGAACCAGCTGTCCGCTACACTGGAGGGAATGTGGAAATTGCCATATAAAACACACAGAGGCTGGGTCCGTGTACTTATGTGAAATGAGAATGAAGTCTGAGAGCTCAGGACTCTTTTTTCATCATTGTGATGTTTCCCAGCTTGCAGGAGGGGAAATTGGGAGTGCAGTCATGGGGGCATTTTAGGGAATGGGAACAGGAAGATGTTGTGTCTTTAAAGCGCAGCATCTGTACAATATGAGCAGAGTTTCTGATTCACCTGGGCTGCACTTGTGATCTTCCTGTAGTTAGTTTGCTTTGATTGCTGTATGTTTGTTCTAGGTTAGGTCACTGATGCAGTAAATTGACATAAATTGACTGAAATTGAATATGTTTGTCACCATGTGTCTGTATGTATTAAATTGGATAGATGTTAAACTCTGTGTTACATTATTTTTAAAGTGTAATGTAGCTCTGTTACTCTTCGCCTATTTCAGAATCACAAATGTAAAAAAAACAAAAAAACAATGTACTATACCCATCCCTGCAATAAGTTTTCCAAGCGAATGAATAAAAACATAAATACACAATAAAAAATAAATTAAAAAAATGAAAGAACAAAGTAAAATAAGTCTTTTAAGCTTTACTTGAAAATATCATATTAATGCTCAGCCATTAATATGATGGTATTGCTGAAGACAAAGAAATACATGTGAGCATTTAAAAAAAATGAATGTTTCATTTTTATGAAATGCTCTCTCAAAATCTGTATAATTCTTCAATATGTGGAATCCAAATGTCTAAAAATATGGTGTTTTGATGATAAAATTTGGCAAAAGGTTTTTGAAAGTTGCGCGGTGGGGCCTCCATGGATTGGACTTGTTTATCCAGCACATCCCACAGATGCTCCATCGGATTGAGATCTGGGGGATTTGGAGGCCAGGGCAACACATTGAACTCTGTCATGTTCCTTCAACCATTCCACTTTCACGGGGATCACGGCTGAGTGCAGAAGATGCCTCTTCTGTGGAAATCATTTTCACTTTTCCAGTCTTTACCCTGTTACATGTCATTAGGGTGTCTTCCATTTTCCAGATACTTTTATCCAGAGGGAATTAAAGTGTAAACACAGGTGCAAAGATCAGGGAAGGAAGTGCAGTAATTCTCTGGAGAGGGAAAGTATCATCCTGAGAGAGCCAACGTATCTGCAAAACCTCCGTTTTAGGAACCACAGGGGTGTCCTGAGCTCCATGGTTGGGTGACCGTTTAACCAGAAAATGCAACAGAATGTTAAAACTGCTATTACCAAACTACAATAAGAATGCACATCATCCCAGTCGATGGGGGGCAGATCCAGAACACAATCCAGAAAACAGGCAAAGGTCGAGATCCAGGCAGACAGGTCAATGTGGGACAGGCAGAGTTCATAAGTCGAGGAGACAGAAAAACAGAAGCACAAATCCAAGAATCAAAAGAAGAGTCGAAAAAGCCAGGTGGAGTTCAAAACCAAAAGATCCAAAAACAGAACTGAACAGAGCAGATAACAGGTACAGCTTGAACTGGGGTGGGGAAAATTACATTAGGTCTGGCAGGGATGTAGGGTTTGATGATTTTTTGTAGGCAAGCTGGGGAAGACCCCTTAACTGCTTGGAAGGCCAGCAGCAATGTTTTGAATCTGATGTGAGCCATGACAGGCAGCCAGTGGAGGGAAGTAAGCAGGGGGGTGATGTGAGTATTTGGGAAGGTTGAAGACCAGACGAGCTGCTGCATTCTGGATAAGTTAGAGGGGTCTGATGGTGGATGCTGGGAGGCCAGCCAAGAGGGAATTGCAGTCGTCCAGGCGGGACAAAACCATCGCTTTGACCAGGAGCTGGGTCGAGTAGAGGGTGAGAAAGGGGCGGATTCGGGAACAGAATACAGAAAGACGAACGAGCAACAAGAAACTAAAAATGACAGGTTTAAATACACTGGTGATTTACAGATAATGAGACACTGCTGATGTTATCTCTGTATGTCCAACAAACCTGGTTAACCTTTGTATCACAGCAGGATGCTGACTCACAGGTAACTTGCATCACCTGTGGTTTATTCCTATCAGATCTTTATTCAGCAACCAGTGCACTACACCGCCAATGACACAAAACTATTTCCCACATCATTAGCTATCTAAAGACACCAAACACTGTATGTGGAAAACCCATGGTTTATACAGTGCTATTTCAACTCATCAGTTCTGGGAGCATTCCACTGAGGTGGCAGAGTTGCGCAAAGGCAGCACAATGATGGGAGCAATAGTCCTGTATTGACGAGCACTGTCTTTTCATCAAGCCTTGCTGACCCTGTGTCAACATGGTCAACACAGTCTGTTTCCTTTTGGGGGTCTGCAGAGAGGCACACTTATGTACAATGCCCTACAGCAGGGGTGTCAAACTCAAATACACAATTAAAATTAAACAAAGCCAACGTTGAACAAATGAACCTTTTAATATGGACCCAAACAAGTTTTGCTTTAACATTGAATATGGAACAAGCAACGCTTATATAACTTCGAATTTCAAATAAAATAAAAAAACATATCAATGGCATATTAAATAAAATTTAAATAAAAATTGTATGCCTCTTTTCTATTTGCAGCCTTCTGAGGTAAATATCAAAATAAACTTTTTCCACAGGCTAATAAATTTGAAAATAAAATAACAACAATGAATGAATCAACCATTCAGGCCTTGGAGTAGCAAGAAAAAGTGCATAAAGAAAACGTTAATTATTGCTCAGTTTGCGACGCACTGATCTAATCTGATGTGCCCAAGCCAGATACCTGGCATCTTTTCTTGGATGCTAGTTCATCAATGTCTGGGCTCAGGCTCTGAGCTGAGGAAACCCTCAGTATCGAACGAAGGTGTTCATCAGTCAGACATCTCCTGTGAGATGTTTTCGTCATCTTCATCAAGGAGAAAAGTTGCTCACATAGATAAGTGCTGCCAAACATGGAGAGCAATTGAGCAGCTTGGGTGCGGAGCTGAGGCATTGTGTCAGGGATGAACTGTGGAAACTGTGCGGCGCCAACAGCATCATACTTTGACTTCAGCGTGTCATTACACTGGAGTTCAATCAGCTCCATTTGGAGGTTGGTTGGTGCGTTTTCCATATCAACTGCGAAGGGATTACTAAGCAGTTCAAATCTACATTTCTGTACATCAAAGTCGGCAAATCGCCGGCTAAACTCAGCGCCGAGTACACTGAGTTTTTCAGCAAACTGCGCACACGGCGGTTCCATCAATGTTAAATGCTGGACCCCGACGGCACCGAAAAACAGGCAGATTTCACTGCCATTCCATTGTTTACATTTATGGAGATCGAAAATGGTGACGCAACAATAGCTTTAACTGGTTTACTTCACGCGCTCATACATGGCAGTTGATGGCAGTTCGAACTGTCAAAATTGTGACTGTAGCCAGGTCAATATTTTTGCTGGGTACTCGGTATGTCCAGCCTTATAAGTCCAAAGTCCCTGGTTACTTTTTAATAGTTTCAATGGATTTTGACATTAGACATGTCAGACTTCAATCATGCCCAAAACATAGATATTTTTAAATCCCTGTTAAAAACCCACCTTTTTAGTGAGGCCTTTATGTCAGACATAAATGGGGAATCCAGATGATGTACTTGTATTTAATTTAATTTAATTTAATTTAATTTAATTTAACTTCTTTTTATCTCATTTCATTTTATTTCATTTTATCTTTAATTGTATTGCCTGGTTTTGTTTTGTACAGCACTTTGGTCAACCATGGTTGTTTTAAATGTGCTTTATAAATAAAGTTTATTATTATTAAGTTTATTATTAACGCTCTCGAGCGTGCGTCAAAGTATAGGTAGCAAATAACAGTGCTGTATCCTTCTGACGTCATTTACATAGCTACAGAACTGTCCGATCACGCCGAATCACTGATAGAAACAGGATGAATTAATGACGATTCAGAAAATGTATAACTTTTAAAGATTTAAATAAATCGTATGGTGGGATTTTTGCCATTTATGGACGGTACGACAGAAAATTCTGGTGCCGTCGAACTTAATCGAATGCTTTTATTTATATCGTTCGAATGACCAAGTGCCGTTAAAAAGCAAATTGTATGGCTTTGTGCTATTCGCGTATGCTAGCTAGATCATGCTAACATCGTACAGGGACCAGTAAAGGCTTAGAACACACTAGCACTTAGTTATTGTAAGTTTGATCACCTCTACTGTGAAGTAAAAAAGTGGACAAATTACGTTTTCTGTGAGAAATATATTGGCGAGCTCACGTGCACACACAGCGGTCTACATTCTAAAGCTCCACTTTGCCCTCCCTAAAACAAGACAAACAGGTCTGTCTTTTACATATGTAAACAGATATTCTGCCTCCCACCTGTCCAGAAAAGTTCTGTTTTCTGCCTTTCTTTTCGACATTTTTGGGAAGGGGTAACACGGTGACAGTTGTAGTATGAGGTCGCGGCGTTGTCTGGGACAGAGGCACGGGGAGGCGGGGTGAGCGGGGGCTTTCATGTCTGGGTCCTGTCCTGATGGACGCGCCAAAACAACAGCAGAGCATTATGGGATATGTAGTATTAGCGGTGAATACGCTGTTCGCTTAATACGCTTAATACCGGCGGGCCAGCTCTAATAGTAATTTGATATTGCCTCGCGGGCCAAATATAATTACACTGCGGGCCAAATTTGGCCCGCGGGCCAGAGTTTGACACCCATGCCCTACAGGGTCTCAGGGGCGCTTGGGCCCTCAGGGGGCTTCTTCGGGCAGAAGCAGTGCGGTTCAGCCTTATTTTTTGTAAAAGCAATGAAAAAATCATTCAGTTTGGTCCACATACAGTGCTCTTGTGCTCACAAAAAATGATTTAAAAAAACAGTATTCTAATTAAATATATATTTTACAGTATTCTGATTTTATTAAATGATTCCACTCTCTTCTACTGTTTCCACTATTCCCTTTATTTAGAACCACAAAAATTGAAACCATATTGAGACATGTATCAAGTATTTCTAACTGCAATATTAAAGTATTGTAAAAACACGGGTGATCTAAACAAATGTTTATATAATATTTCACGATAAATTAGTTACTTGAACCAGTGATTTTGGAAGTGCAACATTTCTTCAAAGATATGCACAATGCATGTTTTGAACAGGCGAACAGGCTGTGTTTACAAGTACTTCTCGTTTTTTGTGTTGTGTCTAAGGTTTTTAAAATTGAGCACAAACTTAATGTATAATTAATTAAAATAAATGTAGGCTGTAGGCCAAATTTTTTTCTTTTCGGAAAAGTTCATTACCAGTTGCAGACTGCCGCACAAACTATACTTCATGTTAGATTAGGCTCATTGGATTTGAAACAAAACTGTAACTTCCAAAAAACTGGCCACACTGTGCATGTGCTGAAGATCAACCACATATTTCCTTTCTTCTGAAAAAAACATTTCTTCCCCACCAAGAGGGCAGAAACCACAGTGCTCACAGTGACCTGCAGAAAAACTTGCAAATGAGTTGTTTCCAGTACATACTGCTATTGAAAAACTAGAGACTTCTGCACCTGTTTTTCTGGACATATTGTTTGGTGTCAGACATGTGGAAGAAGCTCCATACCACAGTGTGGAAAGCACTGATATTGAACTGCACAGGACTGGGGGGGAGGGCGGTGGCTGGAGGTATATTATCACTGTAGATATGCCCAGGGCCGTATTAAGGTTTTACTCTGTCATAAGCACAGGCCATTTCTATGTTTGCAAATACATACCCATATATGGGCAAAGAGCAGAGTGCTCACGTGTAGCTGGCCGGCTACTCTGTAAAACATCCTTATATCTTTAAAAAGATATATTCAATGGTATCTGTAATTATGAAATCAGAAGACTAATAATATTATCCACTGCTAACTGCATTGTTACACGCACTAGCTTCATATATCAATGCAATATTCACTTATGGGCTCTCTTGGGAGAGAGGAAAGAGCCTACTGCCACTCTCTGCGCTGACAGCTCGTCTTTGTCTCTGCGAACCCGATGTAATGTAGTCACCTAATCATAATCAGCGGTGAGTTGCATTTTCTGTGGGCTATTTCACATATTAGCTATCTAATTAACACATTAAGTTCTATCAGTGTTTACCCGGTTAACAAACTACCCTCAACGGTAAAATAATTGCAATGCTAGAAGAATAAAGTAAACCATATTATACAGAGGGCTCCCCAAAAATGTAAGTAGTAGGCCCAAGAGAAAAAGTAGCTGGCCAGGGGGTTTCAGATGAAATATCATAGTATCAGGCACTCAGAACGGAGGATCCAATAGCGAGACCACAACAAAAGTTATTTATAAAATCAGGTCTTTATTTTCTCAGGGTAGGTTGGTACAGCGAGGGTCAATAGCCAGCAAACAGTTATAACAGGGATAAGGCAGTTCATAAGCGATAGTCCAGGCAAAGGGTCAGATCTCCAGCAAATAGATATATTGAGGATAATCCAAAGAGTAGTTGCGGTCACAGGCAATGGGTCAAAAACAAACGGGCTAATTAAACAGAAACACAATCCAGAAACGAAGATAAACAGAAACAGGTCGAAAAACTACGGGTCAGAACAAGACAGAAGGAATAAGCTAAACTCGGTTGGGGACGAAACAGGTCAAAACAGGTATCAATACGAAAATGCTGGAGAATATGGATTAAACACATAACAATCTGGGGTTTTTATACACAGGTAACTCGAGGGAATGGGAATCAGGTGGGAAACAATCAGGAAGTGAAACAGGTGAAACGAATGAATGAAGTGACAGGGAGAATACGGTGTGCAAGGAGGTAACAAAAACACAAAAACGCGAACAACAGAATTTTGCAGAATACAGAACATGAAAAACACGAAACCTAACAAATAGTTTCATTCACTTTTTATGGCTTAGAGTGGCTCCACTTTTAGAAAGACCCAGACTGGTGGTCCCCTGTGCTGGCACTAGCAGGGCTACATCTGACCTGTTTCACATCCCACCAAAGAATCCAAGTAGGCTAATTGAAAAAATAACCTCCGGAGGATAATGAGGGCATTTTCTTCTACATAACTAGGTGCAAAATGGAGAGCACATTTTTTAAAATTGTTTCTTATCCCCAAACTATTATTTCTTGTGGGAGCTGGTGTAAGCCAGTCATAAGTAACATTTGGTCTCATGCGCTGGTCAGCTTGCTGACTTCCCCCTCCTGGAGCATACATTGTTAGCCCCCACCGTTGGCACACATGCCTGTGGGGGAGAGCTGGAGAAGGATTCTTAGAGGCGCCTTCTTGGGCCCTGGGGGCCCCCTTTTCTCACATTCCAGAACAGGAATATTGGAGATGGTATAAAGATGTTTCATGATAATCCCAGGTCAGAATATAGTGATGTTTGGTGTTATTCTGATTGGTTCAGTGCGACTGGTGTAATGGTCTAGTTTTTGTAACAGTCTACCGTTGATATCATAACCATTCAGGAGCCGAGGGGAAACTGGGCAAAAGCTGTCTCTGTAGAGGCCATGTGTTTTAGCCCCCTGCCTGGTGGGCCTGGCTGTAAATTATAGATGGGTGACTCACTTTTAGGGTCAAGAACTAAGGCCTGGATTTCGGAGATAAGGAGAAGAAACCAAACAGTCTGGGATGTCTCCTTTCCTTTCATTCACCCAAATCAGGTTTATCCAAAAGGTATATTACCATGAGAGGCACAAAGACATATTTACAGCATAATGCAGTTATCATGAAAACAATTAAAATTTAGAGCATGTTTTCCAAGTCATAGTCACTGATGAATCAAATTAACTCTTTATTACGGTTTCTTATAGTAGCCTGAAGTAGCCTGAATAATATGCACACTTCACATTACATAATCTAAAACATACCTGAATTGTATTTAAGACATTTTCACTGCAACACCAAATGACACATGGGTTTGCTAAATTAACGGAAATGCATTCAATATGGATGCAATAACTTTACATTGTTCAACACCAAATCCGACGGAGACAAACAGTGGATTCAGTGGTTTCTCCTGTTCGCTTATAGCCTAAAAAGCAAAGTGGCTTCACAACGTCGATCGCGTTTGCTTTTACTTTCGTCAAGCCGTTCAGGTTGTGACGGCTGATGAACTGAACTGAATTTCAATTTCATAAATTGGTAACGTTAGAAGGTTTATTATGTTAACTCCTCCATTTTACAATTGCCTAACTTCACCATTCTATGCTCGACATATATAGAATATATATAGATCCAGAACACAATCCAGAAAACAGGCAAAGGTCGAGATCCAGGCAGACAGGTAAATGTGGGACAGGCAGAGTTCATAAGTCGAGGAGACAGAAAAACAGAAGCACAAATCCAAGAATCAAAAGAAGAGTCGAAAAAGCCAGGTGGAGTTCAAAACCAAAAGATCCAAAAGCAGAACTGAACAGAGCGGAAAGGAGCGGGACCGAACAGAACAGAACAGAACAGAACAGATAACAGGCACAGGTACAGGGAGCTAGAACTGGGATGGGGAAAATTACATTAGGTCTGGGAAGGGTGTAGGGTTTGATGATTTTTTGTAGGCAAGCTGGGGAAGACCTCTTAACTGCTTGGAAGGCCAGCAGCAATATTTTGAATTTGATGTGAGCCATGACATGCAGCCAGTGGAGGGAAGTAAGCAGGGGGGTGATGTGAGTATTTGGGAAGGTTGAAGACCAGACGAGCTGCTGCATTCTGGATAAGTTGGAGGGGTCTGATGGTGGATGCTGGGAGGCCAGCCAAGAGGGAATTGCAGTCGTCCAGGCGGGACAAAACCATCGCTTGGACCAGGAGCTGGGTCGAGTAGAGGGTGAGAAAGGGGCGGATTCGGGAACAGAATACAGAAAGACGAACGAGCAACAAGAAACTGAAAATGACAGGTTTAAATAGACTGGTGATTTACAGATAATGAGACACTGCTGATGTTATCTCTATATGTCCAACAAACCTGGTTAACCTTTGTATCACAGCAGGATGCTGACTCACAGGTAACTTGCATCACCTGTGGTTTATTCCTATCAGATCTTTATTCAGCAACCAGTGCACTACACCGCCAATGACACAAAACTATTTCCCACATCATTAGCTATCTAAAGACACCAAACACTGTATGTGGAAAACCCATGGTTTATACAGTGCTATTTCAACTCATCAGTTCTGGGAGCATTCCACTGAGGTGGCAGAGTTGCGCAAAGGCAGCACAATGATGGGAGCAATAGTCCTGTATTGATGAGCACTGTCTTTTCATCAAGCCTGGCTGACCCTGTGTCAACATGGTCAACACAGTCTGTTTCCTTTTGGGGGTCTGCAGAGAGGCACACTTATGTACAATGCCCTACAGGGTCTCAGGGGAGCTTGGGCCCTCAGGGGGCTTCTTCGGGCAGAAGCAGTGCGGTTCAGCCTTATTTTTTGTAAAAGCAATGAAAAAATCATTCAGTTTGGTCCACATACAGTGCTCTTGTGCTCACAAAAAATGATTTAAAAAAACAGTATTCTAATTATATATATATTTTACAGTATTCTGATTTTATTAAATGATTCCACTCTCTTCTACTGTTTCCACTATTCCCTTTATTTAGAACCACAAAAATTGAAACCATATTGAGACATGTATCAAGTACTTCTAACTGCAATATTAAAGTATTATAAAAACGCCGGTGATCTAAACAAATGTTTATATAATATCCATCCATCCATTATCTGAACCCGCTTATCCTGATCAGGGTCGCAGGGGGGCTGGAGCCTATCCCAGCATACATTGGGCGAAACACAGGAATACACCCTGGACAGGTCGCCAGTCTATCTCAGGGCACACACACCATTCACTCACACACTCATACCTACGGGCAATTTAGACTCTCCAATCAGCCTAACGTGCATGTCTTTGGACTGTGGGAGGAAACCGGAGTACCCGGAGGAAACCCACGCAGACACGGGGAGAACATGCAAACTCCGCACAGAGAGGCCCCGGCCGACGGGGATTCGAACCCTGGACCTCCTTGCTGTGAGGCGGCAGTGCTACCCACTGCACCATCCGTGCCGCCTCTGTTTATATAATATTTCACGATAAATTAGTTACTTGAACCAGTGATTTTGGAAGTGCAACATTTCTTCAAAGATATGCACAATGCATGTTTTGAACAGGCGAACAGGCCGTGTTTACAAGTACTTCTCGTTTTTAGTGTTGTGTCTAAGGTTTTTAAAATTGAGCACAAACTTAATGTATAATTAATTAAAATAAATGTAGGCTGTAGGCCAATACTTTTTTCTTTTTGGAAAAGTTCATTACCAGTTGCAGACTGCCGCACAAACGATACTTCATGTTAGATTAGGCTCATTGGATTTGAAACAAAACTGTCATTTCCAAAAAACTAGCCACACTGTGCATGTGCTGAAGATAAACCACATATTTCCTGTCTTCTGAAAAAAACATTTCCTCCCCACCAAGAGGGAAGAAACCACAGTGCTCACAGTGACCTGCAGAAAAACTTGCAAACGAGTTGTATCCAGTACATACTGCTATTGAAAAACTAGAGACTTCTGTACCGGTTTTTCTGGACATAGTGTTTGGTGTCTGACATATGGAAGAAGCTCCATACCACAGTGTGGAAAGCACTGATATTTAACTGCACAGGACTGGGAGGGAGGGCGGTGGCTGGAGGTATATTATCACGGTAGATATGCCCAGGGCCGTATTAAGGTTTTACTCTGTCATAACCACAGGCCATTTCTATGTTTGCAAATACATACCCATATATGGGCAAAGAGCAGAGTGCTCACGTGTAGCTGGCCGGCTTCTCTGTAAAACATCCTAATATCTTTAAAAAGATTCAGTGGTATCTGGAATTATAATCCTCTGTGCTGGCACTAGCACGGCGACATCTGACCTATTTCACATCCCACCAATAAATCCCAAAAACCAGGGCATCTTCTTCTGCATAACTAGGTGCAGAATGGATAGCAGCATTTTTTGAAATGGTTTCTGAGTATTAAATATTGTGGGAGCTGGCTTAATGGTATACTTAACCCAATGAAGTAAACAATCTGATCCCTTTCTTAGGACAAAACCATGTCAGGTCTCAAGGAGGTTGAAACAATAATCGGGAACGTGGAGTTTCCTACCAATATCTGTTAGTAGTTTCCTGTCCATCTACCAGTATGATTTACCTGTGGTTGAACAGCACTACTCTGCCCCTCTTGCATGAAAGCAATCAAACAATTTCCACTATAAGCAGCATGCAAGTTAACCTTGACGTGTTTGCTTTCAAATACTTGACCCAAACAATTAAGAACTTGACATGATTGTGAAAGAAAAAAATCTAGGGTCCCTAAATAAGAGCAAAAAAAGGAAATGAGGGACCACAGCAAGCTTCCTTTAGGGGAGGGCTCAGTTTATTTTAGAGCTCAGAGGTGTGAGAATCCACTCTGCTCTGTGGAAGGGTGCGTTTGTCTGCGCTGAAGATGGAGAGATGTCTGCTGTTCCTCTCTTTCTCCTCCCTCCTCCTGCTCTCCACAGCCAGTGAGTACCAGCTTCATCCTCCTCTCCTGCTTCTCCACACCCAGTCAGGGTCAGAGACTGGGGGCCAGGGCCAAGGGGTCAGAGGGTCTGCTGGTCAAAGGGCTCTCCAGTAAGAGCAGGGTTACAGGCAGCCTCTAAACACCACAGATTACTGGAGGAACATTTCTCTGCATGATTCATTGAGTTTTCATCAAACATGTTATTATGAATTATTTAGAAAATGTTTCTGTATTTATTTGACATACTCTCTTCACAGCAGTGCATTTGAGTTCCTCATGAGAGGACTTTAATAAATTATTTTAAAAAATATATATTAAAAAAAATGACAAAAAAAAAAAGTATACAAACACTAACAAGTACTAGTGGTAACGCCTGTGGAAACCTTTACTTTCTAAGCAGGGCTAAAGCAACATTGATCCAGAGTCAGACTTCTTATGAAGATCTTTTAAAATAACAGACTCTGAAAATATATAAATAATATCCTCAACCTCTTCTTATACAAATATATAATAATAATATATGAAATATTACTTAAAGCTCACATTGGTTTGAATATGTGGCATGGTTTTTTTTAAAGCATGTTGTCAACTAAAATTAAAAAAATTAATCTGGAAATTTAACAAGTGAAAAAAGATATACTGATAAATAGTGATTAACGGGCAGGCATTTCATGAAGCGCAACTACAGATATGAACTGTTTCCTCATGGTGAAAACAACATTTGACTGAAAACAAAACCATCACAAATGTGAAACATTAAAAACCCTTTTTGCTTTATATATAAAAAATGCTAAGTAGATGTGTTATGTTCGGCTCTGAGAACCCAAACGCAGACCACAGGATAATCCAAAATTGTTGTTTATTTGTACGAAGTCGTAGCCAGGAGATCCAATACAATGACAAAAACGAAAGGCAAAAGAATAGTCGAGAACTGGTGGGGGGGGGTCAAAAATCCGGAAAATCAAAAGGCTAAAGTATAGAAGGGCGAAGGCCAAAATCGAAGTCCGAAAACAAAGCAGAATGTCAAAAAACCAGAAAAGCAGAAAGGCAAACGAAACAAAAGGGCAAGGCAGGCTCGGAAATCAAAAGGCAAAGGGGTGCCTATCAAGAATTAGGCTTACGAAGTTTTCCGCACTAAGACTGATCAACGTTCTGACAAGGAACAATACAGAGACTGAGGTTTAAATACATGAAGGAAGGTGACAATCTAGGCGGGGCTGGGGAAAAGGTGGGCTAAACAAATAGACAACAGGTGGGGAAACATAATAGGGTAATAACATAATAACGGGAGGGAGACGAAAATGCAGACTGGATGCACATAACCAACAGGTAAAACATACAGCTCCAGGTTAGGGAGTAGACATTTGCATAGCTTGAAGACGTAGTGATAGTTAGAGACAGGTGCAAACACTTCGCTGAAACTAAACAAGTAATCAGGGATAGCATAGGGAGGCGGAGTTACAGAACAGTGCAGAAATACTAAGAGATTGCGTTAGTGAGTTAGTCTCCCCCTCTCCGAACCTCCACCTCACGCTCACGACTACTGTCTGTTCTGGCTCCACGGTGGTGGAACGAACTCCCCGTTCAGGTCAGAACTGTAGAACCTCTCCCCACCTTCAAGCGCAAACTGAAGACGCACCTCTTCCAATCCCTCCCTACCTCCCTGTGAACCTTAATTGTTGTCTTTGTGATTTACTTTGTGTTTTGATATTTTTAGTTGGCTAGGTAAGCAGTATGTGGATCAGTGGAGGCTCCTCCATAGAGGTGGAGGAGGCCTGGCCTCCCCAATAATTTGAGAGAAGAGAGAGATTTAAAAAAAACAATAAATATATTTATTTTATTTATTTATTTTAACAAAAAACATATTTTTTATTTTTTATATTCATATTATTTTAGTTTTGTTCATAAATCTAAATTTTCCCATGGCTAAAACCCAATATTGCAATTGTAAAGCAACAGGCCAGATTTCCCTATCAGTTTGTATTAAGGGAGGCCAGGCCTCCCCTAGGAAATGAGATTCTCATAGAAGTCAATGTAATGCATTTTTTTTCATGCCAATATGTGATTGGCCAGATCACTGAAAATGGGTGGGCAACGGAGGCCTGGCCTCACCATGCATTGTGTCCAGGGCTGAAAGATTGACATTTTGTTCGTCCAATCACATGCTACTGGTTCATTTGGAATCAACTATCCTTTCCTTTCCTATTCAACACAGAAGCCATTTTGAGAATTCGCTAGTCACTTCAGTCAAACAAACACTCGCCATAGTGGCTACGAGTGTCCTATCAACTTGTGCTTTTCAGGAAATTTAGAGAACACCCCTGGCTATCATCCCTGGAGTTTATAGCTCAAACACTTTTGCTTAAAACTACCTCGGAAGTCGGCGAGATTCTAGCGCAATTTGAGATCTTGGGCTGGAGATATGCAGATTCCAGATACTAGGGAGTGAGAATGACATTCAATAGGTCATGTTAGACACCATTTGGGATTTATTGAACAGTTTTTTTTTTAATGTAGTCCATTTCGTTTTATTACAAGTCAATTTAATAATCTTCCATATCAAATTACCGAATTGTTGCTCTGTGAGGAAATTCACTCTAAATACGAATAGAGTGCTGCCCTCTAGTGGATAACGTTAACGTTAGATAAAGCCAACTGGAACCATATTTTTACATATTTTATATTAAATATATTGAATAAAACTACATATGATAAAGAAAGTGTTATCTTATCTTTTTTATATGCTAAACTTGATTAAATTGGTGATTACATGTTGAAGCTGTAGAAGAATGAAAAATGTAAGCTAAACAAAATTGTTTTTAACTACATAATTAAAATTCCTGCCTTTTACACATGTTCACTTGGCATTTATATTACATCCAAATGTCATTTCTCAGCTTAATTATCAGGCAGGCTCATAGACTTACAGCAATGTCATTTCTTCAGGAAGGCACAAGGCTAAGCTCTGCACAATGAATTTCATCAGCCAGAACTTTCTGACTGTAGCTTACACTCCAAATAGTATGCCTTTGGCCAGCACAAAGACAGATAAGAGAACAGGGAACATTCCATCGCGAGTGAAGTGAGCAAGCGGAAAAAAATGGCCTCCTCAATTCTGGAAGTCACCAGCCTCCACTGATGTGGATAGTTAAGTTTGGTCACTTTTGCTTTGTTGTTTGTTTATTTGTTGATTTAAAAATAATAAATAAATAAATATAGGCACTGGTCCTTATCTTTGTTGTATGGGTAGCAATTGAAATTGTACTTCCCTCTAGGGTCTTTCAGCGCACTTATCCCTGGTTATGGGGATGCACTTTGCTGTACGTCGCTCTGGATAAGAGCGTCTGCCAAATGCCAATAATGTAATGTAATGTAATATTTCTAAACTACCCAATAAAAGTGATTGTTAGTTAGTTAGTTAGTTAGACAGACAGTAAGTGTATCAATCGGATTAGTTCTGTACAAAACCTAGATTAGTAGTAGTTAGTAAGAATCGTGCTTTACAACATTTAACGACCAAGAAAAAGCCGGAAGTAAGAATCGCGAGTTGAGAAGGAATTTCTTGAAAACCGGAAAATACCGTAAACCCGAATAGTGGGACACGCAGACAGGGGAGTGACTCGGCTGGTGAACATTCAGACGCAGACATAACAGGGGAGGACAAATGAGAACTGTAATGGAAAACACTAGCCGATGAGCTATGAATAATTAACAAGAATAAACATGAATACCTACAGGACAAATACAGAAACATTTCAAGATGCCATGCATACAGGTTTCTAGCCATGACTAATTTGCAACCCCTGTCCCGGGCCAAATTTTTTAAAGTTAAAACAGGAAATACAGAAGCAGTGAACTTCAAATAGTACCTAAATATTAAAAAGTGGTACAGATAAAAGACTAAAATAAAGACAAACACTAAAATAAGGGCAAAGACAAAAATCAAAATGTTAATAATACATAAAATCAGTGTTCACAGACTTGCTTCAGTTTCAGCATGTGTGTTTAAAAATCTTGAGCTCTTTCAATGTTTTAATTTCAGATGGTAATGTGTTCCACAGTTGTATACTTCTTACTGAGAAAGAAGACTGACCAAATGTTGTTCTGCGTTTTGCTGCTCTGTGATTTCCAGTTGTTGCACCTCTGATTCCACTGTTTTGTTTGTTTTATTTCTGGGGCAAGGTTGTTCACACTTAAAAATAAGTTTAATAAATGGTACGTTTACAAAACTGTCAAAACTTAGCATGTTATGTTTCAGTAAAATTAGGCAATGGTGCCTGTTTATATAACGACCTGATGGGTGTAGTTGTTGTTTGGTTGGCCTGGCCCCAAACGGTTATACAGTATGATAAATGAGAAAATATAATGGCATGCATAAACTGCTGTGCTGCCTTAATAGGTATGTAATGTCTAATTAAGCGGAAGCAATTTAAATTTGTTTTGACAGTTTTGCACAACCTCTTTACATGTTTATCAAACTTAAGGTTTGAGTCTAAATTAACACCTAAAAATGTAATTTCATGTACCTCATCTATCTCTTGCTCATTTCAATTTTTTTTAAATTAAAAAGCACATTGAGACCGTCTTATTACAGTTCAGAGTCAGATGATTATTTCAGAGCCACTGTGACACACCAGACATTTATTTTGTGAGCATCTCTGCTGCCATATGAGGGTTTTTTTGCTTGCACATATATAATTGTGTCGTCCGCATAGATTTGGCATCTAACTCTTTTACAGCTGTCAGGTAAGTCATTTACATATAAACTAAAAAGTAAAGGGCCTAAAATTGAACCTTATGGAATTCCCATTCAGCAAGTTTGGGCAGATGACTGGGTAGAATTTATTCGAACACATTGCTCTCTGCATTCAAGATAAGATCTAAAGCAGGTTATTGCATCGTTTGAAAAATTGAATCGTTGCAGTTTATTCGAAAGAATTTCATGGTTCACAGTCCAAAAATACTGCTCCCACTACACTGCCTTCATCTAATGACTGTTTTATAGTTTCAGTGAGGTAACAGTTTGCTAACTCTGTTGAGTACCTTGGTCCGAATTCAAATTGTTTGGGGTGCAGAAGGTGAGTAGTTGTTCAGCAACTGTTTTTTCAAGAACCTTTGAGAGTGCAGATAAAATTGAAATTGGTCTATAGTTAGAGACCTGGTCAAGTGCTCCAGACTTGGAATTGGGGTGATAATTACCGATTTCCAGTGCTGAGGAAACTCATTAGTTCTGATTGATAAATTGACCACATGTGTTACTGGCGTTAAGAGAAGAGAACTGTGTTTTTAAAAAATAAACAAAATAACAAAATTATCCTTGGCCTTAGATTGCCTTCACTGCGTGATAACCTTACCAGTCTCACTTTGATCGACTTCTTTAATATAAAAGGACGTTGATTGGTCTCTCAGTGTATCTTTTACCTGTACTGGTTGGAAACTTGCTGCCATTTCCTCAGCTGATTGAGTAAAAAATTTATTAAATTTGTTTGCAATTTCAATACTTTCATTACTAACTAATTTCTATAATCAATTCCACTGTTGATTTTTGTGGGTTAGGCACTCAATTGGCTAAAATATTTAAGTGCTTCCAAAGTGCCAAGCTTTTCCCCTCTGATTCTGTGATCAACTGCATGAAGTAACATGTTTTTTCATCAGGTGGCGAATATCCTTATTCTGCCACAGTAAAGCCCTACTACGCTGTGGGTGCTTCAATGAGTGTATTTCTGAATCACATCTATAAAGTGTTTTCGTCATTGTAGTACTTAAAACAGGTATTTAAATCTTGAATTTGTTTAATGTTATCCCAATTAATATTCTGTAATTCATTTTCGAATTGTTATTTTATTCTTCGGGATGCCTGTGAACTCTGGATAATTTTCTAACGATTAAAATCATGTTATGGTCGGACAGACCTGTAATTAAATTGTACGTCTTTGTCACTCACTCAGTTCTATTCGTGAAAATCAAATCAATAAGGGTTTTACTGACTTTAGTAAGTCTTGTTTGCTCACCCCCCCCCCCCCCCCCCAATCTGTCTTTTCAAAAACAAACGTAACCAGGTACAGCAATCATATGTGTTGGGATATTACTCTTTAACCAAGATTCACTTCGACACTTCTTTAGAGGAACCATCCTTCCCCATCTGCAGGGGATCACGGCTGAGTGCAGAAGATGCCTCTTCTGTGGAAATTATTTTCACTTTTCCAGTCTTTACCCTGTTACATGTCATTAAGGTGTCTACCATTTACCAGATTTACACTTTTATCCAGAGGGAATTAAAGTGTAAACACAGGTGCAAAGATCAGGGAAGGAAGTGCAGCAATTCTCTGGAGAGGGAAAATATCATCCCAGGAGACCCAACGTATCTGCAAAACTGCCGTTTTACAACAGAATGTGAAAACTGCTATTTCCAAACTCCAATAAGAATGCACATCATCCCAGTCTAAATAAGTAAAATTAGGTTTTACAACTCTTATTTTTTTGATCCTGATTACATTTTGACAATGTCCTTTTTTGTAATGGCATGGAACTTCTGATATCTGCACGTGCTTTTTAATACCCTATCAGCATTCTCCTTCCAATTATCAGGGCAGTGAAACAGTTTTTGTGTCTGACAAAGTAAAAAGGTTTTTCTCCCCCTTGTGGCCAACGTGTGTCCCTGCAGTCTGTAGGGGCTTCTTCTCCCTGAGAGATGAGTGCTGTCACAGGAGTGTCATCTGCTTAATCAGTCATGTGACAGGCCTCACTGGCAGAGCTCATATCACTGGTGTCCAGTGCACAAAGCAAGGCAGATAGAGCGCACCCTAGTGGTGTCCCTGTGTTACTACAGACACTGCTGGGGTCATCCTTTGAAGCCACATGGAATTAAAGGCATTCTGCAATCTTGAAGCCTTTGCAGGCATAGCAGCAAATACCTTTTATTTTAAGTCAAAGGAATCCTTTCATGAGTTGTCTTAAATCTGTTCATTCGTCAAGTTAATTTGAGTATTTTTCTCTCTCTCTCTCTCTCTCTCTCTCTCTCTCTCTCTCCCTCTCCCTCACTCTCTCTCTCAGGCAGGGAGGATGTGAGGCTGGTGAATGGTAGCAGCCCCTGTGCTGGGAGAGTGGAGGTTTACCATCGGGGAGAGTGGGGGACAGTGTGTGATGATGGCTGGGACCTGAAGGATGCTGTGGTGGTGTGCAGACAGCTGGGCTGTGGAGATGCTGCAGATGCACTAGGAGACGCTCCCTTTGGACCAGGGTCTGGGAGAATATGGATGGCTTATGTGTCCTGCAGTGGATCAGAATCCTCACTGAAGCAGTGTGGGTCACAAGGATGGGGTGAACATTCCTGTAATCATGGAGAGGATGCTGAAGTGATCTGCTCAGGTAGGACTCAGCTCTTACAATAGTCTTATACCAAATGGCACTTTGGATTTACGTGAGGATATGTACATTTTAAAAAACAAACTCATATTACATGTGTCTAAAACATAGTATTTCATTTTTTTATGTTGTGTTATAAACTGATGTGCGCATTGTGCCATTCACTGAACTAACCAGAGTTTGCACAGCTGCAACAGACTCATGTTTATGTTCTTTCTTTTTATGTTGCTCTTATTTTGTAAATGTGATTGGCTCATCTCCTAAAGAGGTTTACAGGTAATTGTCTCACCTCAGAGTGCAGTAGACGTGTGATTGGCTCATCTCACACTGCTGTACTCCATGTATAATAGCTGTGCAGTCCTGTGTTCAGACAGCTGTGCTGAATGTTGTCTCTGGAATAAGGTGCCGGCCATTGCTAATGATTCTCTCTTTATTCTCTGTTCAACTGCAGAGGTCAGGCTGGTGGGTGGGACTGACCTGTGCTCTGGGAGAGTAGAGGTGCATCATGGGAGCTCCTGGGGCACGGTGTGTGATGCTGACTTTGACCAGCGGGACGCAGAGGTTGTGTGCAGGGAGCTGGACTGTGGGGCTCCTAAAGAGCTGCGCGGGGCAGCTGCATTTGGCCAGGGCGAGGGCCAGGTGTGGGCAGAGGAGATTCAGTGCAGAGGCAACGAATCTCAGATTAACTTCTGCCCCACTGCACCCTCACAGAATCAACCCTGCTCCCATGGAAACGATGTGGGCCTGGTGTGTTCTGGTAAGAGTCTTCTGTGCACTGTGAGAGTTTCTGTGATGCTGGGTGAATATAGCCCCTTAATAGGCCATATGAGTTTATATTTAACAAGGTCTTTATTCATTATACTGTGAAATGTGTGAGTTTAATCAAGTGTGGAGTTTGTATGATCTCCCTGATATGTACCTCGAACCATCTCAACATCCTCATTTCTTCTATTCAGGGTGGAACTGTTCTTATATCTGGGAAAGTCAAACTTATACACTGGTGACCACTTTATTGGGTAGACCAGTACACCAGCTTGTTAATGCAAGTATTGAATCAGCCAATAATGTGGCAGCATCTAAATGCATAAAAGCATGTAGACATGGTGAAGAGGTTCAGCTGTTTTTCAGACCAAATGTCAGAATGGGGAAGAAATGTGATCTAAGTGATTGTTTGATGTTGGTGCCAGACAGGGTGGTTTGAGTATCTGCTGATCTCCTGGGGTTTTCATGCACAACAGTCTCTAGAGTTTGTGGGGAATGGTGCGATAAACAAAAAACATCCAGGTAGCAGCGGTTCTGCGGACAGAAACACCTTGTTCAAAAGAGAGTTCAAAGGAGAAGGGCCAGACCGGTCGAAGCTGACAGGAAGTCGACAGAAACGCAAACAACCACACATTACGGCAGTGGTATGCAGAAGAGTATCTCTGAACACACAATGTGTCAATCCTTGAAGTGGATAGGCTACAGCAGCAGAAGACCAATAAGTCTTGTAAGGCGGAAATTATTAACATCTGGCATTATCACTCAGGGCACTGGTCAACTTGCTGGCTTCCTCTGGTACTGTGGAATATGTGGCTGTGAAGTAATTTAACCCAGGAGCATGCACCATTAACCCCCACTATCTCCGCACCCATACGGGCAGGAGCCTGTGGGGGAAGACTCAGGCCTCCAGCCGTAAAACTCGTTACAACGGGGCAACATCCTTTACGGCACGGGAAGGTTTCAGAGGGCACGGCCTGTTAGGCCCTGACCTTCTCCTGAACCCCCCTTCATTGCTCTCTCCCTCTTTACTCAGTCACTATATGATGTGTACAGCACTGGATGTTTCATGACAAAGTCAGTTTCGATAATATTCATGTTTGGTATTATTCTGATTGTTTCAGTGCGACTGGTGCAATGGTTTCATTTCTGCAACAGCAAACCCTGGACATCATAACCAACCAGGAACCAGGGAAAAACTGTGTGGAGCTCTGCCCCAGTGAAAGCCATGTGCCTCAACCCCCCTGCGTTTCCTGGGGAGGCGTGGCTCCAAATTACAGATGGGTGACCCATTTTTAGGGTTAACATCAAAGGCCAGATTTTGGATTTAAGGACAGTAAACTAAGCATTCTGGGAGGATGCAATCAGTCTCTCCCGTGCACACCGTGCACGTAATTTCTATGTACAGGGCGTCTGTAGCCAGACTCCCGTATGTAGCTTTTATTACCAGGTATGACTTTTAAGACTCCGTAATTTGGTTTCCATTGTAATGCTTTTTTGATTTGGAACTAGTGTATAATTACGTATGTAATCTGCCAGGTAAAATAAATTGTTAAAACTTGATCTGTGTGGTTTCGCTTACTGACACTCAAAGTTATACAGGGAATGCTTGGTTTACCCCCTCGAACTGGTCTAGGGAGGATGAATATTTACGCTTAATGTATCACGGCGTATAGCACCCGTAGGCCTATGTTGGTAAATCCCTCACCTCCGCGTGGTAGTTCATTCATGTCGAGCACAGCCGTAGCTAGGTTGGTCTGCTTGGGTCCCTAGGCTGTAAACAGATATACCCAAGAGTAGCTATTCCTGCGACCTCTGTAATGACTACAGATAGCTAGTCAGTTTGTGAGACGTGCACATAACGCGCGATGTGACATGCGGCGGTACCAGCAGAGGACTGTTCGGAGAGTAAATCTCAGTACAGGATTCCTATAGCGATCAAGTCAAAATTATCAATAAGAAATCTACCTAATGTGGATAACTAATCTAAATTATTATTCTAAAATGGAGTCAGATAAACAAAGGTGAATCTATTGGCCCTATTGTGGAGATTCTCGTTCAGCCCGGACCAGTGAAGAGAGGAAGGCAGAGTGGTACTACTGCCTTTGTATCGTGGTTTATTTATTGGCTGATCTAGAATCTCTGCATAAGGGCCACTAATTTTTAACCCTATTAGTATTCTTTCAGCAACACCAGAAGGACGAGCACGCTGATACCTTCAGCCTTCGCTAAATTCCGTCGTTGGGTTAGCGTGGGGTTTTACAGTCTAAAAAATAAGTCTAATAAATACCTCTGTTGCACAAGTGGGGTGACATTGGCTCAGGAGGGATGAGCAGTTGTCAGGCAGTCGGAGTGTTGCCGTATCAATCCCCGCTCTGGGTTTGTCGAAGTCTCAAGACTGAGCAAGACACCCCCATTTGCTCTTGAAAAGCTGGTTGGTGCCTTGCATGGCAGCCAATCGCTGTTGGTGTGTGAGTGTGAGTGTGTGAATGAGAAGCATGAACTGTACAGCATTTGGATGAATGCGTGATACAAATGCAGACCATTTCCCATTCATCTGTCATGTGACAGACAGAGCTCATGTCACTGGTGTACAGTGTACAAAGCCAGGGAGATAGAGACTCGGGTGCACTCTGTGTTCCTGCAGACACTGCTGGGGTCTTACCCTTTGAATCCACAGTGAAGGTGTTTACGCTGTGTTCACAACTCAGCGTATCATCGGCTTGACACCAGAAGTCATTCATTCCAATGGAGAATGGTTATTGGACAGTTACGCTCCTGCGCCCCCTTGTGGCCAATATTTATGCTGGCCGACAGATGACGTGTTCTTTGGATTTTTCCAAACTTTGTGTTGTTGGCGGACCATCGGATTAACCGGAAGTAGAGAAAATCACAGTGTGCTCACAGAAAAAATCGGGCATGCAATGCATTCCATTAATTTTCTATGGAGAGGCTTGCGGTGCGTGAAGTTTGCAGTCCAGTGAGTGCCGTGTACGTTTGGCGGTTCTGTATTTACATATCGTGATCTGCCCATGCAAATCAACTGAGTCCAGCACTGCTCGCATGGCTCACAAAACTAGGATCAAACTTTCAAACTAGGTGTTGCAGATAAAATATGAATCAGCAAGTGTATTTTGTTTATTTTGCTCTTCAGATGTTTTCAAAAACATTAATGGACTGTTTAAGAGAATAGGACCCGCCATATTGTGATGTTTTGCTAAAACAAACAAACACAGTGCTGTCCAATCAGGTGCTGACAGTGTTCTGCAGTAGATTACGTCCCTCCTCGTATTGATCCCATGGAGCGATCAATCAGACAGAACCCACCTACAGTACCGCCCATTATATGGACAACTTGGGGGAACAATGCGTCACCATGTGCGGTCGCAGGATTTGGTGTGTGGGTATCTTGACAACTTGGGGGTATAAACCCACGCTACACCAGGCTAAGCAATTTTAAAGATCTATCAACAGCGTTTGCACAAAAGAACCATGTTCCTGAAGAAGATGCTCATGTACTGTATACTGGATAAAATCAATGCATTTTCTTCACTTCTTTTAGCACTTTTGGCTGCAGTTAAAAAGCATTCTACAATCTAGCAAACACCTAGGTGAAAGCACCTTTTATTTTAAATCAAGTAATTGGGACAGGGAGGAAACCCTTTGTGAGTTATAATAATTCTGTATTTCATTCATGAAGTTAATTTGAGTACATCACCCCCCCCTTCCCTCTCCCTCTCTCTCTCTCTCTCCCTTTCTCTCTCTCTCTCTCTCTCCCTCTCTCTCCCTCTCTCTCTCTCCCTCTCTCTCTCTATCTCTCTCTCTCTCTCTCTCTCTCAGACAGTATAAGGCTGGTGAATGGTAGCAGCCCCTGTGCTGGGAGAGTGGAGGTTTACCATCGGGGAGAGTGGGGGACAGTGTGTGATGATGACTGGGACCTGAAGGATGCTGTGGTGGTGTGCAGGCAGCTGGGCTGTGGAGATGCTGTAGATGCACTAGGAGACGCTCACTTTGGACCAGGGTCTGGGAGAATATGGATGGCTTATGTGTCCTGCAGTGGATCAGAATCCTCACTGAAGCAGTGTGAGTCACGAGGATGGGGTAAACATCACTGTAATCATGGAGAGGATGCTGGAGTGATCTGCTCAGGTAGGACTCAGCTCTTACAATAGTCTTATACCAAATGGCACTTTGGATTTAAATGAGGATATGTAAATTTAAAAAAACAAACTCATATTACATGTGTCTAAAACATAGTATTTCATTTTTTTATGTTGTGTCATAAACTGATGTGTGCATTGTACCATTCACTGAACTAACCAGAGTTTGCACAGCTGCAACAGACTCATGTTTATGTTCCTTCTTTTTATGTTGCTCTTATTTTGTAAATGTGATTGGCTCATCTCCTAAAGAGGTTTACAGGTGATTGGCTCATCTCCGACTGCAGTAGATGTGTGATTGGCTCATCTCACACTCCATGTATAATAGCTGTGCAGTCCTGTGTTCAGACAGCTGTGCTGAATGTTGTCTCTGGAATAAGGTGCTGGTCATTGCTGATGATTCACTCTTTATTCTCTGTTCAACTGCAGAGGTCAGGCTGGTGGGCGGGACTGACCTGTGCTCTGGGAGAGTAGAGGTGCATCATGGGAGCTCCTGGGGCACGGTGTGTGATGCTGACTTTGACCAGCGGGACGCAGAGGTTGTGTGCAGGGAGCTGGGCTGTGGGGCTCCTAAAGAGCTGCGTGGGGCAGCTGCATTCGGCCAGGGCGAGGGCCAGGTGTGGGCAGAGGAGATTCAGTGCAGAGGCAACGAATCTCAGATTAACTTCTGCCCCACTGCACCCTCACAGAATCAACCCTGCTCCCATGGAAACGATGTGGACCTGGTGTGTTCTGGTAAGAGTCTTCTGTGCACTGTGAGAGTTTCTGTGATGCTGGGTGAATATAGCCCCTTAATAGGCCATATGAGTTTATATTTAACAAGGTCTTTATTCATTATACTGTGCAATGTTACACATCAGTATGTGTGAGTTTAATCAAGTGTGGAGTTTGTATGATCTCCCTGATATGTACCTCGAACCATCTCAACATCCTCATTTCTTCTATTCAGGGTGGAACTGTTCTTATATCTGGGAAAGTCAAACTTATATACTCGTGACCACTCTATTGGGTAGACCTGTACACCAGCTTGTTAATGCAAATATTGAATCAGCCAATAATGTGGCAGCACCTAAATGCATAAAAGCATCTAGACATGGTGAAGAGGTTCAGCTGTTTTTCAGACCAAATGTCAGAATGGGGAAGAAATGTGATCTAAGTGATTGTTTGATGTTGGTGCCAGACAGGGTGGTTTGAGTATCTGCTGATCTCCTGGGGTTTTCATGCACAACAGTCTCTAGAGTTTGTGGGGAAAGCGATAAACAAAAAACATCCAGGTAGCAGCGGTTCTGCGGACAGAAACACCTTGTTCAAAAGAGAGTTCAAAGGAGAAGGGCCAGACCGGTCGAAGCTGACAGGAAGTCGACAGAAACGCAAACAACCACACATTACGGCAGTGGTATGCAGAAGAGTATCTCTGAACACACAACGTGTCAATCCTTGAAGTGGATAGGCTACAGCAGCAGAAGACCAATAAGTCTTGTAAGGCGGAAATTATTAACATCTGGCATTATCACTCAGGGCACTGGTCAACTTGCTGGCTTCCTCTGGTACTGTGGAATATGTGGCTGTGAAGTAATTTAACCCAGGAGCATGCACCATTAACCCCCACTACTATCTCCGCACCCATACGGGCAGGAGCCTGTGGGGGAAGACTCAGGCCTCCAGCCGTAAAACTCGTTACGACGGGGCAACATCCTTTACGGCACGGGAAGGTTTCAGAGGGCATGGCCTGTTAGGCCCTGACCTTCTCCTGAACCCCCCTTCATTGCTCTCTCCCTCTTTACTCAGTCACTAAATGATGTGTACAGCACTGGATGTTTCATGACAAAGTCAGTTTCGATAATATTCATGTTTGGTATTATTCTGATTGTTTCAGTGCGACTGGTGCAATGGTTTCATTTCTGCAACAGCAAACCCTGGACATCATAACCAACCAGGAACCAGGGAAAAACTGTGTGGAGCTCTGCCCCAGTGAAAGCCATGTGCCTCAACCCCCCTGCGTTTCCTGGGGAGGCGTGGCTCCAAATTACAGATGGGTGACCCATTTTTAGGGTTAACATCAAAGGCCAGATTTTGGATTTAAGCACAGTAAACTAAGCATTCTGGGAGGATGCAATCAGTCTCTCCCGTGCACACCGTGCACGTAATTTCTATGTACAGGGTGTCTGTAGGCAGACTCCCGTATGTAGCTTTTATTACCAGGTATGACTTTTAAGACTCCGTAATTTGGTTTCCATTGTAATGCTTTTTTGATTTGGAACTAGTGTATAATTACGTATGTAATCTGCCAGGTAAAATAAATTGTTAAAACTTGATCTGTGTGGTTTTGCTTACTGACACTCAAAGTTATACAGGGAATGCTTGGTTTACCCCCTCGAACTGGTCTAGGGAGGATGAATATTTACACTTAATGTATCACGGCGTATAGCACCCGTAGACCTATGATGGTAAATCCCTCGCCTCCGCGTGGTAGTTCATTCATGTCGAGCACAGCCGTAGCTAGGTTGGTCTGCTTGGGTCCCTAGGCTGTAAACAGATATACCCAAGAGTAGCTATTCCTGCGACCTCTGTAATGACTACAGATAGCTAGTCAGTTTGTGAGACGTGCACATAACGCGCGATGTGACATGCGGCGGTACCAGCAGAGGACTGTTCGGAGAGTAAATCTCAGTACAGGATTCCTATAGCGATCAAGTCAAAATTATCAATAAGAAATCTACCTAATGTGGATAACTAATCTAAATTATTATTCTAAAATGGAGTCAGATAAACGAAGGTGAATCTATTGGCCCTATTGTGGAGATTCTCGTTCAGCCCGGACCAGTGAAGAGAGGAAGGCAGAGTGGTACTACTGCCTTTGTATCATGGTTTATTTATTGGCTGATCTAGAATCTCCGCATAGGGGCCACTAATTTTTAACCCTATTAGTATTCCTCTATTCATTACATTACATTACATTATTGCCATTTGGCAGACGTTCGTATCCAGAGCGACGTACAGTTGATTAGACTAAGCAGGAGACAATCCTCCCCTGGAGCAATGCAGGGTTAAGGGCCTTGCTCAAGGGCGGATCTTATTGTGGCTACACCGGGATTAGAACCACCTTGTTTGTCCCAGTCATTTACCTTAACCACTATGCTACAGGCCGCCCCGGGGCGACCACTTTATTGGGTAGACCTGTACACCAGCTTGTTAATGCAAATATTAAATCAGCCAATAATGTGGCAGCAATGCATAAAAACATGTAGACACGGTGAAGAGGTTCAGCTGTTTTTCAGACCAAATGTCAGAATGGGGAAGAAATGTGATCTAAGTGACTGGTTGATGTTGGTGCCAGACAGGGTGGTTTGAGTTTCTGCTGATCTCCTGGGATTTTCACGCACAACAGTCTCTATAGTTTGCAGAGAATGGTGCGAAAAACAGAAATCATCTAGTGAGCAGAAGTTCAGTGGGAAGAAATGCCTTGTTAATGAGAGAGGTCAGAGGAGAAGGGCCAGACCGCTCAAAGCTGACAAACATTACAAACATTACAAACATTACAGACATGACAGGAACGTTCCAGTGTGCTCACACACCAAATCCGGCACACTACACATTCCATTCATTTTCTATGGAGAGGCTTGCGGTGCGTGAAGTTCGCAGTCTGGTGAGTGCTGTGTACGTTTGGCGGTTCTGTATTTACATATCGTGATCTGCCCATGCAAATCAACTGAGTCCAGCACTGCTCGCATGGCTCACAAAACTAGGATCAAACTTTCAAACTAGATGTTGCAGATAAAATATGAATCAGCACGTGTATTTCGTTTATTTTGCTCTTCAGATGTTTTCAAAAACATATTTTAATGGACTGTTTAAGAGGAATAGGACCCGCCATATTGTGATGTTTTGCCAAAACTCTCTCTCTCTCCCTCTCTCTCTCCCTCTCCCTCCCTCCCTCTCTCTCTCCCTCCCTCCCTCCCTCTCTCTCTCTCTCTCTCTCTCTCTCTCTCTCAGGGAGGGAGGATGTGAGGCTGGTGAATGGTAGCAGCCCCTGTGCTGGGAGAGTGGAGGTTTACCATCGGGGAGAGTGGGGGACAGTGTGTGGTCGTCGCTGGGACATGAGGGATGCTGGGGTGGTGTGCAGACAGCTGGGCTGTGGAGATGCTGTAGATGCACTAAGAGCTGGTCACTTTGGATCAGGGTCTGGGAGAATATGGATGGCTTATGTGTACTGCAGTGGATCAGAATCCTCACTGAAGCAGTGTGAGTCACGAGGATGGGGTAAACATCACTGTAATCATGGAGAGGATGCTGGAGTGATCTGCTCAGGTAGGACTCCGCTCTTACAATAGTCTTATACCAAACGGCACTTTGGATTTACGTGAGGATATGTAAATTTAAAAAAACAAACTCATATTACCTGTGTCTAAAACATAGTATTTCATTTTTTTATGTTGTGTTATAAACTGATGTGTGCATTGTGCCATTCACTGAACTAACCAGAGTTTGCACAGCTGCAACAGACTCATGTTTATGTTCTTTCTTTTTATGTTGCTCTTATTTTGTAAATGTGATTGGCTCATCTCCGACTTACTTATCAAACTAGGTGTTGCAGGTAAAATATGATTCAGTTATGTTCTTTATTTTGCTCTTCAGATGTTTTCAAAAACATATTAATGGACTGTTTAAGAGAATAGGACCCGCCATATTGTGATGTTTTGCCAAAACTCTTTCTCTCTCTCTCTCTCTCTCTCTCTCTCTCTCTCTCTCTCAGACAGTATAAGGCTGGTGAATGGTAGCAGCCCCTGTGCTGGGAGAGTGGAGGTTTACCATCGGGGAGAGTGGGGGACAGTGTGTGGTCGTCGCTGGGACATGAGTGATGCTGGGGTGGTGTGCAGACAGCTGGGCTGTGGAGATGCTGTAGATGCACTAGGAGAGGCTCACTTTGGACCAGGATCTGGGAGAATATGGATGGCTTATGTGGACTGCAGTGGATCAGAATCCTCACTGAAGCAGTGTGAGTCACCAGGATGGGGCAAACATTCCTGTAATCAATCAGAGGATGCTGGAGTGATCTGCTCAGGTAGGACTCAGTGTTATTCAGCTCTTACCAATGTTCTTTAAAAACCCACACATTACAACAGTGGTATGCAGAAGAGCATCACTGAACACACAACAAATCATAGGATAGGCTACAGCAGTAGAAGTCCAAAGAAAAGTCTAATAAAAACCTTATGAAGTGCTCACTGAGTGTGAGCACTTAATTAGGTATACATTAGACTCATCTTTTAGACTGGAGTCTTCTGCTCCTGTCGCCTATCCACTTGGAGGTTTGACGCGTTGTGTTTTCAGAGATGCTCTTCTGCAAACCACTGTTTTAATGTGTGGTTATTTGCATTACTGTCACCTTCCTGTCAGCTTTGACCAGTCTGGCCCTTCTCCGCTCACCTCTCTCATTAAGAAGGCATTTATGCCCACAGAAATGCTGCTAATTGGTTTTTGCACCATTCTTTGCGAATTCTCTAGACAAGTGTGTGTGAAAATCGTTCAGCAGAAGTTTCTGAGATAATCAAACCATCTTGTCTTCCACCATCGTCTTTGTAATGGACAGGTTTAACATCTTCATCATCACTGCCACCGTAATCAGCACCATAGAGTATATATATTTATTTTATTAATTAACAAAGGAATACAGTAAGAATTCAGTATACAGGGAATAGTGTACAAACAGAACAAAAACAAAACAGCCAGGGGTATATCACACTCGAAAAATATAAGAAATAACATTAAGTGCTTTGATAGCCTTTTTGTTTGTTGAATTAGAAAGTAGTTTCACATATTGTTCAACATCTTTCATGAAAACAACAAAGTAAGGTTTTTTTTTACTAAATTTACATTTATGAATGAAAGATTTTGCCAGCAACAATATCAAATTTATTTTTCCCAAAATAAATTAAATTATTTAAAGATATTATCACTGAAAAATCTGCAAAGGTCTTGCCACAATTTCTTGGTTTGAGAACAATGCCAAAATAGGCATAAAACTGTTTCTGGATATTCATCACAAAAAGAGCAGTTTGTGTTTATGTCTCTTTTAATTGTTTTGCATATGGCAGGGTAGTATTTATGGCCGGATAGTATTTATGAATCATTTTGAAGGACACCTCCTTAACCTTATCCACAATGAGGTATTTATGGGGAAGCATCCAGACTTTCTTCCAATACATGGAATTTACAAACCGATTCCAATATGCAGTGACATACAGAACAGAGACAACATCTCTGAAAAATGGCACGTCGAACTCGCGTGTCGTCTCGTAGTTCAGAGCGGTTATGCGTCACTGAAGCGTCCTAGGAATGCCACGCCCCCTTTCTGCGGCACATTTCAGCTGCTCCCATTGAAATCAAAAAACAGAAAAAGCTATAAAAACGCCACAAAATAAGTTGCAGCGTTGTGATCTGCACTGCCATTGGAAAACCCTGTTTTTCGTTTTTGTACGTTTGCATTACATTACATTACATTATTGGCATTTGGCAGACGCTCTTATCCAGAGCGACGTACAACAAAGTGCATACCCATAACCAGGGATAAGTTCGCTGAAAGACCCTAGAGGTAAGTACAATTTCAACTGCTACCTGTGCAACAAAGATAAGGACAAGGGGATTTTTTTTTTTTTTTTTTTTTTTTTGAACAAACAAACAAACAAACAGAGCAAAAGTCACCAAAGTTAACTATCCAAACACTGCTTACCTAGCAACTAAAAATACCGATACACAAAGCAAGTCACAGAGACAACAATTAAGGTTCACAGGGAGGTAGGGAGGGATGGGGAGAGGTGCTGCTTGAAGAGGTGCGTCTTCAGCTTGCGCTTGAAGGTGGGGAGAGATTCTATAGTTCTGACCTCAACGGGGAGTTCGTTCCACCACCGTGGAGCCAGAACAGACAGTAGTCGTGAGCGTGAGGTGGAGGTTCTGAGAGGGGGAGGTGCCAAGCGGCCTGTGGAGGCTGAACGAAGAGGTCTGGCAGGGGTGTAGGGTCTGATGATTTTTTGCAGATAAGCTGGGGAAGACCCTTTAACTGCTTGGAAGGCTAGCACCAATGTTTTGAATTTGATGCGAGCCATGACAGGCAGCCAGTGGAGGGAAGTAAGCAGGGGGGTGACGTGTGAGTATTTGGGAAGGTTGAAGACCAGACGAGCTGCTGCATTCTGGATGAGTTGGAGGGGTCTGATGGCGGACACTGGGAGGCCAGCCAAGAGGGAATTGCAGTAGTCCAGGCGGGACAGAACCATCGCTTGGACCAGGAGCTGGGTCGAGTAGGGGGCGAGAAAGGGGCGGATTCTCCGTATGTTGTGTAACCTGAGGGAATCACTACCACCACACAGGACACAAAACGTATCGGGGTTCTTTGTCTTTATTTTCCCATCGTTACATTTGACTGCCAATGAGGGCTAGCAGTATGAAGACGTATTGTAGCTTGTTTGCTAAAAGCGTTTTATATCCATACAATACGGCAGTGGGCTTGCCTAAAACCAATACCAAACAAAATAATACATATCAATATCACGGTAACGACCACCGCATAAAAAGTATAAGAACCCCCTTTCAGTTCATTAACTCACATCCAAAACAATCTCAGGCTAACCGCCAAGTAAACGTGGACGATGACCGAACATCAATCTTCAAACATCTTAATTTCGTCGATCTACGATACAGTGATCAACTCATGTTTTTAACTAGTACATTACAAGTAATTTGACAATAAAGGAATATCATGTGTGGAAATCTTATTACCAGATAATTATTCAAACCATGCACCCTTCTGCTTACTTCTCACATGAAGATATCAAACGAAAAAGACAGATTTCCCATGAGCACGGTAAACTAATAAATCACACGAGTAAGTATACACTCTAGAACAGGTACAGTGACTATCGCCTCCTTCTGGGTAAACAGTTAACTGAACCTCGTCGCTGTGCACTTGACATTACATGAAATCAACACAGCAACAAAATGACAATGTAGGCCTTTTATATTAAATCAACTTATTCACCTTTTAATACCCATTGTACTGGATCTTAATATTCCGAAATGCCACCTGGTTACAGTTGTGTAGGAAGAACCTGCAAGACCGGGTCACCGCCGCAATGTTCTCGGAAAAGGACAGTCTGCTGTCCATCACCACGCCGAGGTTCCTTGCACTGGGTGACGGCGTGAGTGTGGTATCCCCGAGAGAAATGGAGAGATCCAGATGGGGAGAAGTATTAGCAGGGATGAATATCAATTCAGTTTTACCTGGGTTGAGCTTTAGATGGTGGTTGTCCATCCAGCTCTGGATGTCCCTCAGGCAAGCAGAGATACGGGCTGAAACCTGCGCGTCATGTCAGATTATATATGATTTGTTTTATGCTAAAAATAGCTACAATGGGGAACCTCACAGACGCGCCACATCGGTTGCAGGTTGCCATCGATAGGCCACTGATTACTGAATCTCTAGTTTCATTATTAACAATAAAAAACGCCTGGTGGTTGGTCTCGCTTTCTTGCTTTTTATATGCAATTTGCTCAAGAGGGCATCGAAGAAACACGATCATGAAAGTATTAAATATATCCGTTCTTTAGTTTTGGATAGGTAAGCGTTTTAAATGTATTGTCCTGTTTTCAACCGGTTGAGAATGTTTTCCTTGCAGTGCATCACATGAGGACGTGAGCAAGCTAAATAATTTGGTTAACTTAAATGTATGGGTGTTTTTATCTTAACTTGGCTAGCTAGCAAGCAAAAATTATTATTGGATAAGCCAGCATCCTTACCTTAGCTATCGATCATAGTTGAAATAGTAAGTTAGCTAGCTTGTGAAAACTCACAGCGCGAGCGTCTATCATGGAGGTAGCTATGGTAACAACCCACAATGTGTGGAAAGTGGGGACACGGTCTGTCAATCATAGCTAATTGATGTACATTTGTTTTATTGTTGCCTAAAGACAACTGGCAAGTGTCACATTCAACCACCATGTTACTGTTTAAATCAACAGAATGCAGTCGTCTCTGTTCTGATAGAATGGGAAATCATAATGCTTTAGCTCTTAGCCGTAACCCTAACCAGCTCCACTGCAGTCATATCTGCATTACAATAGCACAGGGGTGTGTAATCTTATCTGTAAAGGGCCAAGGTGGGTTCAGGTTTTTGTTTTAGCCCATCAGAATCGGGGTATCGTAGTGCTGGGGAAAAACAAGAACTCACGCTCACACCGGTCCTTTTTGGATAAGATTGGGGGCGACATTGGCTCAGGAGGTAAGAGCAGTCGTCTGGCAGTCGGGGGGTTGCTGGGTGATCCCCTGGGTGTGTCGAAGTGTCCCTGAGCAAGACACCTAACGCCCAGTTGCTTCTGATGAGCTGGCTGGTGCCTTGCATGGTAGCCAATTGCTGTTGGTGTGTGTGTGTGTGTGTGAATGGATGAATGAGAACCATCAATTATACAGCGCTTTGGATAAAGGCACTATATAAATGCAGACCATTTGCCATTTGATTAGACACCCCCGATCTAGCAGTTAGAGCGTTGACCCCGCCCACACCTACTCTGAGGCGGTCACATGGCTTCCCAGGACATGGATGAGTGAAATACGCTCAGCTGAATACCAGGTTAAAGCCCGTTTGCACTGTATGGTTGATGAGAACATTATTATGAGGGAGAAGCTCAGTCTGTTCTCTGTCTTACAGAGACACCCCAGGCTGTCTTGACGGTCTCTCCACATGGGCGGATATATAGAGGACAAGCTGTCAGTCTCTCTTGTGAGGTCACAGTGACCTCTGCTGGCTGGGAATATTACTGGTACAAAGGAAATGGATCAAGTGGCACTGCCCTCATTGCCAGTACAGCTGAAGGCTCGTACACCCTCAGTGCTGCAGCTCTTGCACACACCGGGGAGTACAGCTGCAGAGCAGGGAGGAGCAACCCAGTCTGGTACACAGAGTACAGTCACCCTGTCGACATACAGGTAACAGGTGAGTGCTGGTACACAGAGTACAGTCACCCTGTCCACATACAGGTAACAGGTGAGTGCTGTTACACAGAGTACAGTCATCCTGTCCACATACAGGTAACAGGTGAGTGCTGTTACACAGAGTAGTCACCCTGTCCACATACAGGTAACAGGTGAGTGCTGTTACACAGAGTACAGTCACCCTGTCCACATACAGGTAACAGGTGAGTGCTGTTACACAGAGTACAGTCACCCTGTCCACATTGTAGGGGTCCTCGCACGGGACTCCAAATTATGTAGGGTCCTCGCACGGGCCGCCAAATAACGCAGGGATTTTACTCTCTACGAAACCAGGGCGCCAGTTAAACGTTGTGTAGCAGTATAACTGCAAAAAGTAATCAGTCTCATAAAATTACTATTATCAGGAATATCTAACCACAAATTTAGTATTTTAATTAATAATTAAAATAACCAATATTAATGATTAAACATACCGATAACCTGAAGGTTGGAAGTTCTTCGAAAGACTGCTTTAACTCGGCTCTCATGTCTATGCGATTCCAAAACGGACACCGGGGTTTAATAAAATATATTTATTTATTTATTAAACACAGAACAGATAAACTAACGGGAATTAGTAGGGGAAGTTAGGGTGTGTGTGTGCGTGTGTGTGGGCGCGAGCAAGCGCGCGTGTCGCTTGAACAAAGGAAAGGTGGGAGTAGCTAGCTTGAGTAAGCTAGAGTTCTGGGTGTGGTAATGAGTTAGAGTTAGCTGTGAGAAGGGACTACTTGCGTAGTTTTGCTCTATATATGCGCAAAAGACGGCGAATCAATTCACGTACATATATATGTAGCTAACCAAACACATTACAATGGTAGGATGGTAAATATTGAAACACAGATTCACAAAAACAGTTAAGACTAAACTAAACACTGCCTATGCCTGAATGTTTGTTCTCTTACTGAGTTCATACGCATTGGATCCAAAAGACGTGCTGTCCTTATAGGAGCCATGATGGTGCTGTGAATGTGTGTCCTGGAGAGATGCGCAGGCTGGGGCGTCTTAGCCGCGCGTTGTCGTCTGGTCCACTCCGTTGCTGGAAGGATGTTCGCTTGTCCTTTTTCCGGGTGGAAAAGTTCGTTGCTGTTGTTCGATGGTGAGCTTTGCAGGAGTAAACTGATGTAGCGTTCCGCGTACACCAGTTTCCACTCGCTATAGGCGACGAAGTTACCGCGAGGTAACTGGGTGTGTCCGTAGGCCTGGTAGTGCGCTGTGCAGCATTCAGCCTCTGTCCGAGTCTCGGAGCAGATGAGCTGAAGCGAATGGCCAAAAAGGGTGCGTCGAAGAGAAGAAGCAGAAGAGGCAGAAAAAGCAGAAGAGAGACAGAAGAAAGATCCCAAGAACGTGTCTTGCTCTTATACGGGACCGTTTATTGCTCCCGCCATTACGGGATTGGCTGAACCAAGTTAGACGTCATTCGTGGTGGACGTCGCAGAATTTTCCTGTGGGAATGTGGAAGTTGTAGTCCCTACAACATACAGGTAACAGGTGAGTGCTGTTACACAGAGTACAGTCACCCTGTCCACATACAGGTAACAGGTGAGGGCTGACTGATATTCTTCTGTGTGTAAAACTTGCAAGGTCCCATAATGCAGTACGTATTATCCTGTTTGTTCCATAACTGCCAACATACTTTTCTGGCGTTCATTATTGAATATCTTTTCGAAATAGTATTCATAAAAGAATTCCAGCTGCCTTTGTCCCTCTGTGAGGGTGATTTGTTTTCTCCACAGTCATAAATACACTGGTGTGAAAACTGCATTCACTTACTGTAGCAGATGCATTACAGGACACTGCATACACTTACTGTAGCAGATGCATTACAGTACACTGCATACACTTACTGTAGCAGATGCATTACAGTACACTGCATACACTTACTGTAGCAGATGCATTACAGTACACTTACTGTAGCAGATGCTTATGTTCAGAGTGACGTTCAGCACAGGAGCAATGTATAGCAGTATGCATCCCTCATCTCTGTGTCTCCACAGGCAGAGTGATGTGTGGTCTGGGTGCTGCTCCTCTCCTGCTGGCCACCATTGTACTGTGTGTGAAATGGTACAGGAGACCAGGTGATGTGCTTTCACTGGGATGCACACTTACTCTCTAAAACATGATGTGTGTTTCAGGGCTCAGGCTGCAGCTCTGCTCACTCACAGTTCTCTCTCATCTGTTGTGTCTGTACGTGTTTGTTGATGTACAGGGCCGTCTACTGAAACAGCTGTCCGCTACACTGGAGGGAATGTGGAAATTGCCATATAAAACACACAGAGGCTGGGTCCGTGTACTTATGTGAAATGAGAATGAAGTCTGAGAGCTCAGGATTCTTTTTTCATCATTGTGATGTTTCTCAGCTTGCAGGAAAATTGGGGGTGCAGTCATGGGGGCATTTTAGGGAATGGGAACAGGAAGATGTTGTGTCTTTAGAGCGCAGCATCTGTACGATATAAGCAGAGTTTCTGATTCACCTGGGCTGCACTTGTGATCTTCCTGTAGTTAGTTTGCTTTGATTGCTGTATGTTTGTTCTAGGTTAGGTCACTGAACTTTATGTTTGATGCAGTAAATTGACATAAATAGACTGAAATTGAATATGTATGTCACCATGTGTCTGTATGTATTAAATTGGATAGATGTTAAACTCTGTGTTACATTATTTTTAAAGTGTAATGTAGTTCTGTTACTCTTCCCCTATTTCAGAGTCACAAATGTCAAAAAAACTACAAACTATTCCCATCCCTGCAATAATTTTTCTCAGCAAATGAATAAATGTATAAATAGACAATAAAAAAAGAAATGAAAGAACAAAGTAAAATAAGTCCTCAAAAGCTTCACTTGAAAATATCATATTAATGCGCAGCCATTAAAATACTGGTATTGCTGAAGACGATCAAAAAGACATTGCTGAAAGACATTTCTGAAAAATACATTTCATTTTTATCAAATGCTCTCAAATGCTGTATAATTCTTCAATACGTCGAATCCAAGTATCAACAAATATATGTTAATGAAAATATTTGTATCGTTAGCAAAAACATTTTTGAAAGTACACAGAAAAAAGTTCTGATCTAATGAAATAGTTGATTACTAATGACAGTTAATGTGCAACCGGTGTGCCATGCGTCTCCCTATCCCTACAGCAACATTGAATCTCCCCTTTCAGTGGCATCAGGATTATCCTGTTGCTCAGGCTAGCCAAGTTATCTGTATGCTAACGTTACCCTGTTTTCGTGGGAGTGTCATGTGATCGCCCGGATGAGGGCGTGTCCGTAGACCCGTCTCTGTGTCCGAGGGCGCGAGTTTGAGCGCCCATAGTGTTGCCCCTAATGTAGGAAACGGCTACACCAGCGGTGATTTTGAAAAAAGGTCTGCACACGGAATTTAAGCATTTAATCCCAATAATCTCAACTGAAACAAGCGTGACGGCGGTCCTTAAACGGTACAATAGGTAGTTTCGGACTTCGATGACCGACCAATGAGCTTGAAGAGGGTGAGTCAACATGTCACTGAGCCTTTTTCAATGATAGGAAGGGATTTACAACGATCTTGTAACAGTATTTTAACACTGAAATCTTACCAATTGCACCTTTAAAATTTTGAAATACCCAAAACCAACATTTGATCCAGATTCTAGGTATGGATTACAAAATCCATATTTTTTTTTAAAAATGTTTACCATCAGGATCACAGCTTGCTTTGTAATACCCCATTGTAATACCCCATTTTGAGATTTAATCCTATACGATTACTGATAGCCTATCCAAAAAAAAATAGATTTTAGTCAATAATACATCCCACACAGGATGCACATCACCTCAATGAATCTGTCCAACACTAGGAATAAAAATAGGGTTTTTTTTGCCTGTGTGACGTTTATTTTTTATAAAAAATTATTTCAGACTTTTTCCTTTTTTATTGTGAATTCAGTAGCCAATTGTACCCCCCTCTATTCGAATTGGGAGTTGGTGTTAGATACACCGCCCCCTGGCGGGCTGAGGAAGAGCGACACGCCTCGTCTCTGTGAACGTGTCCGTGGTTCCGAGGTGCTTATTGTGCGGTGATCAGCTGCACCCTGCACACGTGAGCCGGCCACGCTTGGCTTCTGGGAAAAACATCCGACGCTGCGGCGTTTCACCTGTATCAATCTCGCCTGTATCGTAATAGTCTTGCTTTGAGATACATTTATCATGCTCGGGTTTCAATTAACACGAATTAGATAACCAGGTTTATGTTTTTTTTGCTCCCGTTTATACATTTGGACAATTTTATGGGCTAGATTGTTTACACTGTTCATGTGGAGATTTAAGTCAGATATGGGTCAGCGTATCGTGAATTTCTTCTTTTCTTACAGTTCAGGACCACTGCCATGGGTCAGTCTAGTCTTTGTGACCAAAATCAGCCGCAGTCTTCGCAGTATTCCTGAGATCACAAAACTTTCACTGGATCCACACTTCGTTAGATCAGATTTCATGCGAAGGGAAATTTAATCTGTATTAACCGTGCACTAGTAAGCGCTGATAGTGGATGGGCAGTAGTGCAGAATATGGAACGTGTAGCCCCATTAAGCATTTGCAGTACGTACTGTTGAAGGGACGCGCAGTAGGAACTACGACTCCCCACCCCCCAAACGAACGGCCCAAGAACAGGCGCGGAGACGTGACACTTAAGCGCCTGAGCGTTTATTGTGAAATCTGGAGCAATTACCACTGAAGAGAGGACACAAGGACAGGCCATCTTCAGGTCCACCACTGTAAAAGTGCAATGGGTTTTTTACCGTGTACGGCAGCACACGGCAGCACCAGGCACACGCCCAACGGCACTCGTGCGCTCGTCAGCAGCCAGGCCAGGAAGCAGGCCGGCCGAACGGCGGCGAAGCGGCCACCGTGGCGAGCCGTTATTTTATCTTGAAGGCTTTGATCCGGACGTCCCCGTCGATGAAGATGAACTTGTACTTGTCGTCGCCCAGACGGTTGGGAAACTGCACCACGTTGTCGTCCGGCAGTTTAATGCGAAACTCGTCGTTGTCAAAGGAAATGGTCACCTGGGTGAGAGAAGGGGAGAGGTCAAAGGTTCATTTAAAAAAAGAGGGAGAGAAAGGCAGGACATGCTAGTTGGCAAAGGCGTCAAAGCAGCCCGGCTCACAAAAAAAATGCACAACTGCACAGCGGAGACCGATTAGATAAGAAGCCCACAAGAGATCAATGAATACGGTGGCATCAGGAAGTATACAGTCGCCTTCACTTTTTGCACACTGTGTGTTGTGGATTTAAAAATAAAATTGCCGATGACCGTTTTGTTCAGAACAGCACTTCGTGTGTATTTTACTAGTTATGGATGTGACGCTTTAACTTGTGGAAGAACCTATGCACTTTTAATCCAAAGCGACTTACAAGCGCCTGCCAAATGACTAAAATGTAAATACAAATATAAAGCCACGCCCTGGGGAGGGAACGTATCGCTCAACACAGAAACCGCAGCAAAACCTTTTCCGATAAAAAAAAAGAAACCCCCCCAAAGAAAACCGGCCCCCCAGTCCCCGGGGCCTTGCCTTGAACTCCTCGCCCTGCTGGAAGGGGAACTCTGCCACCCGCTGCTCCTCGTTCCAGCCGCCGTCGAGCTTGGAGTTGCAGACGATGGTGCGGTGGTCGCCGTGGCAGTCGAAGCGGGGGTTAAAGTGCAGCGCGACGCGGTCCTCGCAGTGCCCCACGTTGATGGAGAACCTGCGCCGGGGGATGGACGCAACGCGTTACGTTACGTTACGAGGCATTTAGCGGACGCCCTTATCCAGAGCGACGTGCGACGAAGAGCAGATCGAACGCAGGAACGAGTGTGAAGAGGACCCTAGAGGACAGTACGGTTCCGAGTCCGCGTGTGACCGTAGAGATACAATCGGAACCCTTGAAGAGTACATCAACTTCCAAACTAGCATACCACAGTTGGTAGCTAGAATAGCCCCCGAGTACAACAATACAATAGCAAAACAACAATATCTATATAACTATATCAGTGCCATTATAGTCAATGGCATATACAAGGCTTATCATGGTGGTGAGGTAGGGAGGGAAAGGTGCAGCCTGAAGAGATGAGTCTTCAGTCTGCGCTTGGAGGAGGTCAGAGACCCTGCCGTTCTGACATCCACCGGGAGGTCATTCCACCACCGTGGGGCCAGGACGGACAGCAGTCGTGAGCGGGAAGTGCAGGTGTGGCGAGGGGGAGGCACCAGACGGCGCACAGTGGCAGAGAGGAAGACGCTCACCAAGCGGAAGTGGCAGTGACTCACCCACAAGCATCAGATTTGGGCACGCCGGTGACCTTCAGCTCTTTCCCGGCCTCGAAGGACATGTTCTTCACTTGCATATTCTGACAAAAGGAGAGACAACCAACAGACACGTACAGTCAGAAGCATCATAAGGGCTTTCCACGGACACAAATTCATTACATGACATTATTGGCATTCGGCAGACGCTCTTATCCAGAGCGACGTTGATTAGACTAAGCAGGAGACAATCCTTCCCTGGAGCAATGCAGGGTTGGGGGCCTTGCTCAAGGGCCCAACGGCTGTGTGGATCTTATTGTGGCTACACCGGGATTAGAACCACTGACCTTGCGTGTCCCAGTCCTTTACCTTAACCACTACGCTACAGACCTCCCCATCGGCCCCTCTGTGTGAAAGTGGATTTCGGGCACGAAGACATTTCAATTCAAAATGCACATTTATTTGCATTCCACACGTTTACTTCTTTTGGGCGGTCAACAGTCATAGTTAAAGGAAAGCTTGCTGGTCATGTGTAAAAGTTTCAAATACTGCAGCGATTGCTGCTTAAAATCAAGAGTCTTTTTGTATAACTCTTCACTTGTGTAAGCACAATTTGCCCGGGAACTCTAGTTTAACAGACTGAGACGGAGTCCATGACAGATCACGTCCAATTGGCCGAATGCATACGGAGAGGCGGCAAGTTGGATCTCGAGTGGACTGTTCAGAGGTCCCTCTGTGTCGCAGTCTCTGATGAACTGGGGAGGGAAGTTATTGTGCAATATGAAATCTTACAAAACTGTCTTGGCCTGGAAACGCACCGCAATTCATTATGACGGGTCATTTATTTCCCCGAGATAAAGTAGCTACCGTCATCTCCAGCGGTCTTCAACCACACCTTGAGCTGGATCTACTCAATCACAGAAGGGTTACAAATGTACCGAAAGATCCCAGCTGTGGCCAGCCACCCGCAAATAAGTCTGAGGTCTCACTCCAAATTGGCCAATTTTATCGTTCCTCATCTCCTCGCTCCCTTGGCTGACCGGGAAAACGATCGAGGTCAGCGCATCCACTGCAGGATTCTTTTTTTTGTATAAATGAAAGCCGCCACATCTGTTACTGACGTGGCTTCAAACTCGTGTTTCGGGGAGCAAGGACATTGCTCCATCCTCGCTGCCTTTCTCTGCCTTCGGCAATGGCTGGAGGCCCTGTGCCTTGCTGCGTCTAAAACAGAAGTCAGCGCTTCAATTTGCTGCTAGTACTCGAAGATGAGAAGTTCTTTATGACACAGAAACAAGAGCTACACACACCCAAGTGTTCACGGTCAAAGACGGCGTTCACGTTTTGGTCGACCAGGACAGAGCCTGGACCATGTAAGGAAGCAGAGATTACGTTTGTCCGGAAGCACACCGTCATACACATTTCACCAAGGACTGCCAGAGCAGGTGGGGATTCGGATATCCATGTTGTGTGCATTCTAAGCACACAAGCTGTAACCAATGAACAGCAGATTTTACTGTAACGCAAAGGTGGGGTGGCCTGTAGCGTAGTGGTTAAGGTAAAAGACTGGGACACCCAAGGTCGGTGGTTCTAATCCCGGTGTAGCCACAATAAGATCCGCACAGCCGTTGGGCCCTTGAGCAAGGCCCTTAACCCTGCATTGCTCCAGGGGAGGATTGTCTCCTGCTTAGTCTAATGAACTGTACGTCGCTCCGGATAAGAGCGTCTGCCAAAATGGCAATAATGTAAAAGGTTACGATAAACTTATCCCTGGTTATGGGCATGGACTTTGCACTCTGTTGTACGTTGCTCTGGATAAGAGAGTCTGCCAAATGCCATTAACGTAGTGTAATGGTGGTACTGCAGCGCTGTGGGTGGGGAGCCCCCACAGTTCCTGCGGTATCTCCTGGGCAAAGGCTGAGTTAATGATACACCTTTTTGGATCAATAGACTAAGGGGGGGGGGCCATAAACGGGAGGAAACAGGAACACATACCATACGACTGTGACAAAATCAATAAAGTAGGCAGTAAACCTATGAAGCAACTATGTGTTTTCAGGCAGCTGGCGTTTCGCAAGCCCTGATACTCGACTCGGACACGGTCCGCTCCCAGGTCACCGGATCACAGCAAACAGGGGCGCGGGCGGGACTGTGTCAGACATAGCTTGGCAGGGCGGTTTCTTCCGGGCAAGTTTTCAGCATCGAGTGTAGCAGGAACTACTGATAGGACCCTCACTGATGGGATATGTTGAAGTAACTTTGCATATCAGGAGTCTTTCCACAGATTTTTTTACTGATGGTTTTTGAAACAATACAAACCCAATACATTCATTCATTATCCTAACCTGCTTATCCCGAACAGGGTCGCAGGGGGGCTGGAGCCTATCCCAGCATAAATTGGGCGAAAGGCAGGAATACACCCTGGACAGGTCGCCAGTCCATCGCAGGGCACACACACCATTCACTCACACCATTCACTCACACAATCATACCTACGGGCAATTTAGACTCTCCAATCAGCCTATCCTGCATATCTTTGGACTGTGGGAGGAAACCGGAGGAAACCCACACAGACACGGGGAGAACATGCAAACTCCGCACAGAGAGGCCCCGGCTGACGGGGATTCAAACCCAGGCCCTCCTTGCTGTGAGGCAGCAGTGCTACCCACTGCACCATCCATGCCACCAAACCCAATACATTTTATAATTTTACATAACATAACATTTTTACAGCAGCTAGGCTACTAAAATGTGTTGCAAATCCGATCCATGATAGACAAGAACATACAAGCACAGAAATGTATATTCATGTTGACATACAGGACTGTCATGGGAAATGGTGTAACACCAGTAGCTTCTGGTCTTTCAGACTTTTAGATTTTTTTTTAGCTGATTTTTCTATCCTGAATCCATCTGGTGGTATCTAGCTGAGCAGAGCATACATTCCAAAGCTGGACAATTGATGCTTCTCATTCGCCCAGTCACGCACGCACGGAAATGTCCACGCAAGCCATGCAAGCCATGCATGCAGCCAAACCAGCTCATCAGGAGCAATTTGGGATTAGGTGTCTTTCTCAGGAACACTTCGACACACCCGCGGCAGGATCGTACCGGCGACCCTCCAACTGCCAGGTGACTGCTCTTACCTCCTGAGCCAATGTCACCCTTGTGTATTACAAAACATCTATTATGCTGTATTACAACTCGGGTGTTCATTGATAAGATAAATGAACAGCATTCGTGTCAGGAATAACACTCCAGAATCAGAGAAATGGGTTTAGTTTGGACATACTCGGCAACTGATTCCTTGTTGCTTGAGTGAGCTCTCTGGCATCTGCACTAGAAATAACGTGAAGCTAACATGAAGCGCTCCAGTAACGGTGCAGCAATATTACTGTGACTCTCTGAAACAGGGATGGGACACTGCTTGCACTACTATTCACCAATTTTCTACAGATATACTGCAATCATGTCAAAAGATTTTCCATGTTGAAAGAGGAACGAAGAGACAGTGCCCTATGTCTAATACCTGGAAACCGTTAAAACCGTTGTGTGTGAAGGCACACACCACCGATGTGCTAATAAGTTTTGTTAATGAATGTTGTGCGTTCACTGCTAGGTGGGAAATAAATAACGCGAAGAGGTCCGTCTACCCACTTGTTTCTTAAACCACCTAAGGTGGTGACAAATTGCTTTCACCCTCGGTTATAAGTAATGCACAACCGTGGATATTAAGTAAATTCACACATAAATCGTAGTAAGATATTCAGCGCTGTGTACAGACCAGTTTACCAAACACGGATTCATTCTTAGCAAGGTAGTTCCCCGCTGGTAATTATTTGTTTTTGTCAGCCCAAATTATCATAATTAAATATCTGAGAAATTGTTGGTCTTTTTGGTCTAGGTTTCGATTTTTAAACAAAAACGAAAATCGTCTGTACTTACACTCATCTTGGCAATTCTGCTCCCGATTCAGCCGGACGGCACTCGTTCTGAGTTTTGCGACGTGATTCGTTTATGTATGTGCCAGTGAGACAAGTCATGAGATTCAGGGAGCCAGGGAGCTCTCACCAATCAAATCTAGGGAAATTAATTGCGCGTGTATTACCCAGAACCAACGGTATCTTCAGCCTGCACCGCGAAAGGGGGTGTGTTTAAGAGTTACGTCGGCGTCGGATTGTTTCATTGGAGGCGTTACTTCCGGTTATGTTTTTTTATTTTATTTTTTATTTAACGAATGTGAAAAACAGTCGTTATATTCAACATTTGTACAGAAACATGTGTGAAAAGAAAGAGGTAAGAAAAAAATACAAATCTATATAAAGATTTTTTATATAGTGCAAGCAGTAATGGTTTGAATAGCTTTTTGTTTGATAGTGTCCTATTGAATCAATTTCTCTATCGATTTTCTCCATTAAAGGCAATGAAGCATGGTTTCTTTCCCAGTGAATTTACATTTATGGATATGGAATTTAGCCGTTATAATGATAAGATTAATTATGTATACAGAAGTATTTTTTTGGACATTATATTCGAATAGACCATCTCTCCAAAGTAAAGAAAAATGTATATCAATATTTTCGATAATAAAAACGCAAAGGTTTTGCCTAAAAGTCTTCACAATTGGGCAATGCCACAATAAATGTTTCCGGACATTCATGACAGAAACTACAGTTTACATCGATGTATTTTTTAAACCTTCTTACAATGTTGCTTTTAGCTGGGTAGAATTTATGAATTAGTTTAAAAGAAACTTCCTTTATCTTGTTAGCGATTAAAAATCGATTAGGTAGAAGCCAGGCCCTTTTCCATGTCATATAATCTACAAATTGATTCCAGAATGAAATTACATACGGTAAAGTAATAACGCCTCTTTGGAATAGTTTGTTGTTCTTACCAGCGTTATTGAGAAAGCACATTTTTCCTATGGGAGTGTATGTTGGAGATAACAAGGGCAATTGTCAGATATTAAGCCTTGGCTGGGATTTAAACAGCATACAGACTCCGGAGGGTATTGCACCAAAGATTTTGGCATAATCCCCAGGTGTTACTGGGATATTATATTCTGATAAAAACTCCTGATAAGTGAAAAGAAACCCCTCCCTATTAAATAACTGATCTACTAATGTAATATTATTATAAAACCAACTTCCTGTTAAACTGAGCACTTTTGTTATCATGAAATAGAAATGAAATTAGATTTAACATTGCCGTTGTGCAAATTAGTTTTAATTTTGATCATAGTTGAGAATTATTACATTACAAAATTATTTCACAATTTATTAACTCATATACAATATATTACTGAATTTATTCATAACACAGCTATTTATATCATGAAGGCATATTTACTTCTTTAATTTTGAAAACAAAAATGATTCAATACTTGAATGGTAGCATGTGCTTGAGGTCTGAATTTGACTCCATGAATTCTTGACTCCATTAAAATAAAATAAGTAACAATGGTGTCATGCTGGTTTTTTTTTTAAATAATAACAAATTCAGAGAATGTTGTGCAACTGCCAACTTTGCTCTTTGCTCTTTGTTCTGGAGCGAGCAGTCGGACATTCATTTATTGATAGAGTGGTTGCAGGTGACTGAATTAGGTGCCTCCCCTACATCAATTTCGACTGTCCTTGAGACGGTTGATTGGTTGGGAAAACTGCATAAATGTTGTACACGTGCAGTCCGTAAGTATTTGGACAGCGGTACGATTTGTGTTTCTTTCTGCTTCTCAGCCTCATGTTGGCTTCCTCGACGGTTGACAAATGCCAATAACAGACCCCCAAAGGCAATCAATCAAAAGCCTAGAATCAAGATTTGATACTGAAAGCTCTCTTATACCTGCACCAAGGATGCGAGTGAATACACCTGACTATTCAGAAATAGCTGTCCAATTACTTTTGGTCCCCAAACGGGGCGGCCTGTGGCCTAGTGGCTGAGGTGCTTGACCGAGAGCTGCGCGGTTGGCTCAAGCCCCGGTGGCCCAATAAGGGCGGCCTGTAGCGTAGTGGTTAAGGTAAATGATTGGGACACCCAAGGTCGGTGGTTCTAATCCCGGTGTAGCCATTATAAGATCCGCACAGCCATTCACTCACTCACACCCTATGGGCAATTTAGACTGTCCAATCAGCCTAACCTGCATGTCTTTGGACTGTGGGAGGAAACCGGAGTACCCGGAGGAAACCCACGCAGACACGGTGAGGACATGCAAACTCCACACAGAGAGGCCCCGGCCGACGGGGATTCGAACCCAGGAACTCCTTGCTGTGAGGCGGCAGTGCTACCTACTGCACCATCCGTGCCGCCAAAATACGTATATGCCTACCTGGGGAATTAAGTAGCGGCGGCATGGATGGTGCCTGCCTCTACATGGCAGGATAGGCTGATTGGAGAGTCTAAATTGCCCGTAGGTATGAGTGTGTGAGTGAATGGTGTGTGTGCCCTGTAATGGACTGTCCAGGGTGTATTCCTGCCTTTCGCCCAATGTATGCTGGGATAGGCTCCAGCCCCCCTGCGACCCTGTTCAGGATAATTGGGTTAGGATAATGAATGAAATTATGTTGAAGTTAGTTTCATGAGTCAAAACATCATAAAATATGTTTTTTTTATGATTTACCACAATGCACAATTTATCAATTTTGGATAGATTTGGAGATACAAAGGGACACCAAGGTACACTGCTTACATTTTCATCCTCAGATTTTGACTTGTGCTCAAGGAGTTTATAATTCAGACAATGTATAGGTTGGGTATAACCATTTTAGTATTTTCTCCTTCTTTTTTGCATTACGTTTATACATTTTGTATTTGTAGCACTTAATTTAGATCTAAATTCTGAAAATAAACTAGATTAAGTTGGTTTTGTAAATGGTACAAGTGTCTTGCTTCATTTAAGCTGTTTTTAAAGTCTCCATGGTGCTCATCTCTGAGTTATAAAGCCTCAAATGGGTAAGGAGTGCCAGATTTGCACAAAGGGGTTTTAAGTGTTATTTACTTACATTTACTTAAATATTCTCTGTTCCAATACTTTTGCTCACATAAATATTGGGTGGTGTGATACCAAAGTTGCTACGTTCTAAGTATTTTAACACATTTAGGTGTAAACCAGGTACCAGGAAATAAAACCTGACATTCTGAACACTTGTCTTGTGTTCATCTTTCAATCTCAACCCCAAATGCATTCAGTGTATTGCAAAAACAAAGAAATTGGCCATGCTGTTGCAATAATTTTGGAGGAGACTGTATATCCATGTGTAAACAATAATCTATATACTGGCATAAACGGATTACTCCCAGTAATCGGGGTGCATGTAAATGTACATTTTACATTTTACATTACAAGTGCATAGGTTCTTCCACAGGTTAAAGCATCAAATCCATAACTGGTAAAATACCCATGAAGGGCTGTTCTAAACAAAAAGACAGTCATAGTTTTTTTTTTTTTTTTAAGGGTTAGGGTTAGACAAGAGGGATATCGGAAGGGGGGGAGGAAATATGAGTCTGAGTTGAAATATGGGGAGGGATTCTGCTGTCCTGACAGTGGTAGGCAAGTCATACCACCACTGAGGAACCAGAACGGAAAACAGGCATGAACGTGCAGCGTACTCGTAGTGAGGGAACCATAAGGTGACCAGAACTGGCAGACTGGCACTCTTGCTGGGGAGTAGGGAGTGATTAAGGATTGTATGTAAGGTGGGGCAGTCCCCTTAGCAGCCTGGAATGCCAACACTAGGGACTTGAAGCGGATACGTGTGACAATAGGAAGCCAGTGGAGGCCAATGAGGAGTGGGGTGACATGAGCTGACCTGAGCTGACTGGTGATCAGGTGGGCTGCAGCATTCTGGACCAGCTGGAGGGGCTTGATGGCACAAGCTGGGAGACCGGCTAGGAGGGAGTTGCAGTAATCCAGATGGGAAATGACGAGCGCCTGGACTAGGAGCTGGGTGGCTGTCTCCGTCAGGAGGTGACGGATGCGGCGTACATTGTAGAAGAAGAACCTGCAGGTTCTGGCAGTGGAGGATACATGTGGAGCCAGGGTGAGGCAGGTATCAAGAGTCACCCAAAATTTCTTGGCCATATGGGAGGAGGATAGTAAAGTCCGAGGTCGATTGTCGGAGAGGACTTAGCAGGGAAGTAGAGAAGCTCAGTCTTGGCAAGGTTAAGCTTCAGGTGGAGTGAAGTCATCCACGCAGAGATATCAGCCAAGCAGGCAGAGATCTGTGTGGTGACCTGGGTATTGGCGAGAAGGAAAGAAAGAGTTGAGTGTCATCGGTATAAGAATGATAAGAAAAGCCATGGGAAGAGATAACACAACCAAGAGACATGGTGTATAGAGAGTCCTTAAAGAGAGCAATGGGCATGGTTTCCTGTTTCTGTCCTATATGTCCCTTTAATATGTGTCTCAGGACAAAAATGGTTAAGTAACTAAGGGTTGAATAACCTATTATTCTATTGACTAGCAGGACCAGTAGTTGGCCTTACAATTTGCCCAAGATGATGGTCATGTTACATGTAATTTTGCTAACTTGTAGTGATCAGAGTAAGTCTAATATGTATATACTATTAGGTAGACCTGTACACCAGCCTGTTAATGCAAATATTTAATCAGCCAATAATGTGGCAGCAAGTAAATGCATACAAGCATGCAGACAAGAGGTTCAGCTGTTTTGTGTTTAAGTCCCTTGCATTTTTGCCTCTTGTTTCCCTCTGTGACCACCATAGTCTGTTTTCAGTTTCATTCCCTTGCCTTCATTTGTTGCACTGTGCTCCATTTGTTGTCTCTGCCTCCCACTCCTTATATGTACTTCCTTCCTGTCTCTTGTCATTTATTTCACGTTCCTTATCTGTTCCCCAGTTCACACACCTGATTCTTGTTTTCCCCTGATCTTTTATATATATGCTGGTCTCTTTCATTTGTTCAGAGCTAGTTTGTCCTCTCCCAGTTTTCAGTCTGCCCTTGTATTCCTTTCCCCTGGTTCTAGCTTGGCGGCATGGATGGTGCAGTGGGTAGCACTGCCGCCTCACAGCTAGGAGGTCCTGGGTTCGAATCCCTGTCAGCCAGGGCCTCTCTGTGTGGAGTTTGCATGTTCTCCCCGTGTCTGCGTGGGTTTCCTCCCACAGTCCAAAGACATGCAGGTTAGGCTGATTGGAGAGTCTAAATTGCCCATAGGTATGAGTGAATGGTGTGTGTGCCCTGCGATGGACTGGCAACCTGTCCAGGGTTTATTCCTGCCTTTCGCCCAATGTATGCTGGGATAGGCTCCAGCCCCCCTGTGACCCTGTTCAGGATAAGCGGGTTAAGATAATGGATGGTTCTAGCTTTTTTCCTGTTACCCTGTTTTTCTGTCTGTTTCTCTGTGCCCTGATTTTGGGACTTAGTGTTTTTTTTTTTTTTTTTTTTTCCACATCTGCCTGGTTTTGAATCTGTGTTTTTTTTTATTTCGATTTTGTACCTTTGCTTGGCTGTCTTCTTGGTTTTTTGACGACTCTTCTGATCACCCTTCATGTATCGGTCTGCCTTGATTACGACCTTAGCCTCTCTCTGGATTACGTTTTGGATCTGCCCCTCGTGAGACGGGTGCGTGGGGGTTGGACCCAAAATGCACGACTCAGAAACAATGGTTAAATAAAGTCCCGTTAGGGCTTTATTCGGGACGAATCCCAGGAGCGTAGTCAAAACAAGCAAAGTCCATACACGAAGATCCAGCCAAACAAAAAGTACGGTGCCGAGGGAAGAGGCAAGCTCGTAGTCGGTAGACGTGCAGGGAGGTCCGGTAGCAGGAGAGCTGTCAGCGGGGCAGATGAACAGGCGGACGGCAGGCAGAGGCGTAGTCGTGGGCGAAGCGGGAGTCGAAACCATGAAACAATCAGCGAAGCAAAAGTACAAAACGGTAGGCGAGGACGTGGTCAAAAACAAACAGTGGTCAACGAAACAGAAATCAATAGACAATGGTCGGTAACAGGCTTGGATCGTAACGTGTAACCAAACAGCAACTACTGCTCAAGAGTTGCGTAGTAGAACTAGAGGCAGACAATTTCGCAGTGAACAGTTGCGCGACTGGGATATAAATGCAGATGTAGACAGGTGTAGACAATTAGTTAGAGCGTGGCAAGGAAATGGAAAACAGGTGCGATGGATGACAAGTTTAACAAGGTGATTAGTAATCGTTAGTAATAAACCTATCCTGCCCTAGCATTAGTAAATTAGTAAATGACATGCACGAGAAACGTAAGGTAACATGAACACATGATTAGTTTGTTAGTTTCTACCCAATCCTGATCTAGCGTTAGTAGTTTTAGTAAATAGACAAATGAGAGAGAAAAGGCGGAACGCAAGGTTTGCGGAAAGACATGTAAAAGTGTATGTTTAAACAGTAGCCAGTCTACGTAACAATAAACATAAATCAAAACATAACACAAAACGAAACTAAGACGATAACCATTCAACATAACAAGGTAATATAATCGTAACGAAACATAACTAGACATGACGAGAAAATAAATCGTAACAAGAAATAAACTAAACAACATGACGAACCTAGACTAACATAATACATGATAAGACAATACAAGACTAAGACAAAATGAATAAACATAAAACATGGCGAGACAGACCTGAAACGTGACACCTCGTTTGTTAAAAACTTTATGATGTTAGGTTTCCTAATATGACCAAGGGACAGATCTTTGTTGTTCAAATTATTTGCGTACTGATACTAGATACACACTTTTTTTAAAAATACATATCCATGTAATTGCTATAGTTACATAGCAGACACTCTCACCCACAGTGACTTACAAAGGTAATACTGAAATATTCCAGATCTGGAAATACAATTATTAACATCACTGGATTTATATATATATTTATAACATACTGGATTTATATATTCAGTTAAAATCAACAAAATGAAAAGGTATTAATGTATAAATATCAATGAAAATTGTATTTGATAGTTTTTTCACCGTACTGTAGACTACTTTCTATCCATTAAAATGACCTCGTTTTTTCTTCTTTGAATAAACCAGTGTCTAGAAAATATTGTACCGCAAAAGGCACTTGATATTTGTTGTTATTCGGGCAACATAGTATGTACAATGAGTAGACTACAAGACTATCGAACAAGTGTCTCCACCCCCAAAAGTGAAATGCTGCAGGCTATAGCTTCTTGCAAATGTTTGCATCAGCAATAGTTCTTCATAGTGTCAACGTCAGCAAGCCTAGTAATATGAAAATAAACTTTATGATGTTAGGTTTGTTCATATGACCAAGGGACAGATCTTTGTTGTTACAATTTTTTGGGCACTGATGCTAGATAAACACTTTCCACTCGCGCACAACGCTGCCACAGCTATGCCCGAACGTGGCCGTGTCTAGAAAACGTCTAAGAGCAAAAGTCTCTGATGAATGACACTTGATATATTGTTGTTATGTTGTGCGTTGTTTTCAATGAGCCGTGTCACCGCCCCCAGAAGTGGAAAAACCTATGAACTGCGCATGGTCGGGTTGAGTTTCTTGCAATTATTTGCATCAGCAGTAGCCTAGTTCTTCTTTCAGATAACGTCAGAAAGGCTAGGAATTTGAAAAGTTATTATGATGGTTAGGTTTCCTCATATGACCAAGGCACAAATCTTGTTATTATAATTATTTGCGCATTGATTATAAAGATACACTTTCCACACTGCTAACATCATGCACCAATGCCCGAATATGACAGCTGTGTCTAGAAAATGTCTTCGGGCAAAAATCTGTAATATGTGACGCCTGATACAAGCTACAGTTGTTTCCATTTCCATGTTCCATGTTCATGCATTTTAATGCGTTAAAGGAAATATTGCGGTATAAGTGGCTCATGGCAGGCATCTGTGGACACATCTTCATAAAACGGCGTCAATGCTTTGAACACGCTATTGTACAATGAAAGTCCGTATAACAAGTTTCACCACCCCCAGAAGTGAAATACAATACAAGCCTATCTTAGGAATTGCGCACGGATTGGGCTGCACTACTTCTTGCAGTTCTTTGCATCAGCAATAGTTCCTACAGATAACGTCAGCAAGGCTAGTATAAAAGGCTTTATGATGTCAGGTTTCCTCATTTGACCAAGATCTTGATAGATCGAATCGTTTGCGCACATATGCTATTTACAAATTCCGTGTAACACTGCCAGTTTGGGAGAAGTAGCTAACTTTAGTGGAATTTCGTTTAGCCACCGTGGCTGCCTGGACATCTATAGATCAGGTACGTTGCTATAGCTAACGTTACTGTAGCCAACAAGCAACCAAGCGGTATGACTTAACCTCTACTAAGGATAGGTTAGACTAACGTTAGCCAGTTAAGAATAATGAAAAGGCAAATAATGAGGCACCTAAATTATCATATTTATATTGACACTGATTTGAGGGCTTGATCATTTTATTTTTACGAACCGAAAGATTAATTAATAATTCATAAGGAGGTGTGGTGGGGGTGGCTACTTGAATTAACATAGTCAACCAACACTGCGTGGTTGCAACCCTAATGGTATGGTTGTGTTATTATGGCTAGCTAGCTACTGCTGTGGCGTTGGCGAGACATCGCATAAATGCATTTGTAAATGCATGCTTTCTTGTATTTCAAAGCATTTATGCAGTTGGTTAACAGTTAGCTACTTTCATTAATAACGTACACTTGTCAACTATTCTGGTCTGTCCAGTGTGTAACTTGTTTTAAAACGGCTGTGAGCCAGTGAGCTAACTAACGAGCTAGTGTTAGCAAGTTAACGTAGTTTGGCCAGCTAAGATACCGGTACTTCAAGTACTTTGCCTTAGCGAGCTAGCTAGCATATTTAGCTAGCTTCATTGCAAGCTTAGCTAGCTAGTTGGCATGTTAGTTACTAACTAACGTAGCTCGGATATAGCATACTGTCCTTTCATATTTGCACAAGGTTTGAGGATATGGCGGCGACAGAGACAAGCTCAAGTCCAGTACCGACTGCGGAGTCCCTAGTGCCCGCTTGCATGTTCGCGCCGGACCGAGGATGTGAAGAAGACGTAACTGGTACAGAGAGCTGTGAGGACGGGGAGAGATTAAATGGCGAGGCCGTGGATCACTTAGACTTTACTAGTAAGGTAGGCCCTATGTTTGATCTGTAAGTTACTACTGTTTTTGTATAAATCAAGCCGTGCATCTGATTTACGGAAGATAACCAATATTTTACCATGATTGAAAGTAGATTAACCGAACTATATTTCCACCAATGTAGACTAACGTAACTTAGCTAGTGAGCTAGCCAGCTGGCTGTACTAGACCACGTCACCGTATTCGTTAGCTAGTATGCTTGCTAAGCCTGGTAACGTTTAAGCAAGCAATGGACATGCTAGCTAATGTCGTTGTTTACGCCAACGAAATATAATGCACTTGAATTGATGTCACGTATTGACTTGCAATAAAGTGATGCATAGCTAATGCATACCTGAACTACCTAGCCAGTGATATTACTTAGCTACTAGCTTGTAGCTACCTTAATACGTTACGGTAATCTAACATTAGCTAGCTAACGTTACAAGCACTAAACTATAATGAAAGGTGGCAAATTTAAGTTAATTTGGCCTGTACGGTCGGTGTCTGCGTAAATAGCGTTTTTATTGACCGTATCACTGTTAAATTAAGTTTATTTTTGGCAACTTTGCCAACTCTTGTATTGGGATGTCATTAACGTACTAAGCGGTAGAATTAACATAGGGAGCTAGTGTTTTTTCCCCCCCCGCGAAATTGTCATTTAAAACATGTTGTACATGAAAGATCACATTTAGTGGCATGATAATTGGTGTCATACTGGAATCCTAGTCTGCATGTATCTAGAAGTAACTTCTGAGTTGGCAGCAATTGCCCCCACTGTCTTTCCAATCCACACACTCTCAAACAAGGTTCAAAGCTCTGTGGCAGTAATCTGTTTTTGGTATCACAAACAACCAAAAAAAAAACCAAGCTTCCTCGTCACCCGGCTTGGCGTTTGAATCAGGCACATTGTACCCTAGGCCAAATATCTTTGTTGACTTTAAAGACAGACTTTAAAGTTTTGGTGTGTGGTGGGGTCTCCTCTTTGCTATGGTGCGCCATACTGTGGGATTGTCCAAGGCCGTTGGATAGCACAGAGAAATTGGGAATACCCATTGGCTTTTGTGCAACAGGAATGTTTGCATTTGTGTTTGTGTTTGTGTTTGTGTTTGTGAGTGTGAGTGTGTGTGTGTGTGTGTGTACTGCTGAGCTCTGGATAATGCACTAATTGTGCTGGAGAAACGTCATGGCAAGGGGCCTCTGACTGAATAGGACCTGTTCTAAACGCCCTGACTAATGCTAACATTGCTGGCTCCTAACAATTATTCTGCCTTTCCGTTGGGTGATATGAAGCTGAGTTGATGCCGATGCACAGGGTCCGCTGTCCTGGCCTGTGGGCTGTGAGACAGCTGGGTGAGCTTCTGGCCATTGGAGAAGTGCCTCTGCTATGGAAAATGGCTGCCCTCTAACCCTCCCCGACCCCCTAATCTGGCCTGACCCCGGAGCCTACGGAGTTTTTCCCCTGTGAGTCCAGATCCTGTTGCTGGATCTGTACTGTCCTGTGAGGTTTTCACTGCAGTCCTAATCTGGATGTAGCCTTCATGTCTGGTGGAGGCCGGTGTGCTACTCCATGGGAAAGGTGTTCTCTCTCTCTCTCTCTCTCTCTCTCTCTCTCTCTCTCTCTCTCTCTCTCTCTCTCTCTCTCTCTCTCTCTCTCTCTCTCTCTCTCCTCTCTCTCTCTCTCTCTCTCTCTCTCTCTCTCTCTCTCTCTCTCTCTCTCTCTCTCTCTCTCTCTCTCTCTCAGGTCTGTCTCCAGCCCCCTCCCTCTATGCCTGCAGCACAGCCCAGCGTCACGCTGTTGTATTGACCTGTGCTATTGTCTCGGCTCTCACCTGTTGTCTTTTTAACCTCCCCAGCTGTGGTGAAAAGGTGACCTCTGCTGTACCATAGGATACCGTTCTAACGTCTGTCTCTGTCTCTTTTTTCTCTCTCACCCCCCTCTGTCTCCCTCTCGCCCTCTCCCCCTCTCTCTCTCTCTCTCTCTCTCGCCCTCTCCCTCCCTCTCTCTCTCTCTCTCTCTCTCTCCCTCTCCCCCCCTCTCTCTCTCCCCTCTCTATCTCCCTCTCCCCCTCCCTCTCTCCCCCTCTCCCCCCCCTCTCTCTCCCCCCCTCTCTCTCTCTCTCCCCCTCTCTCTCCCCCTCTCTCCCTCTCCCCCCCTCTCTCTCCCTCCCTCCCCCACGCTCTCTCTCTCCCCCCCTCTCTCCCCCTCCCCCCCTCCCCCTCTCTCTCTCCCTCTCCCCCCACTCTCTCCCCCCCCTCTCTCTCCCTCTCCCCCCCCCCTCTCTCCCCCCCTCTCTCTCCCTCTCCCCCCCCCTCTCTCCCCCCCTCTCTCTCCCTCTCCCCCCCCCTCTCTCCCCCCCTCTCTCTCCCTCTCCCCCCCCCCTCTCCCCCCCCTCTCTCCCCCCCCCCTCTCCCTCTCCCTCTCTCTCTCTCTCCCCCCCTCTCTCTCTCTCCCCCCCTCTCTCCCCCTCTCTCTCCCCCCCTCTCTCTCTCCCCCCCCCCCTCCCTCTCTCTCTCTCAGTTGGTGCTGGTCAGCCCCACAGGAGAGCAGTTTGACTCGTTACTGCGGCAGCTCAGGGTGCGGATGGAGGAGGGCTGCGGGGAGACCATCTACGTGCTGGGGGTCGGCTCAGGTGAGGGGCCCCCCCTGCCGCGCCCCATTCCCCTCGCCTGCCCTCCACACGGGGGGGCGGCCTGTCGCGTAGCGGTTAAGGTGCATGACTGGGACACACGAGGCCAGTGGCTCTAATCCCGGTGGAGCCACAATAAGATCCGCACAGCAAGGGCTTGAGTCAGGCCCTTAGCCCTGCATTGCTCCTGGGGAGGATTGTCTCCTGCTTAGTCTAATCAACTGTACGTCGCTCTGGATAACAGCGTCTGCCAAATGCCATTAATGTAATGTAATGTAGTTAATGTAATGGTCAGGAGTGCCCCGTCCTTCTCCTGCCCCTGGTCAAATGCCAGGGTCAAATGCCAGACCGTTCACGGCGTTCAGAATGTTTGGTGTCGCCCTCTCAGAAAAGCCACAAAAGTTCTCAATTCAACATACACTCAGTAACGGGCCTGCATGAACCCGTATAAAAACACACAGCTCAATAACACACACAATCAGTAATGGGCCTGTATAAAAACACACGGCTCAATAACACACACAATCAGTAATGGGCCTGTATAAAAACACACGGCTCAATAACACACACAATCAGTAATGGGCCTGTATAAAAACACACGGCTCAATAACACACACAATCAGTAATGGACTCATATAAAAACACACAGCTCAATAACACACACAATCAGTAATGGACTCATATAAAAACACACGGCTCAATAACACACACAATCAGTAATGGACTCATATAAAAACACACAGCTCAATAACACACACAATCAGTAATGGGCCTGTATAAAAACACACAGCTCAATAACACACACAATCAGTAATGGGCTCATATAAAAACACACGGCTCAATAACACACACAATCAGTAATGGGCCTGTATAAAAACACACGGCTCAATAACACACACAAAATCAGTAATGGACTCATATAAAAACACACGGCTCAATAACACACACAATCAGTAATGGGCCTGTATAAAAACACACGGCTCAATAACACACACAATCAGTAATGGACTCATATAAAAACACACGGCTCAATAACACACACAATCAGTAATGGGCCTGCATGAACCCGTATAAAAACACACCGCTCAATAACCCTGTTTGGGATCTGGGGGGACCCCTGTGGGAGTGGCCACACTTCAGGAGAAATGAGAAACCGCCCTGCTCCTGATCCTTCACCTTGCTGTCTGACCTCTGACCTCTGACCTCTTCTCTGTCACCTTTCCTGCTGTCGGCAGAAACACTGGGGGTTTTCAAAACCAGGCTTCATACGGTGTTGGATAATACTTATAATCGGGAGCGCCTGTGTGGGCCAATCGGGAGCACCCATGTGGGCCAGTCGGCCAATCGGGAGCGCCCGTGTGGGCCAGTCGGCCAATCGGGAGCGCCCGTGTGGGACGGCCAATCGGGAGCACCCGCGTGGGCCAGTTGGCCAATCGGGAGCACCGGGCGTGGGCCAGTCGGCTAATCGGGAGCGCCCGTGTGGGCTGGCCAGTCGGCCAATCGGGTGTCTGTTTCCCAGCGCAGGGAACGTTAAACCTGTCTGTGTACCTGGCCCTTCCAGACGGGGGCGATTATGGGCTGGACGAGCGGGACATGGAAGCGTCGGTTGCCACGGTGCAGTCGCTGAGCGAGCAGATTGACGCGGACCTCGTCCTGCTGCGTGAGCGGAGCGAGGCGGCGGGTCTCGTGCGCGACTACCTCATCCGCCGCCGGCTCGACGAGGCAGACTTCCTGGAGGTCAGGTGAGCGTTCAAGTGTTTCAGGCACCTCTCCCTGGACTGTGGATGTTCAAGTGTTTCAGGCACCTCTCCCTGGAGTGTGGATGTTCAAGTGTTTTAGGCACCTCTCCCACTCTCTGGAGTGTGGATGTTCAAGTGTTTCAGGCACCTCTCCCTGGAGTGTGGATGTTCAAGTGTTTTAGTCACCTCTCCCACTCTCTGGAGTGTGGATGTTCAAGTGTTTCAGTCACCTCTCTCTGGAGTGTGGATGTTCAAGTGTTTCAGGCACCTCTCCCTGGACTGTGGATGTTCAAGTGTTTCAGTCACCTCTCCATTTCTCTGGAGTGTGGATGTTCAAGTGTTTCAGTCACCTCTCCCACTCTCTGGAGTGTGGATGTTCAAGTGTTTTAGTCACCTCTCCCTGGACTGTGCATGTTCAAGTGTTTCAGTCACCTCTCCATTTCTCTGGAGTGTGGATGTTCAAGTGTTTTATTCACCTCTCCCTGGAGTGTGGATGTTCAAGTGTTTCAGGCACCTCTCCCTGGAGTGTGGATGTTCAAGTGTTTCAGGCACCTCTCCCTGGAGTGTGGATGTTCAAGTGTTTTAGGCACCTCTCCCACTCTCTGGAGTGTGGATGTTCAAGTGTTTTAGTCACCTCTCCCTGGAGTGTGGATGTTCAAGTGTCTTAGGCACCTCTCCCTGGAGTGTGGATGTTCAAGTGTTTCAGGCACCTCTCCCTGGACTGTGGATGTTCAAGTGTTTCAGTCACCTCTCCATTTCTCTGGAGTGTGGATATTCAAGTGTTTCAGTCACCTCTCCCACTCTGGAGTGTGGATGTTCAAGTGTTTCAGGCACCTCTCCCTGGAGTGTGGATGTTCAAAGGTTTTAGTCACCTCTCCCACTCTGGAGTGTGGATGTTCAAGTGTTTCAGTCACCTCTCCCTGGAGTGTAGATGTTCAAGTGTTTTAGGCACCTCTCCCTGGAGTGTGGATGTTCAAGTGTCTTAGGCACCTCTCCCTGGAGTGTGGATGTTCAAAGGTTTTAGTCACCTCTCCCACTCTCTGGAGTGTGGATGTTCAAGTGTTTTAGTCACCTCTCCCACTCTGGAGTGTGGATGTTCAAGTGTTTTAGTCACCTCTCAATTTCTCTGGAGTGTGGATGTTCAAAGGTTTTAGTCACCTCTCCCACTCTGGAGTGTGGATGTTCCAAGTGTTTTAGGCACCTCTCCCTGGAGTGTGGATGTTCAAGTGTTTTAGTCATCTCTCCCACTCTGGAGTGTGGATGTTCAAGTGTTTTAGTCAACTCTCTCTGGAGTGTGGATGTTCAAGTGTTTTATTCACCTCTCCCTGGAGTGTGGATGTTCAAGTGTCTTAGGCACCTCTCCCTGGAGTGTGGATGTTCAAAGGTTTTAGTCACCTCTCCCACTCTCTGGAGTGTGGATGTTCAAGTGTTTTAGTCACCTCTCCCACTCTGGAGTGTGGATGTTCAAGTGTTTTAGTCACCTCTCAATTTCTCTGGAGTGTGGATGTTCAAGTGTTTTAGTCACCTCTCCCTGGAGTGTATATGTCCAAGTGTTTTATTCACCTCTCCCTGGAGTGTGGATGTTCAAGTGTCTTAGGCACCTCTCCCTGGAGTGTGGATGTTCAAGTGTTTTAGTCACCTCTCCCACTCTGGAGTGTGGATGTTCAAGTGTTTTAGTCACCTCTCCCTGGAGTGTGGATGTTCAAGTGTTTTAGTCACCTCTCCCACTCTGGAGTGTGGATGTTCAAGGGTTTTAGTCACCTCTCCCACTCTCTGGAGTGTGGATGTTCAAGTGTTTTAGTCACCTCTTCCTGGAGTGTGTATGTTCAAGTGTTTTAGTCACCTCTCCCTGGAGTGTGTATGTTCAAGTGTTTTAGTCACCTCTCCATTTCTCTGGAGTGTGGATGTTCAACTGTTTTAATCACCTCTCCCTGGAGTGTGGATGTTCAAGTGTTTTAGTCACCTCTTCACATTGTTGTGAACAGTTTTATCATGAATTTGTGTGTGTGTGAGCGTGTGCGTGTGTCACTCACTCACTGTCCCTCAGGCTGTGGCAACTGAACACATACTTCTCTGCTATTTTTGCTGTCTTTCCATCCCCTAGGACTAATTGCAATTGGTTAATTTCAGGCAATTGTTCCTCAATTTGATCTCTCTGTCTGTCTCCCTCCCTCCCTCTCTCCCACTCCCTCTCTCCCTCTCTCCCTCAGGGTGGCGGTGGTGGGGAACGTGGACGCCGGTAAGAGCACTCTCCTGGGCGTGCTGACGCACGGGGAGCTGGATAACGGCCGCGGCTTCGCCCGGCAGAAGCTCTTCCGGCACAAGCACGAGATGGAGAGCGGGAGGACCAGCAGCGTGGGCAACGACATCCTGGGCTTCGACCGCGAGGGCCAGGTGGTCAACAAGCCCGACAGCCACGGGGGCAGTCTGGACTGGACCAAGATCTGCGAGAAGTCCTCCAAGGTCATCACCTTCATCGACCTGGCGGGCCACGAGAAGTACCTGAAGACCACCGTGTTCGGCATGACCGGGCACCTCCCCGACTTCTGCATGCTGATGGTGAGCGGGGGATGGACAGAGACCTGGAAAAGAGGGGATGGACAGAGACCTGGAAAAGAGGGGGATGGGGGACGATGAGGATTAAAGACCCGGCGGCCGGGTCACACAGGGAGTGAGAGATGGGTGAAGAACCATGATTACAGTCCACACCTATAACCATAACTGTAACAGTGTGAGCGTCCATCCCAAGAACTATGACCATAACTAACTATAACAGTGTGAGCGTCCACCCCAAGAACTATAACTATAACTATAACCATAACGATGTGAGCATCCACGCCAAGAACTATAACCATAACCATAACTATAACAGTGTGAGCGTCCACGCCAAGAACAATAACTATAACTGTGAGCATCCACCCCAAGAACTATAACTATAACCATAACGATGTGAGCATCCACACTGCTGAACAATGACGTTCTGTAAAATGATTGGCCAACCCCCTCCGACTGCCAGGCGACCGTTCTTAACGCCGTTTTAAATATGTCGGTTTTAAAAATCCTTCTAACTCAAGTGGATGGCGGAGTCAACTGCAGTATAGTTCTTGCAGGGAAGCAAACCACCTCTGTAGCAAGATGATGGTAATGCTCCCAGAACAGGAGGTCTCCCAGACCGATGCAGGAGTAAAAAGGGGGAGGAGTCTACAAGGGAAGTGGTATTGTGGTCCAGCGACACCCGCAGGACGGGAGGCGTACTGCGCGACATAAAAAGCTTTTCTACCCAAAACATTTACCGTTTACCGTCCGCCCTGTCCCTCTGCGCAGGTGGGCAGCAACGCTGGCATCGTGGGCATGACTAAGGAGCACCTGGGCCTG